>NW_019154101.1:50291546-50384736 GCF_002288905.1 Enhydra lutris kenyoni
CGCGCGCGCGCGCATGGGCGTGCACGTGCGCGCATGTGCAGTTGCATGAGATTCCTTTCATTATTATTTTTTTCCTATGATTGATTGTCCCACACACCCTGGTTTTATAAAAATTCTCCTAGAGAACAAGTTTATGTTTGTGTTCCTTATCCTTAAGCCCTAAGTGATTTGATCAATCTAGAATTATGTTATTTTTGAATTTTTGCTTGGGGATTTTTGCCTCTTAAATGGAGTATGAATTTGGATCCCACCTCCACATGAAGCAGGAGCTTGGAGTTCAGATGTTTTCAGAGAGCCTTTGTTGTCTTAGAGACCCTGGTAGAACCGGTTTCTTCATCCCTTTCCTCGGTCCGTGTATGGAATTTCTTGTCTTTCAGTGAGGGTCTTGTAAAGCAGGAAGGGGTCTCTACATCTTGTATGAAACCCTTTTTTCTGAATGGATATTTTAATCCACTTCATGATGCACCTTAAAACCCTGTCCCCCAGGGTGCTGTGGCATTAGCTCACAAACTTCCCATTCTGGCTTGAAATTTCCTATTTATTTGGTAAAATCTCTTTTCATGTCTTTGGCCCATTGTCTTAAATAGGGATGTTTGTTTCTTTATTGACTTTTGAGAGTTCTTATGAATATAAATCCTTTATCAGATATATGAACTGCAAATAGTTTCTCTCAGCCTATAGCATCTCTTTTTCATTTGCTTGATAGTGTCTTAGAAGAGCAGAAGTTACTTATTATGATACAGTCCAGTTTATCAATTCTTTTTAATACAGGCCATAGTTTTGGCGTTGTGTCAAAGAAATCGTCACCAAATTTAAGGTCATAAATATTTAATCTTATTTCCTATAAGTTTTATAGTTTGAAGTTTTATATTAAGGTCTATGATCCATTTTGAGTTCATCTTTGTGTATGTTGTGAAGTATGGATCTAAGTTCAACTTTTATTTTTGTATTTTGTATTAAGATACGTAATTATTTCAGCACTATTTGTTGAAAATAACCTTTCTTACTGAGTTGCCTTTGCACCTTTATTAAAAATCAGTTGTCTGTGTACGTGTGTTGGCTTATTTCTGGATAGTCTGTTCTGTTGCATTGTTCTATTTGCCTATTTTGTGCTAAATCATACTTCTTGATTACTGTAGCTTTATAATTAGTGTTGAAATCAGATAGTGTAAGTCCTCCAACTTTGTTCTTCTTCCTTGAAGTTGTAGCTATTTGGGTCCTTTGGATTTCTATATGAATTTTGGAATCAGTTTTTGGAATTTCCTCTCTTATATCCCATTCTGCCAAAATTCACCCATTCCTTAAGATACACCCTCAACCCCTCCTCTTTCACTTACCATTGCAAACAATAAATGCCTTTGGTACAATTAAAAGGAAAAAAAAAAAAAAGATACACCCTCAAAACCACATTTTCCAAACCACATTTTCAAAAAAAAGCTTTCCAGATCCCAGGTGAAAGGAATTTCTTTTTCTTCCATGCTCCACTCACACTTCATAACTCTTATCACTTTTATTCATATTTGGCTATGTGTACTTATCTGAAATTTCCTGCCATCTAGTACCCCACCAGGTCAGGGATCTTGATTTGTTCCCTCTCCCCGGTGAAAAAAGTTAGCTTTAGACTTTGCAGGAGTGAACCCCGCATTAAGAGAGATCTGCAGAAGACGTCTAGCTCATCTCCTGAATATTGTTAAGGAGTTCGACAGATTTAAAATTTTTTTTTTTATCGTATCTCTAAGTTCTCTCAGGCTTCATTATTCCTATTGCCAGTACTGCACTTTCAAAGAACAATGGGATATTGTCCGAGTGTTGAAACACATTCTAGTTGACTTGTGATAATTATGCAGCTGTGTGTTAATCTATAGTTTACATGCTCCCTCAGATTGAACTTCTGGGTGAATGTCCTATCTTTAGTGATATCAATGATATCTTTGGCTCCTAGGTCAGCAGTGCCTTGACTCAGACCTACACTATTTCCACTGGTCCCTTCTGGCTCTCCTCTAGCCTTCCACTGCAGGGAACTTACCCTCTGAAAGCCCATTATTCTCAGGAAGAATTTTTCTAGGAGTATAATCATCTCCTTCTTACGGGAGAAATTAAGCCCAGTGATCTGGCAGTATGGGGATATATTTAGTCTGATTTTGTAGAGTCTAAACTGTTCCATACTTATTAGGAACAAATACAATGAGGAAACTGTTTTTGCACCTAAGAAATTAGCAGCATAATTATATGAGTAGGGAAATCAGCTTTCTCATCACACTCAGGCATTACATCGCTGTGATCCTCACCTTGGAAAATGGTTTCTCCTGTGAGCAATATGAGGTTCAAATTCACACTTAAGAATGTCTTTTGGGGGCACCTGGGTGGCTCAGTGGGTTAAAGCCTCTGCCTTCGGCTCAGGTCATGATCCCAGAGTCCTGGGATCGAGCCCCACATCGGGCTCTCTGTTCGGCAGGGAGCCTGCTTCCTCCTCTCTCTCTCTGCCTGCCTCTCTGCCTACTTGTGATCTCTGTCTGTCAAATAAATAAAATCTTTAAAAAAAAAAAAAAAAGAATGTCTTTTGGTTTTTCTCCCTTTGTCTTTCCATATTCATGACACCTGGTGAGATCATGTAAATCCTGTTTATTTGTGGCACAGTGCTAATGTTGCTTAAAGCATCATGTGTTTAAAAGGCTAGTAGACAATTTGTTAGAAGATAGAAATCCCCTTCGTTTTTTTTCCTAAAATAGAATCTTTGCTTGTAGTTAAAGAAAATTCACGTTAAAATCTGAAATACAGTGATATAAAGTTAAAACAACAACAACAACAATGAACTATTAGAGTCCATAAACACTAGAGCAATTATTTACTTCTCAGCCTATTTCTGTGGCAGCTTTGCCATGATTCCTTCTTTATCAAAGTTCTTGAGTCATTGGTATCACTTTCATCACAGAACTGATTCCTCCAGGAGATCCTAGGAAAATAAAGAGATGGACAGGGAGGTGTGTATGTGAGTGTATGTGTGTGTATACAGTGAGAAATATAACCAGGCATCAGATGCCAAATACATGTTCAGTTTAGAGAAGAATGTGGTCGTAAAAACCTGGTGTAGTGAGCAAAGGATGTGGTGGGGGACAGGATGGTCAAATGGAAAGGAGGACATAAGCCAAGGTGTTAGCATATGTGGCATGGTTACATTAGGAGATGGGTTTGAATGAGAGGAGTGTGGTAGGCAGAATCACGCTCTCTGCTAACCATCTCCCCGCAAGGTAGCCACCTGGGGGCGTACATGTCCTGTACGTGCCAAAAGGGACTTTGCAGATACTGTTAAGGATCCTGAAATGGAGATGGGAAGAGCATCCTGGATTGTCCAGGTGGGACCAATCTAATCTTAAGGGTCCTGAAAAGCAGAGAATGTCTCCCAGCTGAGTTTTGAGGCAGTGGTAGGGAAGAACACTCAGAGAGATGCAAGGTTCTGTGAAGATGAAGGGAGGGGGGCAAAGCTAAGGAATAGAAGTTAAAAGGCTGGAAAAAGCAAGGAAACTTTCCTCCCTCCGAGAGTCTCCAGAAGGAATGCATCCCTGCTGATACCTTGATTTTAGCTCAATAAGAACTGTGTTGGACCTCTGATCTACAGAACAGTAAGATGATATATCTGTGCTGTTTTAAGCCATTAGTTTGTGGTAATTGTGGTAATTGCAGGCACAGGAGACTGGCATAGGTAGTATTTGTGTGAGAGAGTAGTCTGGGATGGAGTGTGGAGAGGAAGGCTGGGTCAGAGTGAGGAGGGCCTTGGAGGCTTAGGGTAAGGATTCTAACATTTACATCTGAAAAACAACTGGCTGAAGCGGGAAGCAGGTATGCATGCATGAAGGAGAGTTTCAGGAAGAACTCTCTGGCATTGCTGTTCTGCAGGCTATTTGGAGTGAGGAGAGCACAGGGGCAGAGGTGTCAATTAAACCTCTACGAGAAAAGGAAGGAGTAAAATGGTAACTGGGTCAGTGGTGGGAAATACTGTAAGGGCCTATTTAGCCAGAGCAGCCCCAACCCGGTTGAACTGCCATTTTGTTGTCAAACTTAAATTGACCCTGCTCCCCCTCAGGGGAACTTACTTAAAAACAAGTGCCGGAAACCAGTCCCAGGTAACAAAGCCCAAATACAAGGGTGGTTCAGGCCAGGTGGAGACAATCAGTGGGAGTGGCGCATACTGTCTCCCTAGTTACCGAGAAGTGTGGGCCCCGCCCTTTGGGCACCTTTTGGGCGCCAATTCTGACCAAGATGATAGGCTGGTTCAAATGTCTACTAGGGTAAATTGTAATTCAATTGGTCACTTATGTGTGACCTAGCAGGACTGTGCAGCTTTCTCTGTGTGTTACAACTTCATTGGCCACCTGTGTGTGGCCAGGCCCAACCATATGGCCTTTGCTCTATAAAAGTTAGTCTGGGAAGCAGGGAGGGGTCGTCCTCTCTGTAAGGGGCAGCCCCGACAGGTCTGTTCGACAGTTGGTTTGATTCTTGATGCTTGGCGCAAAATAAAGCTTTGCTTGGGGCGCCTGGGTGGCTCAGTGGGTTAAGCCGCTGCCTTTGGCTCAGGTCATGATCTCAGGGTCCTGGGATCGAGCCCCGCATCGGGCTCTCTGCTCAGCAGGGAGCTTGCTTCCTCCTCTCTCTCTGCCTGCCTCTCTGTCTGCTTATGATCTCTCTGTCAAATAAATAAATAAAATCTTAAAAAAAAATAAATAAAGCTTTGCTTGACCTTTGCTTTGTATCAGTCTCGCTCCTTTAATCACGGACCCATTATTGAGGGACCCAACATTGGGGACCCAACAATACGGGAATGGAAGGAGACATTAGAAGAAGACAATAGAAACATTGTTTTGAAGAACCTGGCTACAGGATGGAGGACCACATGTTGAGGAGAACTCTTCAGTGCGGACTAAACGTTCGTGTCTCCTCAGAATGCATATCTTGAAACCCAGCCCCTCCGTGTGCTGGTACTAGGAGAGTGGGCCTTTGGGAGGTAATTGGGATTAGGTGAAGTGGTAAGGGCGGTGCCATCATGAATGAGATTAGGGCACTTATAAGAAGTCCCGAGAGAGCTTTCTACCTTGTGAGGATCCAAGCAGACAGACCGCTTCAGGTCAGGAAGCAAACCGTCTCGGGCCCACCTTGATCTTGGACTCCCCAGCCTCCAGAACGGTGAGAAATGAGCGTTCGTTGTTTAAACCGCCCAATCTTTGGTAATTTAACGCACCCCAAACTGACATTTGAGAATGCTTAAAGTTTAGAACTGTGTGGGTGAAACGCTGAAACACAGGGGATTGGGCAGGTGGTTTCGAACATGCTGCTTTGAGGACAATGGGTAATTCCTGCAGGAACTGGGAATGAGGGGGAGGTGGCACTCAGGAGAGAGAAAAGGTGGAGACGCAGGCCCAGTTGTTATCCTGTTATGTCGGGAGTGGTGGAGTGTAGATCTAGGCTTAGACCCTTAGAGAGGGTTGGATTTGTAGATGAAGGTCAAGGGACAAAAGAAGGCAATTAATGTACTGATATGATGTATGAGGGACTGTGCTGCTGTGAAGGGTCTGATCCCAAACCAGGAATGAGCACCTGGTGGCTCTGACGAGGGCTCCTTGCAGGTCACCATAATAATGAGCAGAACAGGTAAGGCCTGGGCATGCAAATGTGTGGTTATTTACACTTACTGCCAGCAGCTGGGGTGAGTTAAAACCACCCACCCCAAGACCAAACATGTCTTTCTACTATTTACTGTCCCCTGCATCAGGATTTTCTAATTGTCATATCAGTACCCTGAGGTGGGGACCACTGGTAGGCCACCATTAAGGGTTCAAGTGCAGGGAAGGCTTAATGGGAGTAGCTCCACTGGGTCAGACTCCTGCTATGTTCTTGCCTCTCTGCTTTTGTGCTCCAGGGATGCTTACCTGGTACAAATACCTTTTTTTTTTTTTTTTTTTTTTTTGTCCGCTTCTCTTGTTCCTGAATTTACTAATGATTCATTTTGTTCTGATGAAACTTAATGCTTCCCTTCCTCCTAGAGAGTAGTTTCCCCTCTGATACCACTCTTCAAACATTTAACAATCCTACAAAGTGAGTGTAGGTGGGAAATATGTTTCCTTCTATTTGTATTATTTATGTGGTTGTGATTGAAGCTTTCAGCAAACCTGGAGACAAATGGACCTACTATGGTTTAGACTACAGGGGCATAGACTAATTAGGGCTGGACAAGTGTTGAGAAAGAATCCATGTGCTTTTCCTTTTAGACTTTTCTACAGAAACTGGAAAGGAAGGCTCTAATTCATGGGTCTGAATACCAAAATAAAATTACAGTCACTTGGGAAGTTTGGAAAATTTTCAAACTTCACTTTTCTCACCATTAATTGCTAAGGAGCTATTCAAAGCAGGATAGCGTGAATAGCTAGGTAACTGTAAAGTGTCTTATTCTGAGATTACGTCTGTTACATCATGTGCCTGTGGATCTGACCTAATTGGCATTCTTAGTAGTATGGGTGGGAAAAAGAAGTGTTTTCACCATCTTGGCATTTAGTCACAAATCTAGGATATTTGTAATACAGAATGGGACCCTAATACTGAAGCCTGTAATTCGCAAGTTTGGTGGGTTGATGTGGTTATGGCTCAAAGTAACAGATTGAATCAGAAATCTCTCTGCTTGTCAACAGCAAGCGCTATACCCTGATAAGGTTCTTGCCCTTGGATGCAGGTGCCTTATGACATTGTGAGGGGGATGGAATTGGTAGGAAGGGACTGATAATTTTTGGAACTTCATGAAAGCCTTCCTATTCAAGGAATGCCTGGGTGGCTCAGTCAGTGAAGCATCTGGGATGGAGCTCTGTCAGGTTCTGTGCTCAGTGGGGTGTCTGCTTTTCCCTCCCCCTCTGACATCCCCCCAGCTCTTAAGTCTTTAAAAAAAAAAAAAAAAAAAAAGCCTTCCTATTCAAGATAGCCTAAGTGCTGTCCATCTCTGTGTTCTCATCCTAGACCTTCAGGACAATGACTAAGGAATGGAGTATGTTTCCTGAGGTTTATAGTTCTAATAATTCTTATAGTACTTAGGGATCTTTACTCTGTAAACAGCATCGAACACCTGGTATGTGCACCGCTTATTCCAAAAGAGAATACAGAATCCTCATCAAAATAGGATGTATTTTTTTGATATTAATAGAATATTTGATGTTTCAGAATCAACCACGTTTGTGCTTGTAATGAATGACTAATGGACAGACAAAAGGGAGGGATGGGTGTAGCAATAAATTAATAGGTTTGCAGATAAAAAATACACAAAAGTACACTCAATTTAATAACCAAAATAGTTTGTTATAACTTAAAATTCTTTCACATAAAAATAGCTCCCTTTAATTAATGCTTTTTCCACCCTCTTAAAGAAAAGGACATAAAAAATGTTGAACATTAAGACATTAATTGAATTCCTTATACTTAATTTCCACATTTCATGTTTGCTATCCATAATTTCACCAAGATCTATTTCACCTGTCTTTTACAGTCTTTCACCCTTTATTATTATTTCAGAATTGCACGTACTGGCATATGGTCATGAGCACTTGGAATGTGGCTAGTGCAAATCGAGTTGTGCTATAAATGTAAAACACCAGATTTTGGAGACTAAGTATGGAAAAAAATGCAGAACTCAAGTTTTATATTGCCATTTTAGATATATTAGATAATATAAATTAACCAAATTAATTTCATTTGCCTCTTATCTTTTTAAATGTGGCTATAAGAAAACTGAAAATTACACGTGCCTCATATTATACTCCTACAGGACAGCACAGCGCTAGAACACTTAAAAACAAGGTGGCTACAGCTTGAACTTACCAATAATTTATACAAAATCTGCTTTTGGAAATGGGGATTGTAAAAAAATAAATCTGGCTACTTTTATGCATGCTTTCCATTTTTCTAATGAACATATATTACTTTTTAAATAAAGATGTTATATTCCATTTATAATCTAAGACATAAAAAAGGACTAGTATTTAAGACACAGAAGCATAGAAGATTAAAACAATGAAGAAATCAAATTTCCCTATTACATGTGAACTATATTTTGCACCTTGTATCAGGTGCAAACATGAGGCACTCAGAGGTAGAAGTGGCAGTCCGGGAGAACATGGAGAATTCACTGTTGCTGTACAAAGTTCTAATTCTTGTCAGTTATTGCAGAAGCTCTGCTACTCAGGGGACTGTCGCTGTGACTGTCCAAACCTCCGTGCTCACATTCTTCTTTAAGTTTCCAGGACAAAGAGGAGCTGTTTTTCCGGCATCAACGATTCAGAATACACACTTAGTCAAAAATGGCAGAATATGAGCAATTTTTTTCTTTCCACATCTAGACTATAAGTTAAGACCCTTTACAACTAATATCACTCGTTCTAATCATCTGACACAAAGGGACTTGCCCATAAATTACTTAACATGTGCCTGGTTAATGATTTTCAGTAAAATACAGCATTAATGTTTTTCCTTACTGATTTAGGGCAATTTAATGTGAAATGTGGCTTTTGCATTGTTTCCTTCCTGGCTACACACTGGAACGCTTGTTTTCAAAAGCCGCCTTCTCCGAGCGGCACAGTCCCATTCACCCTCCATCTTCAGGCCTTTCCAGGAGGTCCTGGGAAATGCCAGCTTCTAGTAATACTCTGGTGCACTCACTTCATCCGCAAAAGCCACAGGCACAACCACCCCCTGCCGGTGCAGCTCTCGAAGAACATCTAATATAGAGTCTAATTCTGTGCGGAACTTGTCCAATTCCCGATTCTTCAACTGGGCAAGTCTTTTCCATTTCTCAATTTCTTTGTTTTGCTCAGTTTCTACTACTTGGTGTGTTTGCTGTATTATCTGAGGGGGAAAAAATTCACATTATGGTCACAGTTCACAGTGGGGGTGAAGATTTAACCATCTCAAAGAGTTCAAGTGGCACAATGCTGACTATGGTGGAGTGGAGGGAGCTGGAGGGGGGAGCCTTACCTAATGGGTTCCATTGTGTCAATCAACAAGCTGGTGGGTGAAGAGGGTAAGAAGGGGGAATTGTAATTCTGATAGGGAGTTAGGAAGCTTTAGTCTTGTGTTTTTTTTTTTTTTTTTTCCCTCTCACTCAAAACTTTAAAAAGTACCATTTTTAAAGCATCAGAAATTTCTAATACCTTGGTATGGATCCAAACCACCGCTCCCCCCCCCACAATATTGTTCCTCTTAAGACCAGCACTTGAGGGGCAATCAAAATAGTTCTAATATACACCACACATTATAGCAGGAGAAATGATAAATATACACACATTGTACATATGTTAACTCATCTAATCCTGCTAATACATGAAGAGGTGAATTCTATATATTTATACCCATTCAGCAGGAGGGAAATGGGGGCACAGATTAAGTAAAAAATAATTTGCCCTAGATTCACAAACAACTGGTTCGAGGCAGAGTCAGCACCCTGGCCTCAGAGTCTCTGCTCTTAACTACCACCCTAGACCATCTTGCTCATGTGGATGAATTTTTTCAACTGTGAAATGAAGGTACCCTGTCCAGTAACTTCTAATACAGTTCTTATCATTTCAAAAGGTCTTACCCTAAGGGAAACATTAATCAGAAGTATTACAAACCACAAAAAGTTGGACATATAAAAACAACTAGATAGGGCAACAAAGCAGTGTTTCTGACTATTAAATATGTTGGACCTCTGCAATAGAATTTTTATAAATCTCTGGTTATAGGATAATTTCATAATTCTAAAACCAAAGCATTGGAGAAATACTGTGTAAATATTTAAGGGAAACACAAAATGCTGGATGAATTTCCAATTCTAAGTTTAAACATGCTTTGAAAATTCTAGACATCTATTGAAATTTGGCATTTAACCACTTTTTCCCAGTTATATTGCTATAACTGACAACACTGTGTAAGTTGAAAGTGCACACAACATACACTGTGATACATGCAGACGCTGTGCAAAGGTTACCACGATAGTTAACATCCATCATTCACAGTTTTAAAATTTTTTCCTTGTGATGAAAACTTAAGATTTACTTTCTTAGTAACTTTAAAATATACAATAGACCTATAGACCAATGGAACAGTTAAGAGCCAAGAAATAAATCCATGGCTTTATTATGTTAAGGTATTCCTTTTTTACCTAATTTGTTGAGTTTTTTTTTTTTTAATCATGAATAGATACTGAATTTTGTCAAAAGCTCTTTCTGCATATCTATTTAAATACTCATAGGATTTGTATTTTTGGTCATTAATGTGACGCATCACATTTATTGACTTGAGTATGTTGAACCCTCCTTATCTCCCAGGGATGACTCCCACTTAATCATAGTGTATGGGCATTTAATGTGCTGTAGAATCTGGTTTGTTAATATTTTGGAAAAATTTTACATCTTTATCAGGGATGCTGGCCTATAGTTTTTCTTGTAGTGTCCTTATCTGGCTTTCTTGTCAGGGTAATGCTGGCTTTGTGAAAATGAGCTTGGGAGTGTCCCCTCATTTTCTACTTATTGGAAGAGTTTGAGAAGGATTGGCATTAATTCTTTGAAAGTGTGGTAGAGGGAGGCCTGCGTGGCTCAGTCTGTTGGCTGTCTGCCTTCAGCTCAGGTCATTATCTCAGGGTCCTAGGATCGGGGCCTAGGGGGACACTGGGGACTGTGGTTTTGGTGGTGCCTCTAAAAAGTCATCATCAGGATGCTGGGTGGCTCAGTTGGTTAAGCATCTACTTTCAGCTCAGGTAATGATCCCATAATCGAGTCATGCACTGGGCTCCTTGCTCAGTGGGGAGCCCGTTTCTCCCTCTGCCCCTCCCCATGCTTGTGCCCTCTAAAACAAAAAAAAAAAAAAAAAAAAAAAAAATGTGGTACAGTAAAGTCAGCTGATTGGTCCTGGCCTTCTCATTATGGATTCTGTCTTATTAGTAATGGGTCCATTCCTATTTTCTATTTCTTAGTGATTCAGTCTTGGTAGGCTGTATGTTTCTAGCAATTTATTGGTTTCTTCTAGGTTGTCCAGTTTGTTGGCATATAGCTGTACACAGGAATTTCCTACGATCCTTTGTATTTTTCTGGCATCAGCTGTAATGTCTCCTCTTCCATTTATAATTTTAAGTCCTTGTTTGTCAATTTTATCTTTTCAAAGTATCCACTCCTAGAGTTTTGTTAATCTTTTCTATTGTCTTCCTATGCTTCATTTCATTTATTTTTGTTCTAATCCTTCTTTCCTTCTGCTAACTTTGGGCTTATTTTGTTCTTTTTCTAGTTCCTTGTGCTGGTAAGTAGGGTTGTTTGAGACCTTTTTCTTGATGTAGGCATTTAACACTATAATCTTCCTTCTTAGAACTGCTTTTGCTGCTACCCATAAGTCTTGGTATGCTGTGTTTCCAATCATCTCAAGATATTTTTTTGATTTCACTTTTAGTATCTTATTTGATCTGGTTAAGGTATGTTGTTGAACTTCTATGTATTTGTTAATTTTCCAGTTTTTAGTATTGATTTCTAGTTTCCTATCATTGTGGTCAGAAAACATACTTTCTATGATTTCAATCTTAAATTTGCTAAGACTTATTTTATCGCCTACTATATTAGGTATCCTAGAAAATTTTGTGTGCCTGCAAAGAATGTGTATTTTTGCTGTTGTTGGAGGGATTGTACTGTGTATGTCCATTTTGTCTATAGCACTGTTTAAAAGCCACAGTTTCCTTATTGATTGCTTGGATGACCTAACCACTGATAAGCGTGATGTATTAAAGTTTCCTATCCGGACGCCTGGGTGGCTAAGTGGTTAAGCCTCTGCCTTCGGCTCAGGTCATGATCTCAAGGTCCTGGGATTCAGTCCCTCATTGGGCTCTCTACTCAGCAGGGAGCCTGTTTCCTCTCTCTCTCTGCTTGCCTCTCTGCCTACTTGTGATCGCTCTCTGTCAAATAAATAAAGAAAATCTTAAAAAAAAAAAAAAGTCTCCTGTCATTGTATTGCTGTTTATTTCTTTTAGTTATTGTTAGTGGTTGTCATATCTATTTAGGTGCTCTGATGTTGGATGCATAAATATTTACAACTGATAATATCTTGATGGACTGACCCTTTTATCATTATATGATTATATAATTACCTCTGTCTCTTTTGGAGATTTTTTAGCTTATAATCTATTTTATGTGATATAACTACAGCTACTCCTGATTTCTGTTGGTTACCATTTGACTGAAATACTTTTTCTATCCCTTCACTCATCAGTCTATGCTGGTTTTAAAGCCAAAGTCTTTTTTTAGGTGGCATATTATTTGGACTATATTTCATCCATTTGGCAATTCTGTAGTTTGAATGCAGAATTTAATCCATTTACATTTAAAGGAACTACTGATAGATAAGGAATTACTATTGACATTTTGTTCCCTTCTGACTGTTTTCTAGATCTTATGTTCCTTGCTTCTTACATCTTGCAGTCATCTTTTGTGATGTGATGGCTTTTTATAGTTGTATACTTTGACTCCTTTATCATCTTTTCTGTAATTTGTACAGGTTTTTATTTTGTGGTTAAAATGAAGCTTACAGAAAATGTGATTTACTTTTAACAATCTATTTTAAGTTAACTTTGATAGTATACATAAACTTTACATTTTCATTCCGACCCTCCCCAACTTCTCGTTACTGATGTTAAAATTAATGTTTCTTATGTTTTGTATCCAATAAATTAGTGTAGTTGCAGTTATTTTTTAGTATGTCTTGTTTTTTCACATACAGTAAAAACTGTTTTAACTTAGAGTTGTAAATGAATTAGGAAGCACCATTACAATTTTGGTCAATCTATTTACCACTGAGTTTTTAACACCATTTATATGTTTTTATGATGTTAATTGGTTTCCTTTTATTTCCACCTGACAAATTCCATTTAGCATTTATTTTAAGGCAGTCTAGTGGTAATGAACTTAACTAGCTTTTTATGTTTATTGTATTGTGTACAACATAATGATTGACATTTGCATATGCTGTGAAAAGGTCCTACATTAGTTACCAAATGTGTTTTCCTAGTAAGAACTTTTGAGATCTACTCTTTAACAGCTTTAAGATATACTATTGTATTAACTATAGTCACCACACTGTACATTACACCCCTTTAACTTGTTTATTTTACAACAGTTTTTACCTTTTCTCCCTACACACATCTTGCCTACATCCCATGCTCTGCCTCCAAAAACAACCTATTCTATTTATCTTTGCATATAGCACTTAAGAATTTTTAAGATTGACTTTTAAAAATTTCAGATAGTTTATTGTGCATAGGAATGCAACAGATTTCTATATATTGGTTTTGTATTCTGCAACTTTACTGAATTTGTTTTAGTTCTAACAGTGTTTTTGTAAAGTCTTTAGGGTTTCTTATATATCTTATCATGTCATTTGCAAAGAGTGATAGTTTTACTTCTTTTGCAATTAGGGGACATTTTATTTCTCGACTAATGCATCCTTGTTTGTGTTTTTTTTTTTTTTTTAAAGATTTTATTTATTTATTTGATAGAATAAGATAAGTAGGTAGAGAGGCAGGTAGAGAGAGAAGGGGGAAGGAGGCTCCCTGGTGAGCAGAGAGCCTGATTCGGGGCTCCCAGGGCCCTGAGATCATGACCTGAGCCCAAGGTAAGAGGCTTAAACCACTGAACCACCCAGGCGCTCCTTGTTTGTGATCTTAAAGGAAAAGCTTTCAGCTTTTCACCAATGAGTGTGGATTTTATTATGTCAAGGTACATTCCCTCTATATTTTGTTTGTTGAGTTTCTATTAGGAAAAGATGTTGAATTTTGTTAAATGCTTTTTTTGCATTTATGGAGATCATCTTATGATTTTTACTCTTCATTTTATTAATGAGGTATATCACACTGATTTGTGGATGAGAAACCATCCTTGTATCTCTGGAATACAACTTGATGGTGTATGATCCTCTTATAACATTGCTGAATTTGACTTAATAATTTGTTCATGATTTTTACATCTATGTACACGAGGGACATTGACTAGTGTTTTCTTGCATGGTTTTGGTACCAGGGTAATGCTGGCCCTGCAAAAGTAAGTTTGAAGAGTTCCCTCCTCTTTTATTGTTTGCAAATGTTTGAAAAGCACTGGTACTGCTTCTTCATTACATATTTTTAGAACTCACCAGCAAAGCCCTCTGGTCCTGAACTTTGTCGGGATGTTTTTGATTACTAATTCAATCTCCTTACTAGTAATCAGTCTTATTCGATCTTCTATTTCTTCATGATGCCTTTTGGTAAATTTTATGTTCCTAGAAATTTATCCATTTCTCCTAGGTTGTCCAATTTGTTGTACAATTATTCATACCAGTCTCATCCTTTGTATTTCTGTGGTATCAGCTATAATGTCTCCGCTTTCATTTTGATTACATTTATTTTGGTTTTCTCTCTTTTCTTGCTTAGTCTAGCTAAAGGCTTGCTAATTTTATCTTTACAAAGAATGAACTCTTAGTCTCTTTTAATCTTTTTAGTCTTTATTCCTGCTCTGATCTTTGTTATTTCCTTAATTTTGCCATCTTTGGGCTTCATTTATTCTCTAGTTCCCTGAGGTGTAAAGCTGTCTATCTGAAATCTTGTTTCTTGACACAGGCACTTAATGCTATGAACTTCCCTCTTAAAACTATTTTTGGTGCATCCCCTAAGTTTTGGTATACTGTGTTTCCATTTTCAACTGTCTCAAAATATTTTTTTCTTTTTATTTTTTTTTAAGTTTTTTTTTTTTTAATTCATTTATTTGACAGATCACAAGTAGGCAGAGAGGCAGGCAGAGAGAGAGAGAAAGGAAGCAGGCTCCCTGCCAAGCAGAGAGCCAGATGCGGGCCTCGATCCCAGGACCCTGAGATCATGACCTGAGCCAAAGGCAGAGGTTTAACCCACTGAGCCACCCAGGCACCCTCAAAATATTTTTATATGTCTCTGTCGATTTGTTCTTCAACCTATTGGTCGCTTAATTTGGTTTCATTACACACATTTGTGAATTTTCCATTTTTTCCCTTTGTAATTGATGTCTAGTTTCATATCCTCGTGTTTGGGGAAATTGGCCTGATACTTCAGTCTTCAATTTATTAAGACTTGTTTCATGGCCAATATATGATCCATCCTGGAAAATGTTCCATGTGTGTTTAAAAATGTGTATTACTACTTTTGGATGGAATGTTCTGTATATGTTAATTCCATCTTACCTAATGTGTTGTTTCAGCCAATGTTTCCTTAAAGTTTTCTGTCTGGATGATCTATTGATGTCTAAAGAGACATATTAAAAAAAAAAAAAAAATTGCCAAGACTGATTCCAAGAGTTTACTATTCGTTTTTTTGTAGTTTTATGGTTCCAGGTCTTACATTTAGGTCTTAATCCATTTAGAGGGTTTTTTGTTTTTTTTTTTTGGTATATGGTGTAAGATAGTGGTCCAATTTCATTCTTTTGCATGCAGCCATTCAGTTTTTCTAGAACCATTTATCGAAGAGACAGTCTTATCTTCATTGTGTATTCTTGACTCCTTTATCATAGATTAATCGACCACATAAGTGTGGGTTTATTTCTGGGCTTTCTATTCTGTTCATTGATCTGTATGTTTTTCTGCCAGTCCTATACTGTTTTCATTACTGTAGCTTTGTAGTACAGTTGGAAAACTGGGAGTGTGATACCTCCAGCTTTGGCTACTCGGGGTCCTTTGTGATTCCATATAAACTTGAGGAATATTTATTCTAGTTCTATGAAAAATGCTACGGTTGGTATTTTGATAGGGATTGCACTGAACCTGCAGACTGCTTTTGGGTACTATGAACATCTGAACAATATTCTTCCAATTCATGAGTATGGTGTATCTTTCCATTTATTGTGCCACCTTCAATTTCCTTCAACTAGGTCTTAGAATTATCAGAGTACAGGTCTGTTAACTCTTAGGTTAAATTTACTCCTACATATTTTATTCTTTTTGATGCAGTTATAAAGTGATTGTCTTAATTTATTTTTGCTGATTTTTAGTATACAGAAATGCAACAGATGTCTGTATGCTGCGACTTTACTGAACTAATTTATTCTGATTTTTTTGTGGAGTCTGTAGGGTTTTCAATATACAGTATCATGCTATCTGTAAATAGCAACAGTTGTACTTCCTTATCAATTTGTATGCTATTTTTTTTTTTTTTTAAAGATTTTATTTTTTTCACAGACAGAGATCACAAGTAGGCAGAGAGGCAGGCAGAGAGATGGGGGGAAGCAGGCTCCCTGCCGGGCAGAGAGCTCGATGTGGGGCTTGACCCCAGGACCCTGAGATCATGACCTGAGCCAAAGGCAGAGGCTTTAACCCACTGAGCCACCCAGGCGCCCCTGCTTTTTATTTGTCTGATTATTGTGCCTATGAATTCCAGTACTATCTTGAGTAAAAGCAGTGAGAGTGGACATCCTTGTACCAAATCATGAAAAAGCTTTATTTTTCACCACAGAGCAGCATCATGTTAGCTATGGGTTTGTTGTATGTAGCCTTTATTATGTTATGTTCCCTCTGTAGCCAGTGAGTTGAGAATTTTTATCATGAATTTATGTTGAGCTTTGTCAAATGTTTTGATTGATATCTGCTGAGATTATATGATTTTTATCTTTTCCTTTGTTAATGTGGTGTCTCATGTTGAAGATGCTCAACCGTCCTTGCATCGCTGGAATAAATCCCCCCATATTGTGGTGAATGATTCTTTTAATGTAGTTTTGAATTCAGTTTGCTAATAATTTTGTTAAGGATTTTTGCATCTATGTTGATTAGGGACAAAGTCTGATTTCTTCTTTTTTGTTGTGTCTTTGTTGTTGGTATCAGGGTAATAGTGGCTTTGTAAGAATGACTTTGAAAATATTCCCTCCTCTTCAATTTTTTTCATATAGTTTGAAAAGGATTGGAATGAATTCTTTACAGGTGTATTCTTCCAACATTTGAAGCCATCTGTTCCTAGACTTTTCTTTCCTGGGAATTTTTTGGTTACCAATCCAATTTTGTTATTGGTAATTAGTCTGTTTAGATTTTCTATTTCTTCCTGATTCAATCTTGGGAGACTGTATATTTATAGAAATCCATTTCTTCTAGGTTGTTCAATTTGTTGTCATAGAACTTTTCACAGTAATCTTTTATAAACCTTTGTATTTCTGTGGTATTGGTTTAATTCCCCCTCTTTCATTTTTGAGTGTATTTATTGAAGTCCTCTCATTTTCTTGATGAGTCTGTCTTTACAAGCTTATCAGTTAATGTTTATAATTCAAAGAACCACCTCTTAGAGACCAAAAAATAGAAAAGGTGAATGAACTATTTCATTTATTTTTTTTTTCTTGACCTTTATTACTTCCTTCTTTCTCCTCTCTTTGAGCTTTATTCTTTTTCAGTTTCTTTAGGTGTGATAGATTTTTTTATTTTTATTTTTTTTTTTTAAGATTTTGTTTGAGAACAAGCGAGCACAAGTAGGTGGGGGGAGTGACAGAGGGAGAGGGAGAAGCAGATGCCCCACTGAGCAGGGAGCCCTACATGGGGCTTAATCCCAGGACCCTGAGATCATGATCTGAGATAAAGGCAGGCACTTAACCGACCAAGCCACCTAGGTGCCCTGAAATATTTCTTGTTTCTGTTTTGAAAGATTTCATTTATTTGTCAGAGAGAGAGAGAGAGAGCACAGAGACAAGTAGGGGAAGCGATAGGCAAGGGGAGAAGCAGGCTCTCTGCCGAACAGGGAGTCTGATGTGGGGCTCCATCCCGGGACCCTGGGATCATGACTTGAGCCGAAAGCAGACACAATTGTCTGAGCCACCCAGGCGCCCCTATTTCTTGTTTCTTGAGGTAGGCCTGTAGAGCTATGAAAAATTTCCCTCACAGAACTGCTTTTGTTGTGTCCAAAAGATTTTGGAATGTTGTGTTATGTATCTCAAGGCGTTTTAAAATTTCCTCTATGATTTTTCCCTTGACCTATTATTTAGTAGCATCTTGGTTAGCCTCCATGTATTTGTGGGGTTTTTTTTGTTGTTGTAGTTGTTTTTTTTGGTAATTGATTTGTAGTTTCATACCATTTTGGTTGGAAAAGATGCTTGCTTTGATTTCAATCTTACTAATATTCTGAAACTTATTTTGTGGTCTAATGTGATCTATACTAAAGCTCATTCATTTTAAATTTCTATTATCTGTAGTTGAGTAATTGTGATATTACTAGTGCCAGGCATATATTTTAAATGATTTATCTTTTAATGTAATTCTACTTCTTATAAACATTTATAAAATGAATATGGACTATGGATTTCAAAGACTCATTCTTTTTAGGCAGCCATCAGTAATTAAGAACATGAGGGGCACGTGGGTGGCTCAGTTGGTTAAGCATCCGACTCTTGGTTTGGGCTCAGGTTATGATCTCTGGGTCATGAGAACAAACCATGCATTAGGCTCCATGTTTGGCTTGGGACCTGCTTGAGATTCTTTCCCCTCCTCCCTCTTCTTCCCCCTGCTTGTGTTCTCTCTCTCTAAAATAAATAAAATCTTAGAGAAACAACTTGTATCATTTTTTTTTTTTAATTTGAGAGAAGATAAACCAGTCTTTTAGGCATTTGAAATTTAAAGTTTTATATGCTCTTAAAAGCTGTATTTTTATTCTTAATATCAATACACAATGAAACACTTCAGGAAGTAAGTGTTGCTAGAGATGGTAAAACTATAGCAAATGGGAGGTAATTAAAAGTGAAGAGCTATACAAATGTGTAAATATAATTTACTACTTTACCTGTTGAAGTTCCTGTTCTCTTTGTTGATGTCTCATTTCCATCTGTTTAATTTTCTTTTCTAAGCCCATGAAATGTTTCATCTCTGGTGTATGGTTTTCTCTGGCTTCTCTCAGTTCTTCTAGGAGTTTTGTAATCTAAAATTGAGGTATGAAATAAATGAAAAATTGATAAGAAAAAAAGCTTTTACCAGGTAGTTTTAAGAATATTTACTACATTTTCTTTGTATAAAATTTATCTAGAGAAGAGGCTTCTTTTTAGTAAGAAAAATACCTTGAGTTGTTAGGCTGAGCCAGAATTAAAACTATTATTCTAACTCTGAAGTGACCTCATAATCCAAAGGTTCCAGATGACTGGACCACCTCCTCCCATGTATGCCAGGCTGATTACAGCATTCATAATGAAGGTGGGCACTGTCTTTGGTATATTCAGATTTGCTAACAAAGTATCAATGTATTTAATAGGTTGATTACTTTTAGGGTTAAGTAATACATTTCAAGCATCCTACACAGTATAGTACCCAACACAGAGAAAGAGTTCAACCTCTTTCTGAGATAACATACTGAATTCTTTCTGTCCTGGCTGTTATCTTAGGTCCTGAGAATACAGACATGAAAGATACAGTCCATCCTCATAGAGGTTACAGTCTAGTTTGATACCTCCCTTTTCATACCATGGTTCACAGAGAAAAAAGGTCATATTTTCATGGTGCCAGTGAGTAAACAGAGGGGTCTGAGAGATCTTTATTTTGGGCTTGGTGAAACAAATGTATTTTCTTTATACCACATAATTATGATAATTTACTGCTAGTATTAAAAAACAAAATAAGGGCACCTGGGTGGCTCAGTTGGTGTAAGTGACTGCTCAGGTCATGATCCTGGAGTCCCAGGATCGAGTCCCACATCGGGCTCCCAGCTCTGCAGAGAGTCTGCTTCTCCCTCTGACCTTCTCCCCTCTCATGCTCTCTCACTCTGTTTCTCTCAAATAAATAAAATCTTAAAGGCAAAATAATAAGCAAGTGAAAAAGGCTAAAATTAAAAATTCAATCATGTTTCCTATGGAAACACTCAGTACCTAATAACACTGAAAATGCTATAAAAAAAAATCCAAAACACACCCCCCCCGACCCCATACAATTATGTGAAAATACAAGCCAATGAAATCAGAAGCAAATCTAAATATTTGAAAATGTGGGACATCCCTGATATCACCGGTGACCAAAAAAATTTGCACACTTTAAGTGGGATGATTGGCACTGTCATATTTGTTAAATATCACTTCAACGTCTGTAAACTTTTTAATGACTGAAAAATGATTTTGAGTTTGTAATGAGACAACATTTTCATGATCCAGGGAACCCATTCCTGGTATTATGCTAAGTGAACTAAGTCATAGAAAGACAAATACCATATGATCTCACTTATATGTAGAATCTTAAAAAAAAAAACAAACCCAAATTCCTAGAAAAAGGGATCAGATTTGTAGTTATCAGAGGTGGACAGGAAAGGGTGGGAAAAGGGGAATTGGGTGAAGCGATCAAAAAGGAACAAACTTCCAGTTATAAGTAACTATACTAGGAATGCAATGTACAGCATGAAGACCATTGTAAACACTGCCGCATGGTATACATACATACATACATGAGTAAATCCTAAGAGTTCTCAGTGTTAACTGAGGTAAGAAAAATCTTTTTTTTCTTAATGGATGAAAACTAAGCTTACTGTAGTAATCATTTCATTATATATAGAAGTTAAATCTTTATGCTGTATACCTTAAACTTATACAATAGTATATGTCAACTATATCTCAATAAAATTGGGAAAAAATGAGAAGGTATATACTGACATGGGAATATATTTATTTATACTGTTAGGTAAAAAATTATCCTTAAAACCCTATATATGCAAACACACATAAACGTGTATTTTACATGTGTGTATGCATAAGCACACACCCTCACAGTATTTGTAACTATATATGAATAAAGAAAATCTGAAAGAATAAATAGCAAAATATGCTCTGGGTAATGGGATTGTGGATGATTTTATACTTTCTAATTTCTCTAATATATATTAATCTTAGTATAAAAATGTTAAATAGTCTTAAATATTTAATAAAATATATTAAAAATTATTTATAAACAAATCCATACTCACCAGGGATAGAAGTACATAACATCAATAAAAAGAAAGCATATATTCCTAAATGGATAAAATTCTTATTGTCTTACTACTTTATTGTTTTACTGAAGTGAAAGAGGGATTCGCCCAGGTCCTGTTATTCAAGGTGGATTAACATGTTTTCCTAATAAAGGAGACAGACATCATGGACCACTAGCAGGAGGAGGCTCGGTTAGGGGAATTCAAATGATCCATGCACAGCCCAAAGACTTCTTCCCAGAGAAGACATATGTACTGTCCTTTTATATGCTGGTGAGTAGATAATCTTACGAACTACAAATTTCAATTCAGAATGAACCATAAAATTACTGCTATTTTTACTCCTTTAAATGACCATGACCTGCTGGAGTCTGTGTGCTTCTAACCATCCTATGTGCCTTCCTACCCTGCAACTTACTGGCTGATGCATTTCCCTGGCCACATTGCTGGGATGAATGCTAGTGCTTGTGAACACTTAATCCAGTGAGTCTAGATTCCAATATGGTTAGAACTGAAGGAGATACTAACCTTAGACTTTAAGCCCATTACTGCTTAAATGACAGACATTTAAGTCCACTGTATGTCCTCTGGCAATGTCTGGTTTGAAGGTGGGCATGTGACTCAGTTCTGATGCAAAGAAAGTTAGCTGGGGGGACCTTAGTTTATATGTTGGTTTATTTCTTTGTCCCACTCACTAGAATACAAGCCCTTTGAGGGTGATACCTTCAGGTGTTCTACTCATTTCTGTATCCCAAAAGCCTATCGATAGTGCCTGATACCTAAACACTTTTTCTAAAAGCTAAGTAGTAGACTTTATTCCATTTAATAGCAAAAGAAACCTGAGACTAAGAGTTTAAAAACACTAGTAAACGGCTGTGGGTAAAGGGTAAATATAATTCTTCCTTCTGCATGAGAAACTGGCCTTGGGTTCAATTCACTTTCTAGCTTTGTTCTCTTGATAAAGGTACACTGCTTGTGGTAAGGCCCCAACTGGTGGAACATCATCTGGGCTTGGAGGACTTGGCATGAACTGAAATACCTAGTGGGAAGTGGTAGGTTTGGGCTCTCCTGGAAGTGGTGACTATTGCACTGGGCATGTCCCCGTAGGATCCACTGTGCATGACGTATTATGAGACGTTCTTGCGGAATGTGGGGAGTTTAAGCCTGGGTGATTCCTCTAACTGCCAGATGTGAGTCTTACTCCCTTGTACCCGTGTGGTCTCCAGAACAGCTATGTGGACTGCTGTGGGAACTACTCACACCAAAGAGCAAAAGGACCGCTGCTGCCTTGCTGTTTCCTGGTTTTTATCCAGAATACCAAGTGTTGCCTACGGTCACTATATGACTCTAAATGTTTACATGACCTGTCACCCTAAGGCTCACTAACATGTTGAAGAATTTACGCCCAGATCTTATCATAACCTCCCAAATTATTCCTACTATTCATTTGTAAATAAAAGCTGCTAGCTGTAGACTATTTGACACAAATTACAGTAAAAATTCTGATAATTTTTAGGAGTCACTATTAATAGTCCTTGAATTCATATTAGGGGTCACTCTTGAATGGTTTCTAAAATTTGAATAGACTACACAGGTAAAACAAAATCCTACCGATGAAAAACTATGACCAATAAAATGCATATACTAACTGCAGAACATGGAAACAAGCAATAATAGCAGCAGTCCTCTCAGTTGTCTAAATTTAAGGAGTCTGAGTAAAGATTCAAGTCCTTTGTCTTCAACTTCAGGGTGCAAGGAAATAAACAGATTGTTGGGAGTCAACAGTGAGTGGAAAAATAAGACCAGAAATCTATGATGAGTGCTAAAATATGAAAGATTACCTTTTTCATTATAATATTTTTAAAAAAAGATTTGAGGAATTCATGCCTGAGTTAGGATTTTAAAGAGACGTGGTTTGACAACACTTGAGGTAACATAGGCATGGAACAAAATACAGAAATAAGAAAAAATCTTTTCAGGTTTCGATGGTTCACCTCCCAAGGTGTTGAACTATGTTGGAAAATTTTATTTTATTTTATTTTATTTTTTTAACTATGTTGGAAAATTTTAGATCACTGTTTTCTCTAGAGATAGACTAACAACAAACAAGCAGTCAAAAATAAAAACAGAATTTACTCCTGTTAAAAACTGTGTGTTGTGCTTTTTCTTGTGGTCCGAAAGAGAATGGGATTTATCCATCTTTCTTAAACAACTGAAAAACTAGATGACCTGCGAAGCAACTGTTTTCAAACCTCAGCTAACAGCACTGCAGGACTGTGATTTGTGAGGAATAGGCAACACACCAGATGAACTCTAAGACTGCCTAGCTGGCTGCCCCGAGGCACCTTCGAAGCCAGTGAAAATAGCCAGAATAATTCTGGGAGCTCCTGCAGGGCTGGGAAAATGAACTATTCCCACCAGCCCGAGAGAAAAGTCCCTTGGAAGGCTCTCAGGAGGTTATCAGTAGTGGGAATAAATAAGCCCTGTTAAAACAGCTATTATAAATGTATTGCCCATTAAAAAGGCAGACTGTATTTTATTTAAGAGATGGGAGTGTTTTAAGTTTTTCAGTAAACAGGCTTCAAAATCATGTGTTGCATCTTTCCTATTTTCAAAATAGTTTATTCTTAAACTAGGAACACTGTAACTTGACTAAAACTGACCTTTATCTTGCAAACACTAGAACATACTTCCTTTTATTACTTTTCCCCAAAAGTTTACTTTATGTGTGTGAAGTTCTGCTAAATTACTGCTTATTCAACAATGTTTATGTACATCTTAAACAATGAAAAGAATGCATATATGCTGAACTACAGCCTTTCAATTAATTTATACCTAAGTGTGGAATGTTTTTACATTAATCTTTTCATAATGCCATTAGTTGTATGTATGTTCTGCTTCTATGGTTTAATAAATTCTTGAATAAAAAGTGGTGTACATGCTTCAAAGAATGCAGTTTATCTTTTTTTTTTTTTTAAATAATTTCTAGAACTAAAAGGATCTTAGAGTAATAAAAGGGTGAGTTTCCAGAAAGATCTATTTCCTACAATACTGTCACTGGGGATCCAGCATGACTATAATGATTGCTTTATAGTATTCATACTTAATGCAGAAATGGCCTTAACCATCTAGTTTTATCTCCTTAAAAAAAAAAAAAAAAAAAGATCCAAATACCCCTCCACTCTATTTCCTCACTGCCCAGAAAAATGTCAACATCAACTATATAAGAACCTTAATATTTGAGAGTTCCATCTGGGGAAAGCAGACTTACCGTAAACAAGTTATTGATATATTTTGACACATGATATATATTTTCAGGATATTTCTATTTGCACATTTGTTAAAAAAAATTTATATAAAAGTAGTATGATTGAAATGGCTAAGAAAAGCTTATGTTAGCCCAATACTTTTGTTATTTCTTACCTCTTTCTGTAGGATTTCTTCTCGAACTTGAGAAACTGCAAGAGACTCTTGTTTACCCTGCAGCTCGTTAACTTGACTTTGGAAATGTTTTAGAAGTACCTAGGGAATTATGTTAGAAGTGCTGAGTTAAGAGTGCTTCCCCAAACATCATTTGAAAAATATAAGAAAACCAACTAATGGCTTTTGTTTGTACTAAAAAAAAATTCTCAGTATTTTAAAATTACCAAATTCTAACATGGAAATAAACTGCCACAGGAATTAAGTTCATAGATTAATTAAGCTCATTGAATACACTCATTATTTTGTTTTAATATTTAATATAAAGCATCACACATAATACAAATTAATGGCTATATAACTGCGTGACTTCTTTATCTCTAGTACTTTTCTCCTGGAGGCCTGAAAAACACCTTTTAAAATAAACCTCTATTAAAAAGTCAAAGGGTGGGACGCCTGGGTGGCTCAGTTGGTTGGACGACTGCGTTCGGCTCAGGTCATGATCCTGGAGTCCCGGGATCGAGTCCCGCATCGGGCTCCCAGCTCCACGGGGGAGTCTGCTTCTCTCTCTGACCTTCTCCTCGCTCATGCTCTCTCTCACTGTCTCTCTCTCAAATAAATAAATAAAATCTTAAAAAAAAAAAAAAAAAGTCAAAGGGTTCTGAAGAAAGTAGCCAATATCATCTTTATTATTTTGTGATTAAGTAGGAGAATAGTTTTTAATTAAAGAGCTAATGACAAAGACAGCACAAGCCTAGTATTAGCATGAAATAAATGTCACACATTTTTGGCAAACAAATACATGAATACTTTCATCAGGAAACTGAAAACTTAGGAAAAATGTGCATCTCTTAACCTCTAATGCTTTTACTGTTTTCCTCCTCAGACTATGCTGACTTCCACTTAACTCCTAATTTATAGCATTAGATTTAGAAACCCGGGAAAGTAACATTAACGGCACTATGTATGGTGCAATGACACTACCTCATCCGCCTCTCCCAACTACACATTGATTTGCTATCATGTTTATACTGCTCACAGACAGCCTGCTCCTGTGGAGGGAGAAAGCCAGAGAAGTTATCTGCAACTGCTATATGCTGATTACCTTTGAAAAGCACTCTAAATCATTCTCCTTGAAATATTAAAATAGGCAAAATTCTTTGTTTCTGAGCTATATGAACTTAAATTATAGACCTCATTACACTTCACCCAAATCCCCCAAATACTTCAACATGGATCTCCTTATAAGGGTATCTTCTCACAAAACCATACTAGCATTTTTAATAGCTGAAATAATGCCCAATAGTTTCATAATATCCAATATCTGGCCCTACAACCAAATAAAATTGCTCAACTGGGAAGTTTAAGTGGGCTCTACGCTGGGCAGGGCCCAAAATCATGACCCTGAGATCAAGACCTGAGCTGAGATCAAGAGCTGGATGCTTAAATGACTGAGCTACCCAGGCTCCCCTGAGTGATTTGTTTTTAATCAAGATGCTATTAAATAGGGGCGCCTGGGTGGCTCAGTTGGTTAAGCAACTGCTTTCGGCTTAGGTCATGATCCTGGAGTCCCGGGATCGAGTCCCACATTAGGGTCCCTGCTCGACAGGGAGTCTGCTTCTCCCTCTGACCTCTCCCCTCTCATGCTCTCTCTCTCTCTCTCAAATAAATAAAATCTTTAAAAAAAAAAAAGATGCTATTAAATAATTATTGATGGGAGAGGTGGTGGCAAGATAACATTTCCTGGTTTCCCCCCACCTCAGCTTGTTTTTTAAAATTAAAACCGAAAGAAGAGAGCACAATGGACATTTATATATCCTTCAATTTGATTTATCAACTGCTAACATTTTTGCCATATTTGCTTTCTTTTGGGGGGGGGGCATAACTATTTTTTTTTTTTTCTTTCCCTTAAAGACTTTTATTTATTTGACAGAGATCACAAGCAGGCTGAGAGATAGGCAGGGCGGGGGTCAGGGGGAAGGAGGCTCCCTGCTGAGCAGAGAGCCCAATGTGGGGCTTGATCCCAGGACCCTGGGATCATGACCTGAGTCGAAGGCAGAGGCTTTAACCCACTGAGCCACCCAGGCGCCCCGGGACATAACTATTCTATCTTAATGTTGTGTTTTCAATTTTCTAACACCATAGAAAATGGGCCACATACTAGGTATTCAAGGATGTTCCACATAGATGTACATACTAACCAAGAAGGAAGATACACTTTTTAGAAGAAACATGGACGAACTTTCAGCATACTCTGTCATAATTCTAAGACTGTGCTTCATAATGACTACAGTTGTGTGTATCTCTCTGTTGATTATTTTATCCCAGTGCCTGATTGTCTATAGACCTCGAATCATTATTTGTTTAATGAATGAAAGGCCACTGGGCAAGAAGAATGACTAGGATAATTACTCGTTAACCAGGACTTGGGCAGAGGGAGATGGTTCAACATTCAGGTTCAAGTACTCAGGTCTCAATCACATAATGTGATTCTACCATTCCTTCTACCATCCCTTAGGAGAAGAACTATTTGAGAAATGTTGGGACAAAACTGAGAAACCCCTGTTTCAAGAGAGAATAATCTTAAAGTAGAATAGTTAAATGCACGGTAATGGCACCGTCTCCTATAAAAAAAAAATCACGTCAATAATTTCTCATTTCTATCAAAAAGCAAAGTTAACGTATTTCTGAATTAAATAATGCTCTGTTAACAGTCCTGAAAAAAATAATTTTAAAACCAAAGAAAGTGTGTTAAAGTCATCTACCTCTTGAGTTGCTATTTTACGATTTAGTTCAGCTACTTTGGAAGAAGAATTTTCTACTGCATTTTGGCAAAGGAGTTTCTCTACTTCCCTCTGATGAGATGCTTTGAGAGATGCAATGTGTGCTGCAGTATCTTCCTTGACTCTGCAGAGCAAATCAAAGAAAATCACGCATAAAAACAGCCTTTCAACTCACAGTTAGCACAAAAATAACATATGAAACCTGGAAATTAAAGAAACAAAGGGAGAGAGAGCACCAATACTGCACTCTGACAGGTGCTTTATACAGGATCGCCTGTGAGATCTTACAACCATGCCATGAGCTATTATTTACTGAATTTTATAAGGGCAAACTTGAGTTTAGGAAAGAGTGATGTCTCTAGAGTTCATTAGTAAATTGTAGACCTGGGGTTTAAGCCCAGCAGAGTTGGAGCTCAAAGTCTGGACCTTTCACTCAACCCCCAGCCTGGGGCTGTACTTTCTGGTAGAATCAAAGGTTCTAAATGTTCTGTCTGGATTAAAGCAAGGGCCTCATTCTCATATTTTATCTTTTAAGAGAAACTCAGATTTTTGCCCAGATTCTTATTTTGATAATCATAGTTCCTTTTAGGATCTCCAAAACTTTGTCTCTAGGCAACATGTTTTTGGTCCATGCATTTGACTCCAGGGCTAGCTGCCATGTCATAAAAATAAAATCATCTTTATGGTAATTCTTTGGGACCCACTGTAACCTGCACCTAGTGTTTTTTGCTTAAGTGTGAGAGACTGATTTTTGTCTCTGACAAAATTCACACATTCAGAGGCAGTTTAATAAGTGGCAAAGTTCTGATAAACACTTGATACATTCTTACAGATAAACATTTTCTTACTGGAAAAGTTATTAAAAAGTGACAGGATTTTACTCAAAGCAGATACTGGATAAATCTCTGTTGATACATATTAACGTGGCAATCCCCAAACTATAAACAAATTTATCAGTTGCTTATTTGACTTATATGAATATTTCCTCATGGAAAGGGTATGATTAGGGTCTTCGGAAAAGCATAAAAATCTAAAGCACTTATGATATAACCAAACTAAAGTAAAAAACAACTGAACAACAACAACAACGGCAAAGCTAAAACAGCCTAAATCTGGGATTGGGAAAAGTTATTCCTCACTTCTCAGGCCCAGGGCTATCTGATAAGCAGGTTAACAATACCAAATCATGTATAGAAAAATGCACAGGAAGAATTTCAATTTTAAATTATTTTCTGAAAAGAATATGATTCTTTTCAAATAGCTTCATTTCCAGTATCACATTCAGGACTTGAGAAACAAGGTTTCAGTTTGGAAGCATTTATGGTCGACAGGATGATTCAATCAGACACAGCTGCCAATCAATCGATAGGCATTCGTCTAGGTGCTCGCTCCTTCTGCTCCTATGCCAGGTTGCAAAAGACGGATAATCTTATATCGGTTCTCAAGGAGTTATAAGGCAGTGTACAACTAGTGCTTTCTTGGTACTTAATATAGGTACTTGGTACATAAGTTATAGGGGAGCTAGGAGCAGGAAATTTCCCGGGAGGCTCTAGGAAATACTTTGTGAAGGAAGCAGTACTTGAAGCATGGATGAGCAAAAGGCAGCAAAGACATTCAGCAAGTCAGGCCCACAGAGAAGGTTCTGGCACCTGGGAAGCCACGTAGAATAATTTAGTCTTGATATTTCAGGAAGTGGGAGTTATTAGAGGGCAGTGTAACTCAGATACAGGAATATTTAAGGAATATTAATGATTTTTAAGTGAAATGATTGGGGGAGACAGAAACTAAAATCAGGGAGATTAGGGTGGGGAAGCTGTCTAGTAAACCAGGTAAGGCTGCTGTCTACAGGGAGGTAGAAAGCAAAAGGACACATATTTATAAGGAAGCACCCCATAAACTGTGAGCCCAAGAAATAAAGGAGGTAAAGCTGGACTTGGCGATTAAAAAACCACGGTCATAGACAGAAATGGGAAAGTTTTGAGGAGGAGCGAGTTTATTGGAAAAATGGAATAAAATTTGAGATACTACTGATTCCGAGAGGAACAATTTGGAAAATAGTAGATTTAACATCTGTGCTCAGGGAAGAAAACAAGCCTTGAAAAGTAAATTGGAGTCATGGTTTGTAGAAACCACAAGAATGGATGAATTTAGCAAAGGAGAAAGAACTGAGAATAAACAGAAAGCTGAAAAATGAACCCTGGTAGAAGTCTGATTTTTGAGGAAGGAGAATGAAAAGGAGTCAGAGTTAGTTAAAAGGCACGGAAGAGGAGTGTTAGTCAGAGGTGTCAGTCATGGAGGTTATGGGAGGAAACCCGTATTTCAGGAGAGCCAACAATGTCCAGGAAAATGAGAATAGAGACAACATCACTGGACCAGGAAAGGTCACTACTGAGAAATGAGATTTACAAGAGTGGTGAGGAGGAGAGCCCCAGTTGAGAGGAGGTGAGGTGCAACTAAGAGGCTACTTGTGGAAAACTGGTACTGATAGAAAGAGGACTAGGACTTGGTTTGAGGACAGTGAAGAAGATCTGAACATGTTAGAAGGCTTGGAGGAAAGAATAGACAGTACTGAGTGATTCCGAGAAGGAAAGGGATGAGCACAAAAGTTCTTCAAGGCATGAATGGATGTGAGCAGTAGATTATTTTGAAGAGTTTCTTTGGAAAAGAGGAACGTTTCCTTTTAGAATGTCAACTAGTTTGTTTTTTTAAAGACTTATTTATTTTAGAAAGAGAGAGGGAGAGAGTGACTGCATGAATGGGGGCAGGGGAAGGGGCAGAGGGAGAGAAACTCAAACAGATTTCCCACTGAGCGAGGAACCTGACACAGGGCTCAGACCCAGGAGATTATGACGCAAGCCGAAACCAAGAGCTGGACGCCCAGCAATCCAGCTAGGGGATTGGAATTCATGCCTCTATTTGGTCAGTGGAATGCTAATGCTGAGCTGAGCTACCCAGGTACCCCAGGGGATCTTAAGCAGTCTCCACACTCAGTGCAGACGCAGGGCTCGATCTCATGACCCTGACATCATGACCTGAGCTGCAATCAAGAGTCAGACGCTTAACCAACTGAGCTACCCAGGCGCCCCTGTTCAACTAGTTTTAGTAACAGCTGTTTTCTGCATCTGCCTAGGGATCATCAATGATGACATTCATTTGCAAGAAGGCCCCATGGGTCAGCTTATTAACACAACCTAGATAAATGTGGAGACAGGATTTGTCAGTCCGAGGACATGGTTGGGGTTGACATGGAGATTTAAGTTTATCAGAATCTGGCTTCCAACCGGTAGAGGATCCTACTCTGAGAGAGATCTATGCTTGGCAATGTAATACAGTTTCTTAAGATTTGGTAATGAATTCAGTTCAGGGTTAAAACTAATTACCAGAGGAAATATATCTTACAATTTTGATGTTTTTATCTTTGTATGTCCCCATACAATTCCAGATTCACATTTTACCTTTTCATGGAATTTTCAAATTGGTTCACTGCGGCTTCAGATTTCATCTTCAGCTCATTCCTCTCCACAGTTAATCTCTCCAGTTCATTTTTCAATCTGCAGTTTTCTTGTAAAACCTCTGAAACATGGGAGTCAGTGAAAGTATGTGGTTGGTAAAGTCTGCCATCCAGGGTTCCAGGGAATGAGTTTGCACTTCCTTTACCTGAATGCAAACCATCTTTCTTCGCCCTTTTTGCAGTCACTTCCTCTCTACCCTTAGAGCTCTGATTAGACAGCATCATCCTTCTCTCCTTCTGAAGCCTCTCCACGGTTTTCGAAAGGTCTTGTATTTCTCTCCCCTTCGCAGCCAGCTCCTCATTAAGCCTCACCAGTTTAGCTTTAGCATGAGCCTGTTCTATCTGGAATTCGATAGACTGGAAATCTTTATCTTCTTTATCATTTTTCTTGAGCTCCAATTTGGCATTTTGATGTTTAAGAGTATCTATTTCAGCTTCAAGTTTTTTTACAGTGATTTGATGGGTGTCCTTGATGTCGTCGAGCTCCTTCTCTAGTGCTTTGGCCCTGCGGGAGCTGTCGGACTGGTTCTGCGATGCCTCCTTTAATCTGCAGGCAAGTAGCTGCTCTTGCTCCTCCAGTCTCTGTTCATACTGAATCTGAAGACAAGAATCCATGTCAGGTCAAAACCACTGCTAAGTAGGACATTGGTTACTGAAGCCCTGTGGTCTGCTGGGTCCTCCCTATTCCTTCATTTAGACACTCACTGCGCACTTTTTTTTTTTTTTTTCCTAAAGATTTTATTTATTTGACAGAGACAGAGATCACAAGTAGGCAGAGAGGCAGGCAGAGAGAGGGGGGAAGCAGGTTCCCTGATGAGCAGAGAGAGTGATGTGGGGCTCGATCCCAGGACCCTGAGATCATGACCTGAGCTGAAGGCAGAGGCTTAACCCACTGAGCCACCCAGGCGCCCCCTCACTGCGCATTCTGATGCCTCCAACTCTGAGTTCTCTGAGTCCGTCACAGGTGCTGAAGTCCTAATCTTGAAAGGGCATAATGTTTTATCTTCTCAGTATGCTGCATCATCTCACAATTAATATGTTTCTTTATAAACAAAAATTACACGTTTCTGTACACCCCAAAACTTATTTTAAGTATCACAACTGAAACTATTATTGTGTACTCGTCTCTGCAAACTGACAAACTACGCTTTCAGGAGAAATAGGGAAAGCAATTGGGGGCACTGAAATCTTTAAGAAATAGTACATTTTCAACTTCTTAGTATTAATTTAGGAATCTCATAAGGAGTAAATCAGCTTGGATTTGTTATACTGGAGCTTTAGTATTACAAAAAAAAAAATGATAATAACCTAAATAGGTTCCTCTGTGGAGGGAGGCACTACGGTGTTTGTTCATTCATTCAATGAATATTTATTGAGCTACTGCTGTGTGCCAGGCTCTGTGCCAGATTCTGAAGATAAAGAAGTGTAGCCTTCCAACAGTTCACAGCCTGGTCAGGACAGTGACATGGCAAGTTTCACTGTCCTATGACAACTATGGTAATGGGCCTATGAATATGTGCAATGGGGACCAGGCGCTCCAATGTGCGTGGAAGCCTGAGAAAAGGTGGGAAGACCACAGCAGAGGGAGCACATTTAGGTTTGGGCTTGAGAGATGAGTGTAAATTTGGGGATAAGTGGAAGCAGGGACATTCTGGAAATAGAAAGAATACAGGTCAAGGCAATCTAATGCTTGGCGTGTACTGGGAACTGGAAATGAAAGAAGAAGTGACAGAGTGAGCAGGGACAGGAGGGAACTGCAAAAAGAGAAAAGTCAGGGTGGGTAGATTAAGATATATAACAATAGTCTAGAGGATTAGAATTTATGCCTCTATTTGGACAGTGGAATGCTAATATTAGTTGTAATTATTATAATCATTTATTGAATATTTGCTACACTCCATGCAAAGCCATAGGGCTTTACATATACTTTGCTGCTTGATCCTCCAACAGCCTAAGAATTAGGGATCAATTAAGTAAAATATTTCAGCATTTGCTTTGTGTCAGGCACCTTGCTGAATGATGGAACACAATGGTGAGTAAAGGCAGAATGGTCCCAGCCATCAGGTCTAGAAGCTAGATGGGGAGAGCGATCACTCATGATCCAATCAAAATGGCCGGAAATGTGGTAGATGCAATGGAGAAGTGCCTGGGACTAGAGTGCCTGTGAGATAATTTGTCTATCAGAGAGTCCATGAAGGTCTCATGGGGTAGCAATGCCTGGATTGAGAACTGAAGGAGAGGAACACCTTAGCTGTGAATGAGGTGGGCAGAGCACACCAGTCAAAGGCAAGAGTCTGCCAACATGTGTGGCTACAGGAAATATGGCAGGTAGGAGAAACATGTTAGTATAACGGGACAGAGAAAGCACTGTGGGAGAACACACTGGACAGTGAGAGGGGTCTGGCCGTACATGGAATTATAGGGGTCTGGCCGTACATGGAATTATAGCCCAAATATAAATTTTTGAGGAATTTATTATTGAGGAAGTTATTGAGGGATATAAAGAAAGGTGTGTATGTGTGTAAGACAGAGGGATATGGAAATATAATTTTGGCTTTCCTGTCGACAGCTGATTAGAGGATGGGGTAAAGTGGGTATGTGTAGACTAGTCAGATTATAATAGTTATTACTAATTTTTAATGAATAATGGCCGTAGAGTGACATGGTGATAAAAAGGTACAGAGGAACTGAAAGAAATTTGGGAGTCTAAGTGGCATAATTGGCACTAAGTCAGTTATTATCTCTTTTACATATGGAGAGAGGTGAAGTAACTAGAGCAAAGTAACTAGTGCAAAGTCATGAAGCCCTAAGGGTTAAACTGAGCCTGGAGGAAAGGCTGGTCTGACTCTAAAAGCCTGTGTTTTCCATTGTACTGCGTCTCTTAAAAGTACTGTGGGGTCAGAGGAACCTGATGGAAGGAGGTCTGGAGTGAATATTTAGGGAAATAGAAGAAATTGATTAGCTACAGCAATAGGCTTGCCAAGTAGCACTGGGGGAATTCGCAACACCAGACACCCACACACCTGACAGCCCTACTCTCACAATTGTGCCATCTCCTCAGATTTGTGTGAGAAGAGGAGTGGAGAAAGAGATGGGTGAACTGGAGCAGAAAGCAAGGAAGGTAAGCCTGGTTGGAAACTGAGTGCTTAAAACGGAAGTCCACCTTGGAAGTCAGGAGAGTGAGAGAAGAAAGAGAACCAGGTAGTGGGCTGAGAGATTTGAAAAAGAGGGTGGAATAAACCAACTTCCTTGACAGGACCTTAAGTTAACTAGCAGGCCGATGTACTGGACAAGGCTTTCAACCTTCTACTGTTTCTGGAATCTAATAGTCTATCATCTGTTGCTTCTCTCAGGATAGAAATCTGTGGAGAATGAGCTCTGCTTCCTAGAAGCAGCAAGGCCTAGGATTTGAGGCCTTGCTCTATCGCTCACCAGCAGCAGCATCTCGGGCAAGACGTTCAATTGTGAAGATCTCTGCTCCCCTGTCTGTAAAGCAAGGTAGCAATATCTATTTCTCACCAGTGATGAAAGGATGATGCAAGATGAACTAAAATGTCTGTGAAACATCTGGCATGAATTACTGCAGAAACTGTGTGCTCAACAAATTTTTAAAGTAAATGAAATATCACATCTTCTTTCATACTTGGTCATCCTAGCACTTGTAGTTTCGACTTCATTCCTCATGAAGGATCAGAAAACTCAGAGAAAGTGAGACATTTTCAACAGGCATTGCCTGGCCCCCTGTTCTACCCCCCAAGACATATTCTTCTGTCTTACTCTCTTCTCCCTTGTCGAGGGAAATTTCAAGAAAGTATTTTCAACCATGGCAATTAAAAAGCAATTTTTATTGACTATACATCAGAGGTGTTTTACTCTGCCTTTCCATGACTTAATTTCCACTAATTCTGATATCACCGAGAGGGGGCCCTGTGCTTGATTTTCCATGCTTGAAACAAAAAGAAAAGGTGCTGAAGGAGAACAAAAGACAAGATGGGTCTAGGTTTCTTTTGCATCTGCTGACATTCATGGTAAAGGTTTTACAGGGAAGGATGTTTAGTGATTTGTCAAAATGAGACCTGAGAAGTGCCCAGCCCCCATGGTACTCAGCCCCCATGGTACTGAGACCCCAAGGGTCTAGCCGGCTCTTACCTTCATTTTCTGGAACTGTTGTTCCATGGTCCGAAGGCTTTTCTTTGCTTCTTCATCTCTGCCTTCCAAATCAGCCTCTAGTTTTTTTATCCTTTTTTCCATAAAGTCCACTGTATTTCTGTCCACTGTATCACCAGCTGCTGATGCAGCCAATATTAAAGCAGGTAAAGAATTGGGATATCTTCTCTTCAGAATTCCTTCCATTTCCTTAACCTTTTAAAATAGTTTTGCATATATGTAAGGTCACAAATATATTAAAATCAAGCAGTTCTATGTATAAATTTAGATTATGCTCTATCATTCACATCTAGCTTTCAAAGACAGGTTTATATCACATCTTAAGACTGAATCAAATGCATAAAAATAGATTAATTTCAAATTTTATATCCCTAGATGATCTGATTTTAAAACCCTACAGTGTAATGTCTAGTTTAGTACTGGTTAATTTACAGAAATCCTCTTACATTTATTTGAAATAGATCTTGGGACTTTCTATTGTACTAGTAATAGCCAATCTTTCTGAGAACAAATGGTCTTTTCCTTTTTTCCCCACAGACTTCCTTGGATGATCATGTTTATACTATCTATTGATTGAAAAATGACTTAAATGACATCAACGTATAGAACTTTTGCAATAAACACAAGCTTCCTAAGCACCAGCCCCTACTTGCAACAATCTCTACGTGACCTCATCCCTCCTACAGATATCCCCCTCAAAATGCAGTTTGAGCTATCTTAAAGTTACTTCTTTTAGTTAGAAAGCAAGGAGGATTAATAATATTTAATGAGGTCTTCACAAAAGACAACTTTTCATTTGGTCTATTAAACAATAATGTATTTTATGGTCTTCCTGTAAGAAAGAACAGTGCTAAGGCTCACAGATATTATATATGTGCATGTGTGTATACTTGTTTTTGTTAAAGGTATTACAGTTAAGATATCTTAGAAAAACATATTAAAGCACAAAATTCTTTGTTGAGTTTTCTACCCTCTGAGCATACAATACAATAAAATAGCACATGAGAGACGGTCTAGTGCAGTGGTCAGAGCATGTCTGGAGTTAAAATTGTGCCACTCAGCTTTATGACCTCTGTCAACTCCTCCATCTAAATTTCTTTTGCCTGAGTGGTAAAGTGGGAATGACAACAATACCAATTTCATGGCACTGATACATTTAAGTGAGGATCAGTTGACATCCGTCTTGGTAAAGTGCTTAGCAGAATGCCCAGCGTACAGTAAGGGTTTGATAATACTGGTTTTTATTATCATCTGGTCTCAGAACCTACCCTTCCTAAGGCACGGTGGGTTGCTGGTACTCAAAATCCTGTTTATAGATTGAATATTGTTCCTGTTTAAGTATTCAAGGATCTCATCATTTGCAAAGTTAAAAGCAAATATTTCCATTCATGAAGACTGCTTGCATATTCATATATGTACCATAAATTGAAATATATCCAGATAACAAGTATTGATAATTTCATCTGCAACATTTTCAAAGCTTTGTTTTCTCTGGTTAAAAATCTAGTTATTTGGAGTAGATCTAAGCATATAAAAGTATATACATACATATAACACACCATATATATTGAAAAAAGAAGATCTCAGTTTTTAAAAATGGTGTATATTAGTTATAATTAATGTTTTCACTTAAAATTTTAAGAAATGTTTTACTCTAATTTTGACTTCTTAAATGTTTATTTTTTTTTTGGAAAATTAGCTTTTATTTATATTTTCTTTAATTTTGCCTTTTTTTTTTTTTTAAGATTTTATTTATTTATTTGACAGAGATCACAAGTAGGCAGAGAGGCAGGCAGAGAGAGGAGGAAGCAGGCTCCCTGCAGAGCAGAGAGCCCAATGCGGGGCTCTATCCCAGGACCCTGGGATCATGACCTGAGCTGAAGGCAGTCTTTAACCCACTGAGCCACCCAGGCGCCCCTTAATTTTGCTTTTTAATATTATTCTTTGGTGACTGATACCAGTGTGGCTCTCATACAAAGTAAATGCTTTTTCTCACTGGAAATTAAGCTATGGAATATCCCACTAAATAAAAGCATGAGTAAAAAACCGCATATAATCTGAAATTTTCATTATTGCATACATCTAATTAATCAGCCCCATTTTTACTTATGTACTATTTAGAAAAGGAGATTATTAATTATTATTAATTATGCTATAATTGATCTATTTCAGAATATGGCTCCAAAATGATTCTGAATATACTGTGATATATCTTGACTTTAAAATATATGTTAAGGTTTAAAATCATTAGGATAGAAATGTTCATGGGAACAGAATAAGATCTGAAATGTACATGCAGCGAACTATACAAAATATTATAAATGAGCAATATTTTAGAAAGATATAGTTTAAAATGGTAACCAATGAACTTTTTTTTTTTTTTAATTTTATTTTTTATAAACATATATTTTTATCCCCAGGGGTACAGGTCTGTGAATCGCCAGGTTTACACACTTCACAGCACTCACCATAGCACATACCCTCCCCAATGTCCATAATCCCACCCCCCACAACCCCCCTCCCCCCATTAACCCTCAGTTTGTTTTGTGAGATTAAGAGTCACTTATAAACCAATGAACTTTTAATGAAACCATTAATAAAAGAGAAAGGTAACTTGTATAAAGTGCTATATTCCTAGTCAATATGGATCATTTCAATTCTTAATTTTGCTCTTAAGCATGCTTCAGTTTCTCACTCTGATACATTTAGTTCTACATTATTCCTCTTAAATTCATCAGGTGGAGAAGAAGTTTCTTTGGTCTTCTCTCTCACAATTCTGGATGGCTTCATCTACATTAGCTAATTTAAATCTTGAGCACTGAAAAATAGCCAAGCAATCCTAGATTACAGTTATTTCAGAATATTTGTAGCTCTTCAAAACACCTCTGCCCTATTCCTTTCCTGCCTACTAAGCCCAACTACCAAATCATACCTTTTAATATAAGAACAGGTCCTGCAAATGTAACAAAGTTAATTTTTTGCTTAGTTTTCCTTCTCTCACAAAACTGGGAAAATACTCAGCTCAGTGATGACCTCACAGTTTTGTGTTTGTGATGGAATAATAGCCATACATTTAAGGATCATGACTTGACTACAGATTCAGGCTCCCTTACGAACAGAGTTGGAAATTCTTATTTTGTTTTGATATTGTGTTATGAAATGTAATGTAGAACATTACGGAGTTTTAAAAACAGAAGGAGAAAGTTAATATTCCACCCCACAAAACAACTACTTCAATGAAAAAACATCTTTATCCTAATAAGTAGCACTATATGATTTTTGAAAAGGTCTCCCAGCTACACACACCATGAAATGAGTATTTCGAAGCTTGACAGTGAGCAAGAACTCAAAATTAAGGCCAGCTTTTCGGAAGGCTAAATGTTCTGTTTCCAGGGTGTTTCGCAACACTTCCCAAGCTTTTCTAACATGTTTCCAACTCAAGGATCTCCTTTCCTGTAATCCTTTCTCACCAAACTTTCATCAGGAGAAGGAATCCTAACTCCATACCCAGAGTTTTAAAATGCTGCTTGTTTCCAGATGTCTAATAGAGCTAGACTGCACAATAACCTTTCATCCACAGGTTACCTGCAATGAGGCACAACAGCCTACACCTTCTTTAGGCAGAAAGCCACAGACTACATAAAATGATTTTGTTTACTACTTTTATTTCTGTCACTTTAAATATTGCATATCAAGAATTTAAAGGGCAGTTCTATATTAAAATAAATGAATAAAAACAACAATTTTCAGGTCAATTATATTTTGTAGGAACTTTTGAAACAAGAGAAAACAAAAATGCACTGTATATAAAATGCCTTAATGAAAATTTACCCTGAACACGTACTTGTCGCTCTAGATCCTGAATTTTTTTGGCATCAGCTGCTTTCTCTTTTAAACGTATCTTCTGTGAAATAGATGGATTTCCAGACTCAGCTTTCAGTTTCTCAACCTATCAATAAGTAAAGAAAATGTTAAGGAGCATATTTAAAACACACCAGAGAAACCCCAGGAGAGACGCATAATGTATTCATTCATTTATTTATTAATTCCCAGATAGGGCGCTGTGCTGGAGATCTGGAGGGCAAACAAGATAAGCCTGCTTTTACAGTGCTTGTACTCTGGTGGAGGAGACACACGATAAGCTAATAAAGTATATCAATGAGTAAATAAAATAACCCCAGAGAGTGACAAGTGCTAGGAAGAAAATAAAACAGAGTGACAGAATGGGAAGAAAGGTCTGAAGGGGCAGGGCTGGTAGCTCCATTAGATGAGCAGATCAGAAAAGGGCTTTCTGGGGAGTAGAAACTGGAGCTGGAACTTGAATGAGGAGTGAGACACGGAAGAAACTAGGCCAAAGTAATCTAGACCAAGGCAACCCATGGAACAAGCATGGCATGTTCAAGAATCAGAGGGAGGTTTGGTGTGGCTGCAGGAGAGTGATTCGTGGAGTACGATACATACAGATGAGGCAGGCAGGGTTCAGACGATATGCAGACATGACAGGTTATAGTAAGGAGCTTAGATTTATTCTCAGTCTCATCTCTAACAGCTTACACATCTAAGAGCAAACCAAAACCCAAACCAGCTATTTTCATCAGCAGTGTTTATGGTATTGACTCAGTCATACTTACAAGGCTAAGAAGAACTAATGCTGAATAGGGGTCATCACAGAAATACTTTCTAAAATGATCTTACTACCTCAAGTTTGAGCTTCTCAATTTCTTCATTTGCTTCTTTAAGCCGAACTGCATCTTTATCCAGAAGTTCCTGATTTTCAGCATACCACTGTAGTCTTTTTTGTAGACGACTGATTTCTTGCTTATGTGTTTCTTCTAAGATTTTTATTTCATATAATTTTTCACCTATAAGATAAAGGAACTCCTGGACTTGATTGTAATTTTCCAAAATATGGAAATAAACTAAATTACATGAAAACCAATGCCTATCTAATGAAAGCATTATGAAAAAACAAGAAAAAAATTATCTTTGCAATGTAATATCCAGTTTAATCTATTAGTAAAGAGATAAAGATTGTTTTTATAGTCCAAATCCTCAAATTCATAGCAAAATTGGCTGTGCATAAATTATCATTTTCCCATTTTCATTATAAAAGCAAAGTTGTTTCTGTGAGACAATAAATATTAGATCCAAGAGATAATAAACATGAAGAAGTCCTATAATTATATTAAAAATTGCAATGAGAAACATTAAAGAGTGCTTACCATGCATGATTTCATTTAATACAACAAACATATGATGGGCACTATTATAATTCTATTTTACGGATTAGTAAAGCAAATGCAGGTAAGGGGATTTTACTGTACATATCTTACACCGAAGATCATAATATCACATGAGAAAGACCCTCACAAGGGCTCCTCTGATCCACTTTCTAGCCCTGGGTTCTGTCTTCCTAAACTCCAATCCATAGGTGCACTCAAGAACATGCTTAAGAAACACATTCCAGCAACCTTCCTCCATTCCTTCACTTCTGCGTCTTTCAATCTGTCAGACCCAGCTCAAATGCCCCTCTTCCCTAAAACCCCTATATAGTACCATAGTACCACATTTCATGTTTATTTGTAATTTTTAAAATATTAAACTTTTCTGCATTCTTATCTTTCTTTTGTCTTCCCTGGTGGGGAATGTCATATTTATCTTGTGTTTTCTATAAACACAGTGCAGTGTTATTTGTTCATCTGGCAAATACTTGAGAGCCTAGGTTTCAGACTCAGGGATAAAAAGGCAGACTGTGCCCTCAGGAAGGTCACAGTCTAGCTAGGGTGACAAACATGAACATGAATAAACGTAAGATGCCACAAATTCAAAATAATCCTTGATTTTTTTTCCTGATCCTGCAATTATTCTTGCTAAAACCAATAAAATCTGCATGCTATTAATAACTAGTTTTTAAAAAATTTTCTAAAATTACAATATACTTTAAGGAATATGATTCTGATTCCATAAGTAATAACAGCAACTATTACTTAAATTCAAGAACACTACGAGTATAAAGGTAAACTTTCAGCTCAGCATTTTACCTGTGGCATAAGCAATCTGATCTTTGGCTTGGTCTCTCTCTTTCTTCATTCTTTCCAAGTCTACTTCAAGAGCTTGTTTGTCTTGCTTCAGTCTTCTGATGTCTTCCAATAAACTGTTTTTTTCTTTCTTGATGGTTATAGAAATAAAAAAGCAAAATATTTCTGGCCCCCAAAAATTGTGGTATAGGCTTTCTTTTACCCCGTCCATCCTTAATTCTACATATGTATTTTTATAAATACATGTATTTTTTATAAATACATAATTGTTTTTCCTAAATTTAGTTCTGGTGTCATCACTTTCTTCCACCCCACCAAATTACAGTAACTCCCCATAGCCTACTAGATCAATTCCAATCATCTAACTCAATACAGCCTAAAGACCTTTCAATGAACTGTTCTCACTTCTGGATTACTGCAATAATGTCCTAACCGGTGTGCCTCTTCCACTTTCAGCAGCTAGTCTATTCTCACACTAGCCAAAGAAATTTTAATTAAAAAAATACTGAAGTCTAACTGACATACAATAAATATCCTGTTAGTTTCAGGTACACATCATAGTGACTTGATATTTGTATATATTATGAAATGATCCCCATGGTAAATCTGGTTACACAAAGTTATTATGTTATTGACTAGATTCCCTATGCTGTCCATCACAACCCTATGTCTTATTTTATAAATGATAATTTCTCCAACCCCCATCTCCCCTGGCATCCCCAGCTTCTGGTAATTGACAGTGTTTCTGCACCTACCAGTCTGTCTTGTTTGCTCGTTTATTTCACATATAAGTGAAATCATATGGTATTTGTTCTCCTCTGACTTATCACTTAGCATGATATCTTCTAGATCCATCAGTGTTGTCACAAATAGCAAGATCTCATCCTTTTCTATGGCTGAGTAATATTTGGTGTTCATCTATCAGTGGATGTTTACATTGCTTCCATATCTTGACCAGTATAGATAACGCTGCAAGGAACACGGGGTGCACGAATCTCTTCAGATTGGTGTTCCCGTTTTCTTTGGATTAATACCCAGAAGTGGAATTGCTGGATCATAGTAGTTCTATTTTTGATTTTTTTGAAGATCCTTTATTCTGTTTTCCACATTGGCTGCACCAATTTATATTCCAGCAGTGTATGAGGGTTTCCTTTCCTTCACAACCTCACCAACACTTGTTACTTTTTGTCTTTTTGACCATAGCATATGTGACAGATATGAGGTGATATCTCATTGTGCCTTTGACTTGCATTTCTCTGATGATTAGAGATGTTGAGCATACTTTCATGTGTCTGTTGGCCATTTGTCTGTCTGTCTTTGGGAAAATGTCTACTCATGTCCTCTGGCTGTTTTTAAATCATGTTATTTGTGTTTTTGACATTAAGATATATAAATTCTTTACATATTTTAGATATTAATTCCTTAACAGATAAATCATTTACAAATATCTTCTCCAACTCTATAGCCTGCCTTTTACCTTGTTAATGGCTTCCTTCACTTGTGCAAAATCTTTTTAGTTTGATATTATCCCATTTGTTCATTTAAGATTTTGTTGCCTTTGCCTAAGGAACTGGTCCGGGGTGGGGGGGGATGCTAAGACCGATGTGCAAGAGCTTACTGCCTGTGGTTTCCTCTTGGGAGTTTTATGGTTTCAGGTCTCATATTCAAATCTTTAATCCATTTTGATTTTTTTTTTTTTTTTTTTTTTTAAGAGAGAGAGCATGTGCTCATGTATGTGAGTGGGGTTAGGGCAGAGGGAGACAGAGAATCCCAAGCAGGCTCCATGCCCAGTGTGAAGCCTGACTCGGGGCTCGATCTCACGACTCTGAGATCATGACCTGACCCAAGATCAAGAGTTAGATGCTTAATTGACTGAGCCACCCAGGTGCCCCTTGAATTTATTTTCATATATGGTATAAGATAGTAGCCCAGCTTCCCTCTTTGTTATGTATCTGTTCAATTTTCCTAACATTATGTATTGAACAGAATTTTCCCCATTGTATATTCTTGCCTTTGTCACAGATCAATTGACCACGTGTGTCAATTGTGGTTTTTTTTTCACGAGCTCTCTATTCCAAAGAGGAATTGTTTTAAAGAGGTGGTGAGTTTTGTTCCTCTGTCTGAAATTCTCTGGAGCCACCAAAGTCCTTACCATGAACTTCAGTGCCCTGTAACCCAGCCCTGCTCCTACCTCTGACCATATCTACCCTAAATCCTCCTCTTCCAACTTCATTCCAGCACGAGAGACTTCTAGCTGCTCTTTGAACAGAACCAGCACATTCCCACTGCAAGGTGTTGGCACTTACTGTTCCTCTGCCTTCAGTGCTCTGCCCCCAGATAGCCACATGGCTCACTTTTTTACTTCATCAAGATTTCTGCTCAAATGAAACCCCAGGAAGATCTTTCCTGATCCTCTTTATAAAATAACCATCCTCATCCTGACTTTCAGGTATGATGCTTTATTTTCTTGTCACAACACTCATCACCACCTGACATATGTTTACTGGAAAGCAGAGATATTATTAATCTTTGTTTGAAAATTGCATAAAAATGCTTAGCACATTAAAAGCTGAATGAATGCTCAATACACCCTACTTCATTGCCCCCAATTCCTCCACTCAACAAAATCATGCTTATCCTTCAAAGCCTAGTTCAAAGGAGGCTATTCCTATCAGCCCCTCCTCTGTGTTCCCCAAAACTTTCACTGCACCTCTAGCACAGTAGTCATTACTTTCAGCGTCATAGAACATTGATTTGTGTACATGCCTCTTCTCTTTAACAGGCTGAGAAATCTATGGGGACCAAGACTGATTTATTACTAATACCTGTATACTTCATGGCACTAAGCACACAGCTGGTACTCAATAAATGTTCACTGAACCAAACTCTTAATTGCTAAAGAAACTCTTGGACTCACAGCAGTACAAGCAGCATAGTTAAGTTTCAAAACAAAATTCTTACAAAATAAGATTCTTACAAATTCTGTTATTACTCTACCTTCTAATCCCAAATCCAGTCTTATGGAGAAAATAAATCCATTCATTAAAGCAATGTATAACCGTGGTTTCTAGCCGAGTCACAGATTGGACGGCATCATTTAACTGTTTAGTCTTCTGTGACTTTCTGTATATGTCTTTTCAGGAGAGCAGTGAGTTTCACGTTTTTGAATGCTCAGGCTCTTTCTACAACTACCTTTTGTTTATTTAGTTCAATCAAGTTAGAAGTGCTCTCTAGTAGAGTCTACTTCACAGAATTACAGATTTTGAGAATTCAAAAGAACTTTTAAACATCTTGAGTTCAGTCATGCAATTGACACTTAAAGGAATGTTCACTTCATGCTTGCATCTTTCCAGGGAAGTATGACTTCCTACCTGAAGAAGGCCAGTAACGTTCCAGGTCAATCCTGTGGGCACAGGACTCCGGGCTGGCAAGTACTTGTAACTCCCTTGTAAGTTACCATGCACACTTTCGGAGAGGGCCTCTGCTTGCCTCTCTGGCCTTGCCCACTTCTGCCTCAAGAGATCTCTATTTCTAGAAAGTAACAGGGCCCTTCCTGGTGTAGGGGCTTATGCTTTTCTCCTGGCTGAAAGGCTTAATCTTTGCATAGAAGCTCTCGACTTCTGACCTAACTTTCTCAGAGGGTCTCCTAGACCACACTGTAGACTACTTACTGCCTTGCCCTCTGCCCCAGCCACACTTATTTGCTATTTTTATATTCTTCAAAGCACATCTTTCTATTTGTAATTATTTCCTTTATTTACTTACTCTCTTCCCTACTAGAATACATGTTCCTAACAAGCAGGGTCTGTGCGTGTCTTGTATACCTAATGTATTTCAATACCAGGATGAGTGCCAGGAACGTGGCAAGTACTTCATAAAGACTGATGGAATGAAAGTTGTGGTTAACATCATTCCTCTTCCCACCTTGGGATAATAAAAAGAGTGAGCTCACGACCTGTGCTTTTGCTATGCTTCTATCTATGCTTTATAGAGAACCAACTCGTATTTTAATACTAATCAGTATTAATTTTTAAGGTACAAATTAGATTGTATACACATATATTCAGTATGAGTATTATTATACTATAGACTTCTCTCAGGATAAATTTTTGCTCTAAAATCAAACCCAGAACACCAAAGTAAATGGAAATAAAAGGTATATTTACATTCTATCTTACAGTATTTACAGAAATAAATACCTGAAGAATTTTTACTATTATCTTGACTTTTTTTTTTTTTAATTTCTTTTTAGGTTTTTCCTGCCTTTGGTAGTGTCACCATTGGGGGCCAAGATGTAGATTTTTATCCTGAGCCTGTTCACTGGGTTTCTTTAATTTGAGAAGTCATCTCTTTTATCATTTCTGGGAAATTCTCAGCCACTACCTTTTAAAAATATTTAAATATATTTTAGCATTTCATATATCTGATATTTTCCATTTGTAGTCTATTTATATTATAGTCTATCCAGTAATCCTATTGAGGTTCTAATGCTGCTGTTTATTAAATCATCCAGTACCTGCTCATGGTGGATGATTTCTCTGGGTTTTATAATTTTATGTTGTGAGCATATATTGTCAGTGGGTTTTTATCTGTAGGAATACTGTGTGAGCTGGGTTAAGGGTGTATACTTACTTCTAAGAGCTGTTTTGCATTTGTTTCTTCTAGATACACTAGAGGTTATCATTGACTCAAGACCACAGGGCATTATCTTTTTCAGTTTGGGCATGACCAATCCTTGCAGGTAGTGTCAAATTAAAAATACTAAAACACACATGAAAGCAGAAGGGATGACATTTGTATTGAACAATCAGGAAAGCACGGGCACTGAGCAGTGGAGACTTTCTCTCCCTCCTATCTAGCGATCAAATTAAAACAAAAAATCTTCTTGACAAATCAGCCCCATGCGAAGGTGGGTAGATGTTTCCCTAGTCTGCTGCTGTATGAAGGATACGGCCTATTGAACTCCCACGTGTCCTGTCTCCACTTTGCTGTTAAAGCTCCAGCCCGCCCGTGGCTACTGAACTGCTGGCCTAGAGCAGATGTTTACTGTTAGGTTTTTATCCCTCCCATATTTCTGGCCTCTGGAGAGTTCCCATATTTCTTGAAAGCTTTTATATTATGCATTTACAAGATGTTTATTCTATTTTATCCAGCATTTTCTGATGTTTTTAGTGGAAATTTTAGTTTCCTATCTGTCAGAAAAATATTTCAAAACAGCACTTTAAAAAGGTTGCTAATAATAATTTGAATAAAGCTAATGTTTGGAGTGAAACCTTCTTTTTTTTTTTTTTTTTTAGATTTTATTTATTTATTTGATAGCGAGAGACACAGTGAGAGAGGGAACACAAGCAGGGGGAGTGGGAGAGGGAGAAGCAGGCTTCCCGCCAAGCAGGGAGCCCGATGAGGGGCCTGATCCCAGGAATCTGGGATCATGACCTGAACCAAAGGGAGGTGCCCAACAACTGAGCCACTGTGGTTTTCCAAGCCTTCATAAAACACAGCAATATTAATTTCTCTTTTAACTTGATATTTTTGAGGTCTACTTGATATTTTGAGGCAAGGGAGTTAGGGGGAGTCCAACCATTCATTCGTTCTTTTAACCTATATGCCTAACTACCTACCTAATCATGCTATACATGCATATGTGCATCTGAACAAAGTTGCCAGATAGATTCATATTTGAAGCTGCATTTTATACACCACAAAAGCCTACTAAACATGTTATTAAACTGGGGTATGTTTAGACGTCCAAGTAACAAAACTTTATATAATTTCTTGTTAAAAAGTGGTATATAATTGGCATTTTTTGAATTCATACAGTCATTCAAATAGGTTAGAAGGCTTTTTAGTCTCATGCCAAGGTTCTTCATGGGAAGAAGTGGGGAGAATTAACTACGCTCCCACAGGGGACAAATCTGGAAATGCAGCAGTGCTTTTGATTCTTATAATCACTGGTGAGTGCTATGAACACCTGTTTCCTGGGGACAGCGATGACAAAAACTGTGCAATACATGGAACTGTTCTGCTTCAAATAGAATTAACCTGCCCAAAGTTCCAAAACTTATCCTACTGGTAAATACCACTTTAGAAAATTCTAAGCCATATCCTTTATAATACGATTCAATAAAAATAAAGGAAAAAGTTATGGAGCAGATACTGTATCTCATATCAGTGTTAGGTACACGGGATGAAATATTTGTAGACACAGTCTGCCTTCTAGAAGTGCAGAGTAAAAAGCCAACTAACGTTTTAAGGTGAACAATCACCTTCAAAGTATTTTCCTATTTTAGCTTACATTTCCAATAAGGAATTTGTTTATATAAGGTATATATGCCCTAAGTAAGGTAATGCCTCCAATATGGCTCCATGTGATGATCACTAGATGAGAGGCTGGATTATAAAGAGGATGCCATTGAAAACCAGTATTATGTCATTGTCTCTACTAAGGTCATGTGTATATTAAATGGTAATTTTATTTATTTTAAATTTTTTTTTTTAAGATTTTACTTATTTAAGAGGGGGAGAGAGAAAGAGAGCATGTGTGCATGAGTGGGGGAGGGGCATAAAGAGAGGGAGAAGCAGACTTCCCGTGGAGCAGGGAGCCCAATATAGGGCTCGATCCCAGGACCCTTGGATGAAGACCCATGACAAAGGCAGACACCTAATGGACTGAGCCACTCAGGCACCCCTAAGTGCTAATTTTAGATATACCTTCATTTTTTAATGGTATGAAATTTGTAACAGATTTTATCTATTCATAAATTACAAAAAAGGATTTTTTTTCCACATGTAGAAATTTTAATAAATTCTTTACTATCGTTATGCAACTTACCTGTGTCGCCCGTAGTTCTGCTAACAGATCTGTAAAATTCTGGGTTTTGGTGGGTTCTGAATCTTCAACTACTTGAGACAGGAACCGACTTCTGTGCATCTGTTCTCTGATTTATTTTGAAATTAGAAAGATTTTTTTTTTTTAACAAAGTACTCCTTTCAATGCAAAATATACAATTCTTAAAATTAAAAAAATCTAATGGACATTGCAACTATTTGAGCCACTGAAGAGGAAAAGGTTATTTACTTTAAAGATTAAAATACTAAAAGAAGTACACTCTAAGGGACATGTTTTTTCAATTTAAAGGAATCGAAACCTAACATCTTCCTTTATTTCTAATATAAAAATACTTTTTAATTCTTGGAGGAAAAAATTCCCAATGTCCCAGAAAGATGTGCTGCATTCTTCCTGTGGTATTACCTCATCCCTGCCTCATCATTCTAGATTCCTTTAGAAGAAACACAAATCGCAAATGACAAACAAAACCAAACACAGTCTATTATTTGAAGTCAGAAACAATTTTTCTGGTTTTCCAGAAATATTATACAAGGAGTTTAGGAATGCATTTAAAATCATCTAATCCTAACGTAAAGAAACCATCTATTTCGTCATGAAAGTGCCTTTAAAGGTGCACTTTGGGATCCAGGAATAGATCTTCTCTTTTAAACCCACATAACATGTGATATTTCAGAATACTTCGTTGATTGAAAAGAAATCAGATATAAATGCTTTCATGCATCAGTACTGTGCAGATTATCACAACTGGCTTGGGGTCATACAGTCAAGGCCAAAGAAGCTTCTTCTAATAGCAGTCCTATCTAAGTGATTAGGTATCTATGTGAAGGGACACAAAACTGGTGAGCCATTTCCTAAAAGAAGATAGTACCCTAACTTGCCCATGTTTATGAGTTCAGCTTTTTCACTTAAAAAATGTGTTAAAGCTGGATGTAGTCATTTCTAAACGATCTTAGAGCCTGAACTCTGATTCCTGAGTAGGTCCTGGTACTCCCTGAGCCTGCCATGCTGAGTGCCAGTTAATAACAACTCACAGGTTCTTCTCTAGAGAAATGCTCTCAGCCAAATAACAGCCTCTGCCCCCCTGGCCTAGAGGACATCCCTCAGCCACTCCTTTCCCAGGGCATACCTCAGCCAGTGACTGACTAGTTTGAGAGTATAAAAAGTTGCTCCCTTTTCCCCAAACGGGACCAACTCCGTGATGCAATCTGTTTTCCTCAGCTTTCTGGTTAAGAACAGAATAAATACAGCCAGTCTCTGGCTAAGACCATGTTCCTACTTAGCTTCCCTCCCCTTATCCATTCTTGCTTCTCTTGTTCCCCTTCTCCTGAGTTATCCTCAGAATAATAAGAAGTATTATTTAGAATAAGAAAAATAATAAGAAATCAGCTCCATAAGGATCCCTACCTCAGGCTCTACTTCTACAGAACCTGACCTACAACATTAAGTGAGAGTTGTAGGATACATATATTTTTAGTATTATTAACCACATAGTTTCTTAGGAAATGGTTAAGCATCTCAGGCTTAACGACTGGTCAAGAGGAATACCGTGTATTCAATTTCCTAAAACTGATGTCAAACTCAAATATTAGTATGCTGAAAATACTAAAATATGTACTACTAGTCACCTAGTATTAAAAGAAAAATACACTAAATATTAAACCTATAAAGTTACAAACTATAAAGAAGTGTAAAACTTTTTTCAGTTCTAAGTAAAAATGTATTTTTAATGTGACAATAAAATGATTAGAAATAGTCTAAATATATTTTGATTTTACAAATTCAGAAAGGACTTACTTTAAGGAAGCTAACTCACTGAATAAATTCTGGTTTTCCTTGAACATTCGCTCCTCATTTTTCTTGTTTTGTTCTTGGAGATCTTTCACTTGATTATACAATCTTTCATTTTCCTTTTTGAAAACAGAAAATTGCATTTTAGTTAAAAGTCATTAGTACTTATATAGCATAAATATTTATGCTCACAACAGATACATCCTTTACACATTCTTTTTTTTTTTTTTTTTTTAAAGATTTTATTTATCTATTTGACAGAGAGATCACAAGCAGGCAGAGAGGCAGGCAGAGAGAGAGGAGGAAGCAGGCTCCCCTAGACAGCAGAGAGCCCGATGCGGGGCTCGATCCCAGGACTCTGAGATCATGACCTGAGCTGAAGGCAGCGGCTTAACCCACTGAGCCACCCAGGCGCCCCATCCTTTACACATTCTTAAAGTCTTTTAAATTTATTCAGTTTTGAGTAAGCAAAACCTTTTTAAAACTCTTTATATCATCTCAGAAGAAAACCTGTTATCTGAAAACAATTCTTTCCAAAATGCTTACTTGAAAAAAAAAAGTTGCAAAAATTCCCAAAGCCATAGATCCTAGTATCAGTACAAGGTGTTGTCTCTCACAGGAACAAGGAGGCGAGTGGCTGCAGAAATAACCACAGCCTAACTATGTGGACCAGGGGCAGAAGGGTCCACTGCGACTGTCTGCATCCTTTTTCTTTTTTTTTTTTTTTTTTTAAAGATTTTATTTATTTATTTGTCAGAGAGAGAGGAGCGAGAGCGAGCACAGCAGACAGAGTGGCAGGCAGAGGCAGAGGGAGAAGCAGGCTCCCTGCCAAGCAAGGAGCCCGATGTGAGACTCGATCCCAGGACGCTGGGACCATGACCTGAGCCGAAGGCAGCTGCTTAACCAACTGAGCCACCCAGGCGTCCCTGCATCCTCTTTTTTCTGATTCTAACCCAGTTCCCTGCAATGAGGTAACAGGATACAGGGAGCCACAATGGCTTGTTCTGTGCTTGTTTCTGGAACTTTCTGTGAGCCGGGAGTTAGAGAACAGATGTTTCTGAAAGTGTAAGGACAAGGCAGAGCAGAGACTAGAGCCAGTTCTATACCAGCCTTGGAATAAAGAGTGACTCAAACCAATCTGTGATTAGGTGCTGTGGCTTATTAACTTTTTTATAAAATTAAGAATCTGATGAAAAACAAGGACCTTTGAGAATCTAATAAAAACTATGGACTGTCTCACCACATCTGGCCTACTGCTTGGTAAGATGGTCCGTGCTTAAATACCTGCAACGTAAGTTACACAGATATGCAAGTTTTGTGTTATATTTGTGGGAGAAGGTAGCTGGCACCCTTATGGGTCTGTGAAATACTCCTTAAAAATGTGTGCTCTCGGGAGCCTGGGTGGCACAGTTGGTTAAGCAACCAACTCTTGGTTTTGGCTCAGGTCGTGATCTTGGGGATCATGGGATCAAGCCCCAGGCTGGGCTACACACTCAGGGAGGAGTCTGCTTGGGATTCTCTCCCTCTCTCCTTCTGCTGCTCTCCCCACCCCCACCCTGTGCTCTTGCTCTAACAAATAAATAAGTCTTTAAAAAACAAAAAATAAAAATAAAAATGGGTATTCTCTACAGCAAGATCACAATGGCAGGCAAAGGATCTGGAAGGTTCTCACTAACTCTGGGGCAGTGTGCCCAACAAAATCAGTATTTCATCTACAGAAAAGTTGCAAATCACTGATAAGACAATGCTTTCTCCGGTTATCCTCAGATGATAATGCTTATTATTGACAGGCTTGATGCTTAAAAGTCAAAAGACAAAAAGGTAATGAGTGAGAAAGAGAAGGTGAGGGAAGTCAGGGAAAGAAGGGGAGGAAACTAAGATGAAGTTTTGTGCTGGGGATTACTAAACCCGTCCTGGCTGACTGGCTGGTCAGCATCACCAAGAATCCGTCACACATGGCAAATATCTGCCTTCTGTAGGACACACAGATTTTTTTCTCATTTCATTCAAATTTTTTCACTGTCAGCACATTGGCAATTAATTTCAGATTTGTATTTCTGAATAAAATACCCAAACTAGTCAATATAATCTACAGAAAAACATTACAGAAAACTAAAGAAAAATAGGGCAGTGTCTAAGGAATATGGCTATTAAAAATAGTAATAAGGGACATTTACTAATTGGTTACTGTGTGCAAGGTAACTAAGAGGTTGGTTTGTACTTTCTTACATTTTATTTTTTTGCGCTATCTTATTTTAATTTCATAATCATCATACGAGGCAGCTACTGTTATTACCATCCCTACTCACAGATGAGCAAACTGGCTTAGAGAGGTGAAGTGATTTGCCCAAGGCTGCACAGCAGTGGAGGGAGGACTAACACTGGATTCTTTGAATCCAGAGCCCATTCTCTTCACTTAATTATATACCCACAAATAATGTTCAGACTAGTCAAATTATTACTTACTCATATTTGCAAGAATTCCTGGTTACCGCTACATGAGCACAGAAATATCTTAATATGCCTTATTTTTTTTAAATAATCAAAGGATCTCAAGAACAAATTCACAAAGTGATGAAAAATCACCACACCTGTTGATATCCTTGAAGAAGTGTCTCTTGTTCCTGTATTTCTTTTTGAATTTCCTTCAATTTTTCTTCAGTGACAGGATCAGTTGTTTCTCCAAAATGTAACCATCTTTGCTTTTTGTTTGTTTCTTCAAAGCTACTTAACTTTGAGAAAAAACAGACATTTTATTTAGGAAAGGAGATGATAAAGTGAGAAAGGAGGAAGAAAAACGGAAAACTCAAGGTGCACACATCTAGAACTGTCCTATAACTACAATGTTATTAACACCAACTAGCTAAATCATTACAGTGTGATGTTTTGTGCTGATGGTTCTGGTGATGAGAGTAACTGAGAAATGCTACATGGTGCCATTCCCTGAATCTAGGCCTTCTATAGCAGTTCTTTCTGAAAATGTCTTCTTCGAAGGTCATAGTGAACTAAGGAATTTGTTTTCAAAAAAGACTGCTAACAGAAGAAAATTATCTAAATGAGTCAATTTAAATTTTGATTTTTTTCCCAGTGGCTTTGATTTAGGCTCTGTTGTGAGGAGGCAGTCTTGGGATCCATGTTCATATTTTATATAGCAAATACATCAAGTCAAATAGCTCCGGGAACAAAGGATGACAATGCATTTGCAGGGAGTACTAGTTCTTTTTAATCAATAAAAGGAGAAATATGACAATGTATCTAGTACCTTGGCTTGAAGAATGTAATTGTCTTGGTTCAGCTTGAAGAGTTCCTTTTCCTGTTGTCTCTTTAGTTCTTCCATCTTATTTTCCAGCTCTCTCTCTTTTTCTGAGAATGTAACTTTAATTTGCTCAATTAGGGCTTGTGCACCCCTCCATTTTTCCTCTGCTTCCTGAACTCTTTTAAACATAATAAACTCGGTCTCCTTGTTCTCACCACGGTATCCTGAAGAATCCTTTAAAGGAGAAGCATTACTTCATTATAGTATATTTACATACTAGATTTGAACACAGGTGGTTAGGAAAAAAAAAACCCACAATGAATAAAAATGACATGGTTAACGATGTTCTACTATATAAGAAAAACAAAAAATGTTTCAGTAAGATTAGAACATCATGCTTGATGCAAAAGAAATTTCACTATTATTTAGTTTTAATATAATAAAACAAAAAAATCAATGAATGTGATTTTGAAATTCAATACCTACATTCTGAAACTGAATACAGTAATCCGTTTCTGTAGAATCTTCGGCCTTCTTAGAAGTAGCCAGGCAACTTTCAGTTTTGGAAGCTGCTTTACCCAAAGCTGCAGGCTTGATGACTTTTGTTCCAGATAAGATTTCTAATTATTTTAAACAATGGACAGAAGCACCACAAACACAAACAAAGTTGAATGCGTATTCAGCAATTATGTAACAGTAAGTACTAATACAATGGGAACACTAGGATAGAAGAGGATCTGGAAATTGGCTGAGGTCTAACACTGTTAACACAGCTGTTTCACTGCGCTCAGAACGGCTGCCATAATCAACATTTCACTCAATTTGACAGAGAAAGCTAACTGACCCAAGATTCATGTCAAATGATAAATGGAGCAAAAAAACAAAAAACAAAAAAACCAAAAAAAGTGAGGTGAATGTGGACAGGGATAATTTCAGGTTCAGTAATTTTAAATAAACTCTTCTTTAAAACAGTCACAGATGGGACGCCTGGGTGGCTCAGTTGGTTAAGCGCTGCCTTCAGCTCAGGTCATGATGCCAGAGTTGTGGAATCGAGTCCCACATCGGGTTCGGGTTCCTTGCTCAGTAGAGCCTACTTCTCCCTCTCCCTTTGCCCCTTTGCTCATGTGCACGCACTTTCTCTCTCTCTCTGTCAAATAAATAAAACCTTTAAAAAAAAGTCATAGCAATAATAAGAATATCTAAGTGATGAATCAAAGAGAAGCTGATTAACTGTATGAGGCACTTTAGTTCAGATTAAGTGTGCTTTCAGAGCACAGTTTTCACAAATAATGTGTTTCAAGATATGGTATCAATGGAATAATATAAACTGCATGGAAACTTTCTAACAGCTAGTCTAAATTTGACTTAAAAAATAAAATTATAGGGTGCCTGGGTGGCTCAGTGGGTTAAGCATCTGCCTTTGGCTCAGGTCATGATCTCAGGGTCCTGGGATCGAGCCCCACATCGGACTCAAGCCCCACGTTGGGCTCCAGTTCCACATCAGGCTCCCTACTCAGTGGGGAATCTGCTGCTCCCTCTGCCCCTCTCCCCAACTTGTGCTCTTGTGTTCACTCTCTCTCAAACAAATAAAATCTTAAAAAAAGAAGAAACTTATTAGTCCAAAAATAAGAACATAATAGCCAAAGAAAATTAATTTAAAATAAAAAGGAAAATAACCACACAGCAGGTACTGCTAGTTGCCAATCTCATCCTCTTCTTTATTAATAGAAACCTCCCTATTAATCTGCTCTGGGCGGCAATGTACCAGTTGAAAATACTCATCTCCCTAGACTCTAGGCAACTGAGGGTGGCCATAAGATCAAAATTCGGGCTAATAAGATGAAAGCAAAAGTTTCGTAGGCTTCCAGAAAAGTCACAACTTTCCTGATGAAGAAGTTGAGGATTAACTGGCATGGACCTTTTACCTTTCCTCCTGACCAGGCCTGGAGGCTGAAATAGCCACCTTGTTATAATGAAGATAAAAGTGACAGATAAAGGATTTTGTAGCAGGACAGAGGGATCTGGTTCCTTGCACAGTGGCACCAGCTCTGAACCGCCTATTCCTGTCTTCTTTCATTTTTTTCATTCATTCATTCATTCATTCATTCATTCATTCATTTCCCTTCTTGCATGAAAAAGAGAAACTCTTGAGTAAGCCCCAGCAGCTGGCTTCTTTTTCATCTTAGGGTTGATTCCAAGTGCATCCTCTAGACTTTCTGTACACTAATCTCTATCTCACAAAGTCTGCTTGTCCGAGAACACAACCTGTGAAAAGTAACAGCCATCCCAAAGGAATTAAAATTATGAATAAAACTAAAACTGCTCTGGGGGAATTTTACAATAAAAAGGGAGAAAAAATCATATTTAATATTCTAATGAAAAAAAAGGAACTCAGTATAAAAATGGATAGTCAAGGTTTATACTGTACTTTAATATAAATTTTACTGTTTTATTTTCATTTTGGTAGTCACAAATACTGTAAAATTTTGAAACAGGAAAAAATACTCATAATATTGTTGCTTTCCTCTCTCAACCTCCAAATCATGCCCCTTGTTTCTTTTCCATCCTCTGTGACATTATTTCTGTCTTCATTCTTGGTAATTTCAATACACTCATAGGGATCCCTTCAACTCTTGGCTCTTGGGTTCTTATACTTAACCTCTCCACTTCAGCTACTTACTTCTATTGGTACAGGCCTTTTCTTTACTAGTAACACAATTACTTCTCATCTCAGTCTTAGGCATTTACCCTCTATCAATCCTATCTCCCACTTCATGCCCTTTGGTATTTGGAGTCCATCAATCCTTTAACCCAATGGTACCTCACAGATGGTTGATCCTACCTGTTTCATACCGTATTACACCCCTTGATGTCCTTCCTTCCTTACTCAACTTGAAGTCCACATACACCATTAGCTCCCTTCTTGCTCCTTTCTCAGTTCATTGCACTCATTTGGCAAAAACAACTCTTCTTGGTAAATCCAATTGTACAAGTATCCAACCCCTGCAATCATGTAGCAAAATGTGGAAATTCACAAATACACACACACACACACACACACACAATTACATTGCCTGGTATCAATTTAAATCCATAATCACTAATTTCAAGAAGACTCTGCTGTGGGCAGGCTAGTCCTCCAGAATGGCTATTTCATACCTTCTCTTTTCTCCTCTAACACTCCTACTCCATCCTCAATGCCAGCTAATGATATTATGTTTTATTTCTCAGAGAAGATGGAAGCAATCAGAAGAAATCATCCATATTCTTTCACCATTTCTACCTACCTATCAGTATCTGCACCGATGTCTTCCTCTCTCCCATATGCTTGCACAGATGAATTGTCCATGCCTCTGTCCAGGGCCAACCCTTTCAATGAACACTAGATTCCACTGTAATTCCTCTACTCAAGGACATTGCTCTAGCAATTCTTCCCCTCTCACCATCATGAATCTACTGAAATCTTTCCAAAATTCGTTAACATACTATTAGGCATACTATTATTTCTACCATTAAAAAAAAAAGTAAACAAAAAGCTTTTCCTGACTCTACTTCTTAGGCTGGCTACTATCCCCAATTTTTTTTTTTTCCTTTTACACTCTTTCCTCCTGGCCTATATTCAATTTTAACTCTCCCATTCCCTCCTATTCTAATTCAGCTCACCTTTTACAGCCATATAACCATGGGAACTATCCAGTTTACTGACGACCTCCTCCATGCTAAACTCAAAGGTCAGTTCCCAGTTTCTACTTTACTTTCTCTCTCAGCAGCAACTGATAGATAAATTTTCCCTTCTTCACTTGGCTTTCAGGATCCCACATATTCAGGTTTCTTCCAACCTTACTCTCTTCTCTTTGCAGGTTACTCCTCTTCCCCCTGACTTCCTAAGGTTAGCATGCCCAGGGGTCAGGCCTCAGTTTGCTTTCCTTCTATAGCAGTACTCACTCTCTTGATAACTTCTGTCAGTCCCATGACTTAAAAACCATATATACATACATATATATATATGTATGTATATATATATATATATATATATTTTTTAAGATTTTATTTATTTCCAGAGAATGAGCACACAAGCAAGGGGCGTGGCAGGCAGAGGGAGAAGCAGGCTCCCCGATGAGCAAGGAGCCTGATGTGGAACTCAATCCCAGGACTCTGGGATCATGATCTGAGCCAAAGGCAGATACTTAACCAACTGAGACACCCAGGTGTCCCCCATCTATAATAGTTTTAACAATAACTCCTAAATCAGATTTGCAGTCCACACTTCCCTCTTGAACTCCAGACTTTACTACCTAATTGGTTCCTTGTCATCTCCACTTGCATGTAGAACGGTCATTTCAAAAATAAGAGAAAATAAGGCAATACAAAATACTTTGTAGGAGAAGGAATTAGAGGTTCACAGTTTAAGAACAAGAGGAAAGGATGCCTGCATTAATCCTACTGAATCATATTCCTGTCTCTACAGAATAGAGATTATTGGGACACCTGGGTGGCTCAGTTGGTTAAGCAGCTGCCTTCAGCTCAGGTCATGATCCCAGCGTCCTGGGATCGAGTCCCGCATCGGGCTCCTTGTTCTGTGGGGAGCCTGCTTCTCCCTCTGCCTCTGCCTGCCACTCTGTCTGCCTGTGCTCGCTCGCTCTCTCTCTCTCTCTCTCTCTCTCTGACAAATAAATAAATAAAATCTTTAAAAAAAAAAAAAATAGAGATTATTCCTGTCTCTACCTCCTGCTGCTATTCTCCTCTACTCTGACATAAATCAGCCTTGGCTTTCCTTTCCATCTAAGATGCACAGGTTGCTGCAGCAAATACACATACAAAGGCAGGAGAGAGTCTTTAATGCCTAAAGAGTTTAAAATAGAGTCAAAGTGGTCCTGGACTTAATACTCTTAGGGAAAAGCAAGGAAAGACATTTCAAGCTAGAAATGCATTTTCCAATGAGGACAGATCTCTTCATGACAACTATCACCATATAACAATGATGAACTGGTCACCTATTAAATTTAATCACAAAGGGAAGGACAAAATGCTTCTGGCGCCACTGCTCTCCCTTCCTTACTGGAATTTAAAGGCACCAGAAATGTCGGTCTGATCTGAACATTTCTATTGCTTTTAATAGCTGCATGGGCTTCTAAGTTGAAAAGCACCCTTTCCTACTGTCAATATAAATGACTGCATTAGGAAATAACGAACAGAGGCACTGCGATATATAAAAATATGCATTATGTGCTACATAAAACATCCAGCCTGTCCCAGTCTGTACTGAACTAATATCCAAATAATCTCTATAGTCAACCTTCATTTGTAGGTTGCCACTTATATTTTGAATTCTGGAAAACACCGGATATTCCAAAATCAACCAGATGAGGAAGAGTTTGATTCTCTATTCACTTCCCATACTTTATGAGTGTCATTCAGGAAAGCCCAGAGCCAATGACCAAAATCCTGTAAACAAAATCTTTCAGAATAGGATATCCTATCTAAAGATGAATTCTTTCCTATGAACAGAAAAGTTCATAGAAGGAGAGAAATAGGGAAAAGAGAGAAGTAAAGTTAAATAACACATCATATGCACAGAACTCTATTATGAAAAGAGTATATAATTACCTTTTTTCCTAGCTTGATTTGAAGTGGGAATGGATCTCAAGTTTTTGCTTTTCATAATGTCCTTTGAAGTTTTCTTTTCAAGAGTAGAAAAAGTCTTGAATGGTGAACTGGGTTGGCCATAGCCTGAGCTCCTAACTGATGAATATAATCCACTCTGGGGTTTTCTCTTAAGTAATGGAGGTGCACTTTTGGCCTTCTTGTATGGCACCTGTTTACCAGGTATAGTCCCTTCTTCTCCAGAACTGAGTTGTCTAAAATTCTGCATACAAAAAGGAGCAACTTTTTAGGACGTAAATAAACTTCAACTATAGCTGTAAATGAAGATTTAACAGATGACAGAAGTGATTACTAAATAATAGTTTAGTTACATAGTGATTACTAAAATAATAGTTTGTAGAAGACAAACCACTACACATTAAAATTCTCAAAGCCTAACTGATCAGAATTTTAGTATTTTGAAGCAAATCTTCAAAGTCAGGGGTAAAACAAAACAAAATAATAGAACAAAATAAGCTTGCCAGGATGCAAGAAGTTTAATTACTAGAATTAATACAGCAGAGAACAGGAAATGTTTTATTTTATCTTTTTTTCTCCAGAATTATCAAGATAAAAATTTACCAATACCCTATCGTATTCCACAAAAACCTGGAGATGGTTTATGGTAAACACGAACCTAAAACCGTAAAATAAAACTAGAATATTGAGATCAAAGAAACTATAAATCAGAATAGATCAGAAGAAAAAGAAATAGTGAAGTATAACTTTCTCAACAGCTGCTAATAGCATTTATATAAAATGTCAACTTACCTACTTTTGCAGAACATACAGTACTGGAAAGATTAATTAAAAAGCACTAGAATGATGAATAAACTTTATTTTCTTGTGCCACTCAAATTCTGGACTATGCTTATTAAAAACAAATGAAGAATGTAAAGAATGGCTTCCAAAAGAAAGCAAATGCTATAGTGGTATTTTAAAATTTGGGGACTATGGGATGTTGTAACAAATACTGCTCACAAATATCCAGGATCACATGGAGGTTAGTATGTAATCAGTCCTGTTAACTTAACAAGTACCTACTTATCAACAGTATTTATATAACTTCATTTATCAGTATTTCAAATCAACTTAGATTATGAACACTTACTTTATTTATTTTGTCTTCCTGAAGCAATAGTGAAGGACCAACAGATAGTTTTTTCCTCAAAATATCAAGATACATTTTATCTATATGTTCTTCTGTAGTATTTACTCCTGGACAGCCATTTTCTATACTTCTATTTGTTGTCTTTTGTAAAACCACATTCTCTTCATTTCTGTCAAAAAATTGGTTTGCATTTCGTGGCTCTTGAGAGGTAATATTTGGGTTCATCTTAAGGGGTAAAGGGCTAACAAATCCAGTTTCTTTTCTATCAGCCAGTTTCTTACAGCTATAAAACAAAACAGAATGAACCCTAGGTGACTCCTCAAATATCAGTTATATATACATATACCATACATATCAGAGGTATTTACACACACAATATGTAAGAAATATTTATATTTTAATATGTATATTATTTATATAGAATATTAAATACATTTAATATTTAATATAACTATTCAAATTAGGTCATTAATGTTAAATACATTATTTGTAATTCTGGTTAGTAGAGTATACTCATATAGTGTCCTATATCTCTTTAAATTTCAGATAATATAATTTAATGCAGTATAAAATAAGAGATTACAATGGATGACTCTGAGACCTACTTCAAAGGAATGACAAACCAAGCAAGACTGAGATCACTTTGTGTAAGAAAAAATAAAAAATTAGTTTCTTTTTTTTTTTAAGATTTTATTTATTTATTTGACAGACAGAAATCACAAGTAGGCAGAGAGGCAGGCAGAGGGGGAGGGGAAAGCAGGCTCCCTGATGAGCACCAAGCCTGATGTGGGGCTCTATCCCAGAACCCTGAGATCATGACCTGAGCTGAAGGCAGAGGCTTAACCTACTGAGCCACCTAGGTGCCCCAAAAAATGAATTTCTAATGCACTTCGTGTATTTAATCTTTTATCCACAATATCAAGTCAGCAGGAAAAACATTTAACATACTTTGAGAAGAAACTAAAGAAATAATAATATATGGCAATGAGAAATATATTATAAAGCATAAATTTCATCACAGTATAGGAAAAATTTTAAAGTAAAACAGGAAAATCACTAGTATCTTGAAATAAAATCATTTCTGTGGTTTAAAACACTTAAATACAATGTAATATTTCAGACTATTCAATTTTTAAAATAGAGAAAATGTCCCTTAAGGAAATGTTCTAAATGTGGTTAAATATCAGTAAAGCATAGGGGGCTCCAAAAAAATGGATATTATTTCCTTCCTTTCTTTCTTCCTTCCTTCCTTTTTAAAGATTCTATTTATTTATTTGACAGACAGCCGGAGAGCACAAGTAAGTAGAGCAGCAGGCAGAGAGAGAAGCAGGCTTCCTGACAAGCAGGGAGCCCGATGTGGGACTCGGTCCCAGGACCCTGGGATCATGATCTGAGCCAAAGGCGGATGCTTAACCAAGTGAGCCACCCAGGTGCTCTGGATATTGTGATTTTCAAACTGAGTAATCACGGTCCATTACGTCATTTAATTTTATAATTTATAAAATTTCATTTATAAAATCAAGTTTGCGAGGCCACTATTTTCTTGTAAGATAGATTGGCTTCTTGGTAATTGTTAAATCTTTCTAAAGTACTTAGAATCATCAGAAAATATAGTAGTTCTTTCCTTCAGGTAGCAAAATCTGGCTAGAAGCTCATCAAAACTGTCTCCTGTTCTTCCTGCATACTAACTAAACTACATTTCCTGGCCTCCCTGAATCTAGCGGGGCCCAGTTACTAGTTCTTGCCTTTAGAATGCTGAATGCTGTGGTGACAAGAACCTAAGATATGTGTCATTGGCTTAGTAGCTGGGTTTTGGATGGCAAGGTAAATGATACTGGAAGCTGGAGAAGTGGCAACCTATGTTTTACAGTGACAAAACATTTACCAAATGGTCACCTACAATGGTTTATAAGGCAGATCACATGGCTACTGAGTCTGAGGTACTAAGAAAAATGGCAGGAGAGTTTCCAATTGCTAGCTACTATTGGCTACTTTTGACAAGATAGTAAAAGAAAGATATTAACTCAAGATAAAAAAGGGTCAGTTTGTAAGAAAAAATCAAAGAGAACAGAGAGAGTCTAGAAACTCAGTGCCTCTGTGGTTCACTCTCTGTGAACCTAACAGTAGGATTCAGCACTGAAAAATGCTATGAAAAACCAGGATTTTAAGAGACTTCTCAGTTGAAAAGAGTGACTCAGTCCTTTGACAAAGATCATATTAAAGGAGTCCTCTTCACACTTAAGATTATTGTTCCCCAAAATATATAGATAGCTGCAAATGAATTGAGAGGGGGAGGAAAAAAGGAGGACAAAAAAAGCAAAGACTTTAAGCAGATCTAAAGCCTCTGTCTACCAAATTGACTTTAAATGTAGTTACCGGCACATGGGACTGACTAGAAACTAACAGATCAGAAGCCTATTAAACTTTCTTAAAGAACTGTAATGACAAAGAAACTACAACTATGTTTAAAAAAACAAACAAACAATAAAAGCCAGGGACTTGTTTGGGAGCCTTAAAATCATCTGCAGGTAGGGAAGTGGACTAAGAAAGGAATAAATCCTCTATCATGCGCATAGGGGCCCCACAAAATCCATTTCAGTTGTGGCCAAGAGTATAAATATTGTTATAAGGCCTTTCCAGTGGGTTTCAAGGCTGCATTACTGATTGCTGTATTTTCCTCACATTTTTCCCTTCTGAACAGGAGTATTTGTTGCAGCTACACAATTATATATTGGGTGGGAGTGAGGAAGTAGAGAACTTATGTTTTTAATTCACTGACTAGTAGACAACGAGAAGCCACATTCAAACCTGGTGAAGACTGTACTTCACTTAAAAATCCTGGCCTTTCAGATGGACACAGTTCTGAATGGGCCTTTGGGATGTTTGCTTTGGAGAGGGGATAGTGGGTATTTGTGTGAAGAAGAGTAAAATGGATATTTAGCTATTAGAAGGGTAGATTCTGGTAGATTCTAGATGCCTATCAGACTCATTTACTTTTCTTTCTAAGCATACAACCAAATCCCATTTCCCAGCCTCTTGGACCCTGTTAGCTAGATGTGTTGATTCTTAACAACAGAATGTGAATTGAAGTGATATAATGCTTCTGTGTTGAGGGAGTTAAAAGGAATTATGCTATCAACTGCTTTCCTTTTATCAACTGGTTGGATAAGACCAGGACAACCTTAAAATCATGTGTTGATGAGAAAGCAGTCCAGGTCCCAAATGACTATGTGGAAAAGAATCCTATCCCAACCCCATGGACACACATGGGATTATGATGTGAACAAAAAGTACATTTTTGATGATGTTTAGCTACTAAAATTTTAATAATCCTAGTAGCTAGGATTATATACTCTACAGTTTACTGAGGAGTTTTCAGGTATGTACATTGAAGTTTATACTATTGACATTTCTGTAATGATTGTTATGCCTTTAATGTAAGTATACTTGCTTGTTTTTAGACTTGAAACCTAAATGAAAAAATATCTATTTATAATTCACATTAGTAAAATGATTCCACCTATGCCAACAAAGATACAAGATGTGTAAGCAAATCTCTTCATTAACACAAACACAGCCCCCCAAACAGCAGTAAGTGATGATATTCGGCCCTTTAAAACATACTAACTGGGTTCCTGGGTGGCTCAGTGGGTTAAAGCCTCTGCCTTTGGCTCAGGTCATGATCCCAGGGCCCTGGGATCGAGTCCCGAATCGGCCTCTCTGCTCAGTAGGGAGCCTGCTTCTCCCTCTCTCTCTGCCTGCTCTCTGCCTACTTGTGATCTCTGTCTGTCAAATAAATAAACAAAATCTTAAAAAAAGAAAGAAACAAACAAACAAAAACCCTTACTAACTAGTGCTGCAGATCAATGGAAGAATACTAGACTCAGCATTTCAGCAAATGGCCTTAGCCTAAGCTTCACTGCCTCCTTGTCTCCATACAAATGTAGAAACAGGATGAGAAAGCACAAGTGGATTTACAAGGTGAGGATGTAGTAGAAGGAGGGACTCACACTGTGTCTGCTGGAAACACAAATGAACGAATGAACACATGAAGGAATAACAGGCTTCTCAGAGAAATATTTCATGGCTATCAAAGATCTGACAGTGTAAGTGGTTAAGCACACGGATTTCCTGTGTTTCCTGGTTAGAATCATAGGATCTTGAGCAATTTCTCTCACTTCTTTTTTTTGGTGGGATAGGGGGAGGAGCAGAGGGAATGGGAGAGGGAATCTCAAGCAGACTTTATGCCCAGCCTGGAGCCCAATGCCAGGCTCCATCTCACCAGCCTGAGATCATGACCTGAGACAAAATCAAGAGTTGGACGCTTAACTGACTGAGCCACCCAGGCGCCCCTATTTGACTTCATTAAGCCTGTTTTCTTATCTATGAAATGGAGATCGTAATAAAATATAGCTCACAGAGTTGCTGTAAGAGTAAATGAAACCTGCACAGAACTCTAACCCCCAGTAAGCGTGTGGTAGAAACGTTAGCTACTATCACCACCACCGCCTCCACCGCCATCTTCTGGTTCCTGGGACAGCTCCACCACTAAACTGGTTCACCTGTTTCATCACTTGAATGGTGCAGATAAAGAGGCCTGACCACTGTGTTATAAGGATCATGTGAAATGATGGCTGTGACACAAATGCAAAGTTACTGTGATGTGCTACTCTGTGTGCTACAGAATGACAGCGAGGTCCCATGAGCTTCCATTAAAATGTACTGAAGCCTGCTGCTCTGGTGACCAAAAAACACTTACCCTGTAAAACGATGGTTGGTCAGTGACTAAGTACAAAACTCAGTGGTTTATAAAGAAGCAAATCTAGGATGCATACAGAATAAAATTCATGGTCTCTCTCACTGGTTAAATCAACTGCCCTGAGCTATTTAAAGCTGAAAGGATTTTAATTTTCAGACTACTTAAAAAAATGGCATTTTTTTTTTAGTCACATCTATTTAAAATACAATTTTTAAATTTTAGCACCAGAAGAATTTTGTAAAGTAAGAACTACTAAGAAGAAGAGAGCACTGACTCACAGGTAGACTCATATAAGCTACTTATTAATCATTCACTAGGAAGGAATATGTAAAAGAAATGACTCTAAAGTTTCCAGTTAACAAAACAATAAACAAACAATGGAATGGCACAATCCAATCCAGAAAACCTCATACCTGACAGGTTGTAAATCAAAACCACTGCCACCAAAGGAATCTATTAGGATAGGTTTCATCAGCTCCTCTACAGTGGGCAGATCTAAGAGGAAAAAAAGTTAAAAGAGCAACCCAAAAAAACACGTGAATTGCCTAATTTAATGTCTAATACCACTAAGATTACATTTTTTTTTCTGACAGTTAACGAAATGGCATATACAGTAAACCGTTTCCCACTATAAACTTACCTGTACCAAGAAAATCTCCTTTAATTTATATTTGAAATATATCTGTATCTATTAATGTATCTAACTATATCAGTATCAAAAATATATGTATAGGTGTGTCCATACATGCACACACATTTGTTAAATATATTTTAGATGATTCCAAAATACTGTTCTCTACTTAAAAAATAACTTTAGGGGGCACCTGGGTGGCTCAGTGGGTTAAGCCTCTGCCTTCGGCTCAGGTCATGATCTCAGGGTCCTGGGATCGAGCCCCTCATCGGGCTCTCTGCTCAGCGGTGAGCCTGCTTCCCTCTCTCTCTGCCTGCCTCTCTGCCTACTTGTGATCTCTCTCTCTCTCTCTGTCAAATGAATAAAAATTAAAAAAAAAAAAACACTTTAGTATATACACGAGGAAAAGCATAAAATAAATGTGAAAACACTGAGGTGATTTCCGAATTTGGCCAAAGCACACTGAAGGAGGAATTGAAATTTTATCCCATATTCAGCTCTAACTTCAGAGTGAAACCACTGATTCCCAAATTCCATTTTAACAAACCCTTTAAGTTAAATTCAGAGACTGAGAAACAGTCCCTACAGCAAACCGCACTGAAATTATACTGCACTAGAAACTGTTCGGAGAGGGTCTCAAATTAACTTTTACCAGATTCTGTAGTAGAGATGTTTTTAGAGGACTCTTCATTTTCTTGAGGATAATCTTTCACTGAGCTCTTGATATTTTCCATGGCATTACTGTCAGTTCTTTGCTCATCTGCATCTCCCAAAGAATGGGCTACATGACAATAAGCCTGATGGAGAGCTTCAATGTCACTATTGCTTTGTCCATAAGAAACACCTGTTGGAATAAATGTCATCTCTGGTATAATCATACAAATACATGAAAGATATAAAACATCAATATCATTCCTTGATGTGTCTGGAATGGAGAATGAGGCTGGTGGGACAACAGCAACATTACACAGTTAGGTACGAACCTTGCTAATATGCAGCTACAGCTTAACAGCACAAAATCAGGGCAGGTTCAATAACTCTTTAGCAAGTTGAGAGGTGTCCTGACACAGGAAGAGTTAATAAACTCTGACTCCACTAGCTATTGCCTTCTCTTCTTACCACCCATAACCAAGCCCGTTACACTGGATAGAACTATACCCAAATTTCCTAAGCTGACAATTTCAAGGATTCTGTCTCCCTTACCACTTCCACTCTCTCTCACTCTTGCCTTCTGTCTCTGCTTCCCAGTGCCACCATGTATCCTGTAGTCTGCATTCCTTCTTCTGAAATTCACTCCTCTAATTTTGTGATCCAGTATGTGTTCCAATATGCTGTGAATGCTACTAAATCAAAAGCAATTTTCTAATAGTCAAATCTAGCCATCTTTAATTGTCTCCAACCCTGTGGCTCATCTCCATCTTCACTTTTCTTTTTTTAAACTATTTATTTATTTATTTATTTATTTTTGAGCTTGCTGATTTCATCAAGACCCTTAGCTCAACTATTACCCATATGATTGTGACACCCAAATCTATGTCTTTGTCCTTACCTCTTCTCTGAATATTAAACTTTCTAACAGACATCTATACTATTCTATAAGTAAATTAAATCTAACATGTCCCCAACTAAATTAATTATACTCCCCAATAAAACTTGTTCTACTATAAGTATTTTAGCTAATGGCATCACTGTTCACCTAGTCATCTAAAATAGAATACCTGATGTCATTGTTCACTGTTCCTTCCCTAATAACCTTCTCCTCCTCCCACCAACTAATAAAGAAATTGTGGAAAAAATAATTTGAAGACTCTAATGACAATAATGATTTAAAAATTTATAGGTATTTTTCTTATTTGTTTTGAACCTTTCATTACTAACACTGGAATTTTCAAAATTAGAGAAAAAGATAAAAGAGTCATAGAAGAGTAACAAAAAAGAGAAATGAGATAAGTAGTCGCCTTTTCTATTAATACCCAGGATTAATTAGTTAATGCTTAAGAATAAAATAGTAGCTATAGCCTCATCAATAAATGGCTGACTTCTCTGCCTTTTACATGACAAAGAGAGGATTCTATGTAGTTATTTAATATATTAGTACAAGTCCAAAGCTCCCTAATTTTTCTACTTTAGGGCATCCAGAAGTGTCAAATCCTACACTGCAGAGGCAAGGATCTGGCTGTGAAGCAATACTGTCCTCCTGTGAATGATCCACTCATACAGCCGTAGCACAAAATGGTACCTGCCCAGGGGAGAAATGAAAATAAGCAAAAGGCTGGATTTGACCCTCGTTTGTTCAGTCACCATCCCTTCTAATACAATAAAGCACCAAGAATTTCAAAAGGGATACCTTTTTAAAAAGATGATCTTTGACAATATATCACCTAAACTGAGGTTGCTTAATACTTAAAGAAACATTATATATTAAAAAAACACCACAAAACAACCATCTGATTTTTCGGTTCTTAAATGAAGTTCACATGCTGATTTGAAGACTACCAAGTGTACGTTTCAAATAACAGGTAAACTCAATACCCCACAGCTAATGACTATTTATAGGGTGGCTGGGTGATGGACATTGGGGAGAGTATGTGCTATGGTGAGTGCTGTGAATTGTGTAAGACTGATGTATGCCTTCAAGTTTTTTATTATATTTTCTACAATTAACAGAGGATTGCTATAAATAACAGTGAAATACTGCTTATTGAGTATTAACAATATACTAGGCATTATACATTATCGGAGTTGACTGACAAAAGGCCTCATTTAAAAGATGAGGAAACAGGCTTAGAGGCATTAATTGTCCATTGTTAAATAGCTGATAACTAGCAAAGCTAGGACTATGAGTCCAAAGCTATATATGACAATCAGATCACACTTACTATCTTCCAATAATAACAATCAAATTATTTCAGAGTCAAGAGCATTTAAGAAATAAGGCCAGAAGGAACCCTCCTACACTGCTGGTGGGAATGCAAGCTGGTGCAGCCACTCTGGAAAACAGTATGGAGCTTCCTCAGAAAGTTGAAAATAGAGCTATGCTATGACCCAGCAATCTGGGTATTTAAAAGTAGTAAAACTACTACTGGGTATTTACCTAAAGATACAAATGTAGTGGTCCAAAGGGGTATGTGCACCCGACTGTTTATAGCAGCAATGTTCACAATAGCCAAACTACAGAAAGAATCTAGATGTCTGTCAACAGAAGAATGGATAAAGAAGATGTGGTATGTATGTATGTGTACATACACACACACACACACACACACACACACACACACACACACACACACACACAGGAATACTATGCAGCCATCAAAAAATGGAAATCCTGCCATTTGCAATGACGTGGATGGAACTAGAGGATATTATGCTAAGCGAAATAAATCAATCAGAGAAAGACAATTATCATATAATCTCTCTGATATGAGGAATTTGAGAGACAAGGCAAGGGGCTGTGGGGGGTAGGGAGGGAGAAAATGAAACAAGAAGGACCAGGGAGGGAGACAAACCATAAGACACTCTTAATCTCAGGAAACAAACTGAGGGTTGCTGGGAGTTGGTGGGGGAGGGATAGGGTGGCTGAGTGATGGACATTGGGGAGGGTATATGCTATGGTGAGTGCTGTGAATTGTGTAAGACTGATGATTCATAAACCTGTACCCCTGGGGCAAATAATACATTATATGTTAATTTTAAAAAGGGGGGGGAAAAAGGGAAAAAAATAAGGCCAGAAAAACTACAGCTTTATATAACTGCTCGAATCATCTCTATAAAAGAGTTTTTTCATTCAGCAATATATTTTTTTTCTTATAACCAACCTATGGCAATGGTTTTCATACTGTATTTTAATTTTACAAAATCATAGTTTCTCAGAGAAAATCATGGGCTCTACAAATGTTTGAGTGAAATTTCATTTTAAATCATGCTTTAAGGGGTGCCTGGGTGGCTCAGTGGTTTAAAGCCTCTGCCTTCGGCTCTGGTCATGATCCCAAGGTCCTGGGATTGAGCCCCACATCGGGCTCTCTGCTCAGCAGGGAGCCTGCTTCCTCCTCTCTCTCTCTCTCTCTGCCTATTTGTGATCTCTATCTGTCAAATAAATAAATAAAATCTTTTTAAAATAAACAAACAAATAAATTGTGCTTTAAAACATAAAAATAGAAATTAATCTGCAACTCAACTGTGTCATTTAGGTTACTATAATATTTTGAAAACCATCAGAGTGGTAACTTCTGCCTCCTGCTTTGTTTTCACGCACATCTTTGAACGCAGCTTCTCTGACCATCCTGTATGTATATGAATTTCCTATAAACGTATCACTGATTAGAAAAGCTGGAACTCTGTATCGGTCTTTTACAAGAATTCGTGTTGGCTGACTAAAAACTGTGCACGTAGGGTGACTATCATAGCACACATGTGACATGTACTTGAACAGCAGTAAGACTGAAGAACATGTGCTCAGCACATGCTTTCATCACCGCAAACATTCAACTGGGTAATAACAACTAAATGAATAACATGACTTGATGGGAAAATTCTGCTGTAATTTTTTTACTTTTATAGTTACATTTTTAAATCCAAGCGGATGAAACAAGACAGTGGTGACTTGTGGAACAGCAGTGACTAGAAACAAGATCTTGAGTGGACTTTGAGGTTTTGGTCATGCTTTGTTTTTTGATCTGGCTGCTGGTTACATGGGTGTGTTCAGGATATGAAAATGCATCAGGTTGTGATGCATGAACTTTCTGTGGGTATATTATACTTCTCTCTCTCTATATATATATAAATAATATTGAATATTGAAGTATATTATACTTCAATAAAAAAGTAAGAAGAAATAAAAAGTAAAATAAAAATAAAATGCAAGCAGATGTTTAGAGTTGGTTAGTGATTTATCATTTCTGCTGCTCTTTTGTTCCAAGTGTCTGGATTGGTTTAACTGACCACACTGGCCAATTGAGACCTGCAAAGCAAGCTGGTTAAAAAGTTCTCAACTATTTATGTAGTAAAGCAAGATCATTTTAATATTATACAGCAAAAATAAAATACACAAACATATCAGAAGTCTGATGATGATACAAGAATATAACAAATGTCTAAAACTTCTGATTTTAAAACTTTCAAAAGACCATTATGGTTCTCACCAACTTTACAAGTAAATGTCATAAATGTAAATATTGATATTTATACTGATAAAATACCATATTTATCTACACAGAGAGTACTACATGAGATTTCATTTGGAGGTAAGGATTCCACTGCTTTAACAGATTGAAAAAGCGTTATCTTAAAGATCTTTATAACCTTTTGAAAAGTCTAGACGGTCCAAGGCATTTTGGAATTTTGGAATGTGATTTCGCTTTCTCCTACATAGAGGGAACAATGGAAAAGCAAAGTCAGTCTGAAATCTCATTTCTCCTACATGTTCCAAATTTAACCGAATACTCTGGAGGGGCAGAGAAAATTAATTAATATTCACCTATAGTACTACACTTTGTAGCATTTTTCATTCATTAACAAGTCTTTATTAAAAATACACTTTACTTGACCTACTAGCATTTAGTGTCACCAAGGCAAGTTCAGATTATTTAAATTGTTAATAACAGGAAAAAATGTGGGATTAAAATTTTATTGTTGGGCTGCCTGGAAGGCTCAGTTAAGCATCTGACTCTTGATTTCAGCTTAAGTCATGATCTCAGGGTCCTGAGATGGAGCCCTGCACTGAGCTCTGCACTGCGCACAGAGGCTGCTTAAGATTCTCTCTCTCCGTCTTCCTCAGCAGCCCACCAAAATTTTTTTAATGTTGATATAGTAGTTATATATTATTATATATTATAGGTATTTCTCTAGAAATAAAGTCAACTAGTCTTAAATTGTTACATATTTAGAGAACAGCCAGTTTTCCACCTTTACCTGTTCCTGTCATTTCATTATCAGCCCTTTCTGGCAGGGCCTTCAGCTTAGCTGCTCGATCTTGTTCATCAAGGTTGACGTCTGCAACAGAGTCTAAGGAATCAAGCAGCACCACTAGAACGATATTAAAAAAAAAAAAATTAGAGGAAAAGGAGAAATTTATACGTTTCCTTCAATTTAATACTTTAATCAAATACAAGCTGTATAAAAACAACAAATATTACCATGTAAGGAACATATAATCATATATATGTAATAACCATTAACATGTATAACTATGCTGATATACAGGTCAAATAAATGTACATTTACATGTGGAATGCAAAGGACCTGTGAAAAATAACAAAAAAGAAATATTCTCCCCCCCTCAACTTTACTGAGGTATAGCTGACAATTAAAAACTGTATATATTTGGGGCGCCTGGGTGGCTCAGTGGGTTAAGCCGCTGCCTTCGGCTCAGGTCATGATCTCAGAGTCCTGGGATCGAGCCCCGCATCGGGCTCTCTGCTCTCTAGGGGAGCCTGCTTCCTCCTCTCTCTCTGCCTGCCTCTCTGCCTGCTTGTGATCTCTCTGTCAAATAAATAAATAAAAAATCTAAAAAAAAAAACAAACTGTATATATTTTAGGTATACAATTTGATGTTTTCGTATGTGTACACACTGTGAAATACTGACTACAATTGAGCTAATTAACATATTCATTACCCTACCTTTTAGTTAGGTGCCTTTTGTGTATGTGTGTGGTGAGAATACACATTTCCCCTTATCAAATGTCAAGTATATAATATTGTTAACTATAACCATATTGTTGTCCATTAGCTCTGAGAACTTAATTATCTTGTATAACTGAAACTTTGTACTCCTTAACTAACATCTTCCCAAATCCCCCTCCCCTAGTCCCTGGTAACCATCATTCTACTCTCTTGTTTCTACAAGGTTAACATTTTTAGATACCACATATAAGTGAGCTCATGCATGGGTGGACAAGATTAATACTATCTTGGACACAACTCCTGCCATAAGTGTTCTATGACCTGAAACCTTCCTGAGCATGGCAGCCAACCAACATTCTTTCCTTTTCCTTAACCACATCCTTAAATACACTCTTGAGGCATAGCGTCCTTGATCTGCCTTAGAGATAGGACTATGACCCACATGTATTCTTCAACATTCTCCCCTTATATGGTTCCTCAGCAGTACTCCCAGCCCCTAGGGCTATACAGATGTCCTAAGAGAGGTGGGGTTACAGAGATCTGTACATCTTATGGTGCACAAAACATGCTTTTGCCTGTAAGTTCCCTTAATAATCCATTCATTGTTAAGCTGGACTTGTTGGCCTTTTCCTTCAGCCTTAGGACTCCTTTGGACTTTGAAGTTTGATTTGCATATACCTTCCTTTCACAGAACAAAGCCGTACCTGTCTTTCTGCATCTGGCTTAATTCACTTAGCATGATGTCCTCCATAGTATAATATTATATGTACTACATTTTCTTTATCATTCATCTGTCAATGGCATTTATGTTGTATAAGTATCTTGGCTTTTGTAAATAATACTTCACTGAACACAGGAGTACAGATATCTCTTTGAAATATACATCCAGAAGTGGGATTACTAAATCATAAGGTAGTTCCATTTTAAATTATTTTCAGAAATCTCCATATGGTTTTCCATAGTGGCTGCACCCATTTTACATTCCATCAACAGTGTACAAAAGTTTCCTTCTCTCCATGTCCTCACAAACATGTTTTTTTTTTTTTTTTGGCTTTTTAATAAAAAGTCAATCTGACAGGTAGGAGGGGGGATATCTCATTTGATTTGCATTTTCCTGATTAGTGAAGTAAAGCACCTTTACATGTGTTTGTTGGCCATTAGTATGTCTTCTTTTGAAAAATGTCTATTTAGGTCTTATGCTCAATTTTAATTGGGTTACCTTGTATTTGCTATTGAGTTGCATGAGTTCTTTATATACTTTGGATATCAACTCCTTATCAGAAATACAGTTTACAAATATTTTCTCCCATCTATAGGTTGCCCTTTCACCCTTTTCATTTTCCTTTACTAGACAGCATTTTAGTTTGATGCAATTCCATTTGTCTATTTTTGCTTTTGTTGCCTGTGTTTTGAGGTCATATTTAAAAAATTATTCCCTAGTGCAATGCCAAGAGGCTTTTTCCCTATGTTTTCTTCTAGTTATTTTACAGCTTCAGGTTTTATATTTAAGTCTTTGGTCCATCCTGGGTTTGTATGTGGGGTGAGATAAGGGTCTAACTTCATTCTTCTTCATGTGTCTCATTTTTAAATACCATATACAGGCATAACTCAGAGATGCTGCACATTTAATTCCAGATCACTGAAATAAAGCAAATATTGCAATAAAGCCGGATTTTTTTTTTTTTTGGTTTCTCAGTGCATGTAAAAGCTATATTTACAATAAAGTGTTGTCTATTAGGTGTGCAATAGCATTACACCTATAATAGTGTCCATACCTCAGTTTAAAAATAGTTTATTGCTAAAAAATACCAACTATCACGTGAGTTTTCAGCAGGTTGTAATCTTTTTGCTGTTGGAGTCTTTCCTCAATGTTGATGGTTGCTGACGGATCAAAGTGGTGGTTGCTAAATGTGGGAGTGGCTGTAACACTTTCTTAGAGTAGGACAATGAAGCTTCTTACATCAATTGGCTCTTCCTTTCACAAATGATTTCTCTGTAGCATACAATGCTGCTTGATAGCATTTTACCCACAGAATTTCTTTCAAAATTGGAGTTGCTCCTCTCAAACCTTGCTGCTTGATCAACTAAGCTTATAGAATATTCTAGATCCTCGGCTGTCATTTCAACAGTCTTCATGGAATCTTCACCAGGAGGAGATTCCATTTCAAGAAACCATCTTCCTTGCTCATCCATAAGAGGCTCATCCTTTCAAGTTTGACCATAAGGTTGCAGCAATTCAGTCCCATCTCCATTTCTAATTTTAGTTCTCTCTTGCTATTTCTATCACATCTGCAGTTACTTCCCCCACTAAAATCTTGAACCCCTCCAAGTCATTCATGTGGGCTGGAATCAACTTCTTCCAAACTCTTATTCATGCTGTTATTTTAACGTCTTCCTGTAAATCATGAATGTTCTTAATGACATCCAGAATGGTGAATCCTTTCCAGAAGGTTTCAATTTACTTAACCCAGATCCATCAGAGGAATCATTATCTAGCACAATGAAATAAATTTCTTAAATAATAAGACTTGAAACTCAAAATTACTCTGATCCATGAGCTGCAGAATGGATGTTGTATTATGAAACACAAGCATGAAAACAACATCAATCTCAACATACTTCTCTATGAGAACTCTTGGATGATCAAATCTATCATGGCCTATCTCGATTTTCAACATGCCTTCCTCACTAAGCTTCATCATTTCTAACTTCTGATTTAAACCGAGAGACATGTGACTCTTCCTTTTACTCAAACACTTAGAATCACTATTGGGTTCATAACTGGCCTAATTTCAATATTGTTGTGTCTTGGGTAATAGGGAGGCCTGAGGAGAGGGAGAGAGATGGGGTAACAGCCGGTCAGTGGAGCAGGCAGAATACAACACTTACAAGAGTAACATCAGAGATCACTAATCACAGATCACTAGAACAAATAATGAAAAAGTCTGAAAAATCCCATGAGTTAACCAAAATGTAACAAAGAGACATGAAGTGAGCAAATGCTGTTGGAAAAATGGCACAGATAGGCTGGCTTGATGCAGGGCTGCCACCAACTTTCAGTTTGTAAAAAACCCAGTATCTGTGAAGCACAATAAAGCAATATGCAATAAAACAAGGTATGCCTATATTAAGGAGACCATCCTTTCTTCATTGTATATTCTTGGCCCCCTCGTTGAAGATCAGTTGACCAATAGATATGTATATTTATTTCTAGGCTCTCTATTCAATAGTCTCAATGGTTTCATATGTCTGTTTTTATGCCAATACCATACTGTTCTGATTACTACAACTTTGTAATATATTTTCAAATCAGGGAAGGTGATACCTCCAAGCATTGCTCTTTCTCATGCTTGCTTTGGCTATTTGGTCTTTTGTGGTTCCCTATAAATTTTAAAATGGAATGCCACTAGGATTTTGATAGGGGTTACCTTAGTAACTTGTAGATCACTTTAGGTAATATGGACATTTTAACAGTATTAATTCTTCCAATTCACAAGCACAGGATGTCTTTCCATTTATCTGTGTCTTCTTCATCAATGTTACTAATTTCCACAGTAAAACTCTTTCACTCTGTAAATTACACTTTCTACTGTCAATTAATGTCTTTTTTTTGTTAGCTTTATTGAGGTATAATTGACAAATAAAATTCTAATATATTTAATGTGGACATGACAATTTATGTATACACTGTGGATTCCTATAACTGAGTTAATTAATGCATGTATAACCTCACTTTTTTTTTCTGGAAACACTTAAGTTCTACTCTCTTAGCAAGTGTCAATTATATAATAGTTACAACTGTACTCACCAAGTTATATAGATTCTCAGACTTTATCTTATAACTGCAAGTCTGGACTTATTAACCTCCCCGATTTTCCCCACCCCTCAGTCCCTGGCAACCATCATTCTACTCTGTTTCTGAGTTCAACTTTTGTTTTTAGATTCCACATATAAGTGATACCATGCAATATTCAGCTTTCTCTGTCTTGCTATTTCACTTAGCTGAATTCATGTATGTTGTTGCAAATAGCAAGATTTCCTTTAAGGCTGAATAATATTCCGTTAGTATATACATGTCATATTTCCATTCATCCACTGACAGACATTTAGGTTGTTTCCATATGTTAGCTATTACAAATAATGCTGTAATGGGAATAGAGACATCTCTCTGAGATAATGACTTCATTTTCCTTGGATATATATATATATACATATATATATATATACGTATATATATATATATATATTCAGAAGTGGCATTGTTGGATTATGTAATAGTTCTACTCTTAATTTCTCGAGGAGTCTTCATACTGTTTCCCATTGTGGCTATACCAGTTTGTATTTTCACCAACAGCAAACAAGAGTTCCCTTTACTCCACATTCTCACCAGCATCTTATCATTTTGATAACAGCCATCTTGGCAGGTGTGAGGTGATATCTTACTATGGTTGTTAATAGCATTTCCCTGATGATTATTGAAGTTAAGTGTTTTTTTTATGTGCCTATTGGTCATTTTTGGCTATTAAGTTATATGAGTTCCTTTTATGTTTTGGCTATCAATCCTGTATTGGGTATGTAGTTTACAAATATGTTCTCTCAGTCCCCAGAATGCTTTTCATTTTGCTCACAGTGTCCCATGTTGTGCAGAAGCTTTTTAGTTTGATACAATCCCACTTGTCTATTTTGGCTTTTGTTGTCTTTGCTTTTGATGTGAAATCTAAAAAACTGCCACCAAGACCAGTGTAAAAGAGCTACCCCAGAGGTCTTCTTCTACGAGTTGTATGGTTTTAGGTCTTATGTACAAGTGTTTAATCCATTTTATGTTCAATTTTGTGTGTGGGGTTAGATAGGGATCTAAGTTCCATATTTTGCATGTGGCTATCCGGTTTTCCAAACGAATTATTGAAGAAACTATTCCTTTCCTGTGTGTTCTCTGTGCCATTATCAATAACTAATTGGGCATATATGCATAGGTTTATTTCTGGACTCTCCACTGATCCATGAGTCTTTTTTAAATGCCAATACCATGGTATTTTGATTATTGTAGCTTTGTAATACATTTGAAATCAGGAAGTGGGATGCCTCCAGCTTTGTTCTTTCTTTCCAAGATTGTTTTGGAAAAAAACAATCCTATTTAGGGTCTTTTGTGGTTCCCTGTGAACTTTAGGATTGTTTTCTCTACTTCTATAAAAAATACCTTTTGAATCTGATATGGATTCCAATAAATCTGTAGATCACTTGAGGTAGTACAGACATTTTAACATTAATCCTTCCAACCAATCAGCACAGACTATCTTCTCACTTATTTGTGTATTCAATTTCTTTTATCAATATTTTATAGTTTCAAGTGTACATCTCTTTTACTTCCTTAATCTATTCCTAAATAATTTTATTCTTCTTCATGTTATTATAAATGGGATCACTTGCTTTCTTGTGGTTTTCTTGAGGTGTCTTTGTCTGGTTTTGGTACCAGGGTTAATGCTGGCCTCATAGAATGAGGTTGAAGAATTCCCTCTTCTGTTTTTTGGAAGATTTTAAGAAGGACTGGCATGAATTCATCTTTGAACGTTTGATAGAATTTACCATAATGTTATCTAATCCTAGTCTTTTAAAAAGCAAATATTCTTACATATCACAGGAACTGAATTCAAGGCAGGCATAAGGTATACACTGCTGAGAAAAATCGGTGGATTTTAATTCATTAGAGATACTTAAAAACAAAGGAAGACAGTTAACTTTTCCAGAATTATTTAGATATAATTTGGCCATCTAATACTTACCATTAGCCAGCATGCCAGTTTTCTCTTCTTCCTAAATTAAAATAATAATATGATCTGAAACCAAAACTATGTAAAATGCCCACAACAAAATAAAGTACAATCCCAAAACCAGTGTTTTACCATTATGAAAAAGTCAAGAAATGTGCTTTCTAGGTTTCTTTCATCACTCTCATTCACTAATAATTCTGTAAGACTGAGAACATAGAGAACTTCTAGAAGTTTCTTCAGAACTGTAGCAATTACCAATCCATTTAGGCCTTTAAAAGCTTTCTTTAAAGTATCTAGATGCCATTTGTTCATCCACCTTGCTCAGAAATTCTATTTTTTGAACTCCAGGATAACATGGATATTTTACATAAGATTCTTGCTATTGTAACATCAATCATTTTTCTTTTATTTTTCAAAATTAATGATCAAATAGGACTTGTACTCTGTTTCACAGCCATTTTAAGAAATAAAATTTTCAAAGAGGCAGGCCACCAAACTGCAAGATAGTTGAAATGTGTCAAAATTATAAGCTCCCTAAAAAAATTTGTAAGTTCCCTTAGAATAAGTTTTACAATTAGTGTCACCAATGTTCTTCACTTGGATAGGCGATGTGTACATTTACACTGACATATTTTTATGCAGGTTATATTTTCTTGATGTATCAAACCACTGTGACCTATTTTTCATAAAACATTTAAACTGCCATATTCCAAGTATAGGTCCCATTAAGTTTCTAAGACTAACCAGCAGATCACATTAATCTTCATGTATTTCTAAAGGTTTTCTTATTTTCCCCTCCAAACTGAGTGACAAAACATCAGGTATATTTAAAAATAAGTATTTATTAATACCTGGGTAATATTTCTTACTTCTATTTAGACACCTATGGTTTCATACATGTTTAAAACATCTAGTCCTAAAATGCAGTTCCAAAAGAGACCTTACTTGTACAGATCAAGACCAATAGAGCAAACAGTAATTATCCTACTAGTTAGTTACTATTAGGTAGCTTCAAGGGTAAATTCTATATGGCAGGCAATATGTAGTAACATGCTTAGCCAGTCTTTGTAAGAACTGAGAAAAAAGAATTGGAGTACAGCAACTGAATATGAATGAAATAATTTAATTCATGATCTTAGTCACATAAGTTTCAGACAGTAATGTCACTGTTAGCATATGAGGAGGGGTATTTATTGTACTTCACAAGGACAAGATCTACCAAGGAAAGTGTAGCTTAATATACCTGCTTAAAAATTAGATTTGAGATTTCAATTAAACTTTTAATTTGTAAAACTCAAAAAAGTTACCTGCCAAGAAAATCCTATAGCAAATCAATTGCCACATTTCATTAAGATTTACATTAAATTAGCATCCTGAATTAAGAAAATGTTTGAGTGTTAAGAGACCTAAATCTTTATAACAGTGAGCAAGACAATGACGAACTCCATATTTTGGGCTCTTCATATAGTACAGTCAGTTAAGGTGATGACAGAAGTTTCAAAATTGTCAAATATATAATTGACGTATACCTGTTTGGGTATATGTAGTTTTTCAGATTTGGGATTTTCTTTGGTATTAGTCTCTTCTTGAGTTGCCAAAGGTGCATCAATATCCTCCTCACCTTCAAAATCATCACTGTAATTTTCTGAAGAAAATAATTTTTAAAAATACAAGGATCACACTATCAAAAAAGTCATATTCCAGGAAAAGATTGTTGATTTCCAAAAGGAGTCCGTATAAGAATAATTTATTGAAATATTAACATAAAGCTAAATTTAGAGGACATTTTTTTTTTATTTTGTGAAGATTTTCTTTTTTGTGTGAAGATTTAATGAGAATTCAATTCATAAGTCGTAGGTTTACTTCACTGTCTTATACTTTCAAATAGTTATATGAGTTATAATTTTTAATCTTTTATATCATTAACTAACTAAGCATTTTTAGAGCTGTCCCCAAATTATTTTTTTATCTTTAAAACAAAGCTTAATGCTTATTTTTGAAAGACAAAGTCTCAAATAACTTATAAAAGGCAGTGCTTCTGTGAAATCTTGACATTCTTAAACAAAAGTTTGGATTTGCTTATTTTTTTAAAGTTGATTTTTTGGGTCTCTGTAGGTATCTCTAATGTAAGCCTGAAAGCTCTATCTCTAATCCTTCCCTCAGATAAATACTGGTTCTATATGATCTCTACTATTTTCCAATCCTGCTCACTTCTCAGCTTAAATCCTAAATTATATTTCAATGACTTTACACCAGAAGGGAAAAGTGTGTTCATGTTAATATGATGCCATAACACTACTTATAGGGAAGGTGGTGTAGGGGCCATCTGGCTAGGATCTCTAAGCCAATTTTTAATGTGTTGTTTATAGCCCTTAAATCAAAGGACTGATGGAGATCTGTGACCTTTTCAGAGTGGAAACCATCATTTCATAAATAAACATAATCTTTATTGTATTTTAAAAATTAGACAACATTCATATGATCTCTCTGATATGATGAATATGAGAGGAAGGGCAGGGGGTTTGGGGGGAAAGGAAGGAAAAAATGAAACAAGATGTGATCAGGAGGGAGACAAACTCTAAGAGACTCTTAATCTCAGGAAACAAACTGAGGGTTGCTGGAGGGCAGGGGGATAGGGATAGGGTGGATGGGTTATGGACATTGGGGAGAGTATGTGCTATGGTGAGTGCTGTGAAATGTGTAAGCCTGATGATTCACAGACCTGTACACCTGGGGCAAATAATACATTATATGTTAATAAAAATAATTAAATAATAATAATTTAAAAATTAGACCATATTCAGAAATAGGATGGCCTGATAAAACAAAGACTATACAAGGTCCTACAGAGTCTGCCCTGGAATGGCTGTCTTTTCTTAGAATGGAGATTACCTGAGTGCAATTAATAATAAAAAGTTTAGGAATGAATTTGAGAGGGCTTAGAAGTTAAACAGAGATATTCCCAGTGACATCTACCTACAGAAACATCTCCATTTGAGTTCATGAGAAAGACAAGGTGGGCATTGTACCTTAGATAAATAAACTAGCTTAGATGGCTAACTACATCAATATCTATATTTTGAGGTTGAGAAGCTCACCTTTGTTTCTCTTCCATATGAGAAAGAACAGTTTGGGATTTTCTAAGTATTAGCAGACATAATTAAGTTCACAAAACAGTTATCGAGAAATTATTTTGTATTAGACATACTTCTACGTGCTAGAATCAATATAATGTGATTAAAATTCTAATGTTCTAGGTGGGAATCACTACATTTTTAAGTAACCTCAAAGATCAGACTTATTTAAGATAAACGATGAACAAGGAGAGAGCAATAATGGGAGGCTATGACAATGAACTTAGACAACTACATGGGATTTGAGAACTACTTGAAATCAATGGAATGGGAAGTAGTATTTATGTGACTGACTACAAAGAGGCAGTGTAAGAAACAGTTTAAATAGTACAGCATAGTGCTTCAGAACATGACTAGGAGCCAGAAGGCTTGGATTTAATTCCTGGTTCTACTACTTTTAGCATAGAAACATTGGCAAATCACATACCCCCTTTGCCTCATTTTCCCCAGCTGTAAATTGGGGATAATAGTACTTCTCTCAAAGGACTACCTAGATTAAGAGTTGAAGTGTTTAGTACAGGATGGTGGTGGTGGGGGGGGATGGCAGAGGAGTGACCCTATTTCAACCAGTCCCCTGAACTGAGCTGAATATCTACCAGACCATTCAGTACCACCCAGAAATCAGCCTGATATAAGAAGATATATCTGGATTCTCTACAAACAGAAGATCTCTGGTGGTTGGTCTTGAGGTAGGAAGCAGGGAGCCATGATTCTGCGGGCAGATATTGGAAGATCACGGGGAGCCTCTGTGATCTTGCACCAGGAAAGCAAGAGATTCCCATGCTGGGAATTAGGCACAGACTCGCAGACTGGTGGGAACAGGGAAAGGATTTTAGGACAGCCCCCCAGACTGAAACCTGGAGCTATGGGGGAGAACATGCAAACCGGGGGCAGCCTCTGGTTTTAGAAGCACAAGGGGCAGAGATGTGCCCGGCCCTAGGAGTGGCAGCTGGGAGTGCTGTTGTGGGGTACACAACCCAGGATGCTGGGGTGCTCAGCAGCACAGACCAAAAGGGAGACAGTGTGGCCTGGAGAGCTCAGTGAAGAGCAGACTGCAATCTCTCTGTTCTGAGACAGAGGTTTAGATATGGTCACTTCTGTTGACTCTCCGAAGAGATGCTGAAAGCTGTCAGGGAAAGCCACCAGAGAACAAAAGCCCCCCAAAACCGGTTTTCACTGAGCCCATTCCTGCCCGCCCCACCTGACAGGATGCAGGGCAACTCTACCCAAACAGGGTTGCCTGAGTAACAGGGCGGCAGGCCCCTCCCCCAGAAGACAGGCTGGAAGACCAAGAGGCTGACAACCCTAAGGTCCCATAAAACAGGTGCATCTTGCTTGGGTTGTGGTCAATAATTTGGACTCTGTACATTCCCTCAGCCATCCCTCAACAGAATGACTAAGAGGAGGAACCCCCAACAAAGGAAGGAAAGAATCAGAGACTGTGGCCTCTGCGACAGAACTAATGGATATGAATATAACCAAGACAGAAATAGACTTCAGAGTAACAACTATGAAGGAGATATCTAGGCTTGAGAAAAATATTAATGACAATATAGAATCTCTAAGGGCAAAAATGAGATCTAATAAGGCCGTACTTAAAAATGATATGAATGAAATACAGTCTAGACTGGATAGTCTTGACTGCCAGGGTAAATGATGCAGAAGGACAAATTAGTGAGCTAGAGGATAAGATGACAGAAAAGGAAACTAAGGCACAGGAAAAGATGGAAGACTATTCCATGCTCTTGGATTGGAAGAATAAACATTGTTAAAATGTCTCTACTGCCTAGAGCAATCTATACTTTTAATGCCATTCCGATCAAAATTCCACCGGTATTTTTCAAAGAGCTGGAGGAAATAATCCTAAAATTTGTATGGAATCAGAAGAGACCCTGAATCGCTAAGGAAATGTTGAAAAACAAAAACAAAACTTGGGGGCATCACGTTACCTGATTTCAAGTTTTACTACAAAGCTGTGATCACCAAGACAGCATGGTACTGGCATAAAAACAGACACATAGACCAGTGGAACAGAGTAGAGAGCCCAGATATGGACCCTCAACTCTATGGGCAAATAATCTTCGACAAAACGGGAAAAAATATACAGTGGAAAAAAGACAGTCTCTTCAATAAATGGTGCTGGGAAAACTGGACAGCTATATGTAGAAGAATGAAACTCAACCATTCTCTTACACCGTATACAAAGATAAACTCAAAATGGATAAAAGACTCAACATGAGACAGGAATCCATCAGAATCCTAGCGGAGAACATAGGCAGTAACCTCTTCGATATCAGCCATAGCAACTTCTTTCAAGATGTGTCTCCAAAGGCAAAGGAAACAAAAGCGAAAATGAACTTTTGGGACTTCATCAAGATCAAAAGCTTCTGCACAGCAAAGGAAACAGTCAACAAAACAAAGAGGCAACCCACAGAATGGGAGAAAATATTTGCAAATGACAGTACAGACAAAAGGCTGATATCCAGGATCTATAAAGAACTCCTCAAACTCAACACACACAAAACAGACAGTCAAAAAAAAAAAAAAAGGGCAGAAGATATTAATAGACACTTCTCAATGAAGACATACAAATGGCTATCAGACACATGAAAAAATGTTCATCATCACTAGCCATCAGGGAGATTCAAATTAAAACCACATTGAGATACCACTTTACACTAATTAGAATGGCCAAAATTAGCAAGACAGGAAACAACATGTGTTGGAGAGGATGTGGAGAAAAGGGAACCCTCTTACACTGTTGGTGGGAATGCAAGTTGGTGCAGCCATTTTGGAGAACAGTGTGGAGATTCCTCAAGAAATTAAAAATAGAGCTTCCCTATGACCCTGCAATTGCACTACTGGGTATTTACCCCAAAGATACAGATGTAGTGAAAAGAAAGGCCATCTGTACCCCAATGTTTATAGCAGCAATGGCCACGGTAGCCAAACTGTGGAAAGAACCAAGATGCCCTTCAACGGACGAATGGATAAGGAAGATGTGGTCCATACACACTATGGAGTATTATGCCTCCATTAGAAAGGATGAATACCCAACTTTTGTAGCAACATGGATGGGACTGGAAGAGATTATGCTGAGTGAAATAAGTCAAGCAGAGAGAGTAAATTATCATATGGTTTCACTTATTTGTGGAGCATAACAAATAGCATGAAGTACAAGGGGAGACGGAGAGGAGAAGGGAGTTGAGGGAAATTGGAAGGGGAGGTGAACCATGAGAGACTATGGACTCTGAAAAACAATCTGAGAGTTTTGAAGGGGCGGGGGGTGGGAGGTTGGGGGAACCAGGTAGTGGGTATTAGGGAGGGCATGGATTGCATGGAGCACTGGGTGTGGTGCAAAAACAATGAATACTGTTACGCTGAAAAGAAATAAAAAATTAAAAAAAAAAAAAGAAGGAAACTAAGGCGGCATGGAAAAAACAAACTAAAACCCAAGGGATCAAACTGAGAGAGATTAGTGACTCAATGAAATGTTCCAATATCAGAATTATTGGGATCCCTGAGGGTATATAGAGAGAAAGAGGTCTAGAAGATATATTTGAGCACATTGTAGCTGAGAACTTCCCTAATCTAGGGAGGGAAATAAGAATTTGTGTCCAACACGCAGAGAGGACCCCTTCCAAGATCAGACTGGAGAACACACTGACGCCACGAGATATAATAGTACAATTCGCAAATCTTAGATCCAAGGAAACAATCTGGAAAGCACAGCGAGGAGGAAGAGACTTCTTACATACAGAGGGAGGAATATCAGAATAACGTCAGACCTGTCCACAGAGACCTGGCAAGCCAGAAGGGGCTGGCAAGACACATTCAGGGCACTAAAGGAGAAGAACATGCAGCCAAGGATACTTCGTCCAGCAAAGCTGTCATTCAGAATGGATGGAGACAAGCTGCTGCCAAGACTGGCAGAAACTGAAAGAATCTGTGACCACCAAGCTGGCCCCAAAAGAAATATTAAGGGGGGTTCTATAAAAGGAGAAAGACCCCAAGAGTGATATAGAATAGAACTATACGGAGACAATCTATAGAAACAAAGACTTCACAGGCAACATGATGAAAATAAAATCTAACTTTTAATAATCACTCTCAATGTGAATGGCTTAAACGCTCCCATGGAATAGCACAGGGTTGCAGACTGGATAAAAAAACAGGACCCATCCATATGTTGTCTAAAAGAGACTCATTTTGAACCTAAAGATACATCCAGTGTATCCCAGTGAAGGGATGCAGAACCATTTTTCATGCCAACGGACCTTAAAAGAAAGTTGGGTTAGCAATTCTCATATCAGACAAATTAGATTTTAAGCTAAAGACCGTACTTAGAGAAACAGAAGGACACTTTATCATTCTTAAAGGATCTATCCAACAAGAGGACCTAACAATTGTAAATATCTATGCCCCCAACATGGGAGCAGCCAACTACATAAGCCAACTCTTAACCAAAACAGAGACAAATTGATAATAATACATTAGTAGTAGGAGACCTCAACACTCCACTCTCAGCAACAGACAGGTCATCTAAGCAGAAAATCAACAAAGAAACAAGAGCTCTGAATGACACACTGGACCAGATAGACTTCATAGATATACATAGAACATACAACCCTAAAACAAGAGAATACTCATTCTTCTCAAACGCACATAGAACTTTCTATAGAACAGATGACATACTGGGTTACAAATTCAGGTCTCAACCAATCCCAAAAGATTGAGATTATTTCCTGCATATTGTCAGACCACAATGCTTTGAAACTGGAACTCAATCGCAAGAAAAAATTTGGAAGAAATTCAAACACTTGGAAACTAAAAGCCATCCTGCTTAAGAATGTTTGGGTCAACCAGGAAATCAAAGAACTTAAACAATTCATGGAAACCAATTAGAACAAAAATACATCAGTCCAAAACCTATGGGATACTGCAAACGTGGTCCTACGGGGGAAAGACATAGCCATCGAAGCCTCACTCAAAGAAAAACCCAGAAAAATCCCGAATACACAAACTATCTTTACACCTTAAAGAATGGGAGAAAGAACAACATAAGAGCCTAAGCCAGGCAAGAGAAGAGAAATAATTAAGATTAGAGCAGAGATCAATGAATTAGAAACCAGAAATATAGCAGAGAAAGTCAATGAAACTATAAGCTGGTTCTTTGAAAGAATTAATAAGATTGATAACCCACTGGCCCGACTTATCCAAAAGAAAAGAGAAAGCACCTAAATTAATAAAATTATGAATGAGAGGGGAGAGATCAGGACTAACACCAAGGAAATAGAAATAATTACTAGAAATTATTATCAACAACTATATGCCAATAAATTAAGCAACCTGGAAGAAATGGATGCCTTCCTGGAAACCTATAAACCACCAAGACTGAAACAGGAAGAAACTGACCTGAATAGACCAATAACCAGTAAGGATATTGAAGCAGTGATCAAAAACCTCCCCAAAAACCAAGAGTCCAGGACCTGATGGATTCCCTGGGGAATTCTACCAAAAACTCAAAGAAGAATTAATACCCATTTTCCTAAAGCTGTTTCCAAAAAATAGAAACAGAAGGAAAACTTCCAAACTCATTCTATGAGGCCAGCATTACCTTGATTCCCCAAACCAGGCAAAGACTCCATCAAAAAGGACAATTACAGACCTGTAATATGTAATTATAGACCTGCAGTACGTAATATTACAGACCTGGTGAATATGAATGCCAAAATTCTCAACAAGATCCTAGCTATTGGATCTAACAGTACATTAAAGGGATTATCCATCACAACCAGGTGGGATTTATCCCTGAGATGCAAAGGTGGTTCAACATTCGCAAATCAATCAATGTGACAGAACACATTAATAAGAGAAGAGACAAGAACCATATGGTCCTTTCGATTGATGCAGAAAAAGTATTTGACAAAATACAGCATCCTTTCCGATTAAAACTCTTCAGAGTATAGCATAGAGGGAATGTTCCTCAATTTCATAAAAACCATCTATGAAAAGCCCATAGCAAATATTCTCAATGGGGAAAAGCTGAGAGCCTTTCCTTCAAGATCAGAAATATGACAAGGATGCCCACTCTCACCACTGTTGTTCAACATAGTACTAGAAGTCCTAGCAAAAGCAATCAGACAACAAAGAGAAATAAAAGGTATTCAAATACGCAAAGAAGTAGTTAAACTCTCTCTTTTCACAGATGACCTGATATTTTATGTGGAAAACCCAAAAGACTCCACCCCCAAATTACTAGAACTCATACAGCCATTCAGTCATGTGGCAGGATACAAAATCAATGTACAGAAATCAGTTGCTTGCCTATATATTAACAATGTAACTGTAGAAAGATAAATTAGGGAATCGATTCCATTTATAATAGCACAAAAAACCATAAGATACCTTGGAATAAACCTAACCAAAGAGGTAAAGGATCTATACTCTAGAAACTACAGAACACTTATGAAAGAAATTGAAGAAGGCACAAAAAGATTGAAAAATATTCCATGCTCATGGACTGGAATAAACGTTGTTAAAATGTCTATGCTGTCCAGAGCAATCTATACTTTCAACGCCATCCTGATCAAAATACTAATGACATTTTTCAAAGTGCTGGAACAAACAATCCTGAAATTTGTATGGGACCAGAAAAGACCCCGAATTGCCAAGGAAATGTTGAAAGAGAAAAACAAAGCTGGGGGCATCATGTTGCCTGATTTCCAACTATATTACAAAGCTGTGATCACCAAGACAGCATGGTATGGCACAAAAACAGACACACAGACCAGCGGAACAGAGTAGAAAGTCCCCCGCAACTCTATGGTCAAATAATCTTCGACAAAGCAGGAAAAAATATCAAATGGAAAAAAGTCTCTTCAATAAATGGTGCTGGGAAAATTGGACAGCTATATACAGAAGAATGAAACTCAACCATTCTCTTACACCATACACAAAGATAAACTCTAAATGGATGAAAGACCTCAAGGTGAGACAGGAATCCATCAAAATCCTAGAGGAGAACATAGGCAGTAACCTTTCAGACATCGGCCACAGCAACTTCTTCCAAAACACGTCCCCAAAGGCAAGGGAAACAAAAGGGAAAATGAACTTTTGGGATTTCATCAAGATAAAAGCTTCTGCACAGCAAAGGAAACAGTCAACAAAACAAAGAGGCAACCCATGGAATGGGAGGAGATATTTGCAAATGACACTACAGTTAAAGGGCTGATATCCAAGATCTATAAAGAATTTCTCAAACTCAACAGCCAAAGAACAGATAATCAAGTAAAAAAAATGGGCAGAAGACATGAACAGACACTTCTCCAAAGAAGACATATGAAAGGCTAACAGAAACATGAAAAAATGCTCAACATCATTAGCCATCAGGGAAATTCAAATCAAAACCACAGTGAGATACCACCTTATACCACTTAGAATGGCAAAAACTGCCAAGGCAAGAAACAACAAATGTTGGAGAGGTTGTGGAGAAAGAGGAACCCTCTAATACTGTTGATGGGAATGCAAATTGGTACAACCACTTTGGAAAAGTGTGGAGGTTCCTCAAAAAGTTAAAAATAGAGCTACCCTATGACCCAGCAATTGCACTATTGGGTATTTACCCCAAAGATACAGATGTAGTGAAAAGAAGGGCCATCTGTACCCCAGTGTTCACAGCAGCAATGCCCACAATAGCCAAACTGTGGAAGGAGATGAGATGCCCTTCAACAGATGAATGGATAAAGACGATGTGGCACATATATTCCATAGAATATTACTCAGCCATCAGAAAGGATGAATACCCAACATTTGCATCAACATGGATAGAACTGGAGGAGATTATGCTAAATGAAATAAGTCAAGCAGAGAAAGCCAATTATCATATGGTATCACTTATATATGGAACATAAGGAATGTCATGGAGAACATTAGGAAAAGTAAGGAGGAAATGAAGGGGGGAGAATCAGAGGGGGAGATTAACCATGAGAGATTGTGGACTCTGGGAAACAAACGGAGGGTTTTAGAGGGGAGGGGAGTGGGGGGGATGGGTTAGTCCTATAATGTGTATTAAGGAGGGCACATATTGCATGGAGCACTGGGTGTTATATGACAAAAATGAATCATGGAACTACATCAAAAACTAATGATGTACTATATGGTGACTAACATAACATAATTAAAAAAAGAGTTTAGAACAGGGGCTTGTATATAATATGTCCTATTTACAAGTGTTAGCAATTACATTTAGTAGTAATAATTGCTTTGGTTAGTATTATTAGTATTCACTTAGTATTATTGTAACTATAAGTTATAATAAGTTCTAAGTCATAAATTAGTAAGGCAAAATATTATTTCTGAATGGGAAAATCCTAATGTGCGTTTTTCAATATTACATTTTGTTAACTGCATTTTGTGACTGAATAGTCTAGAGGCAAAAACTATAACATACAAATGACCAATCCCTTCTCCAGGAATTTAACATAAATAAACAGGATTTGAAGTAATTAGGAAAAGTCATTGGTAGATACAAACAGAAAGAACACAGATGACAAATGAATGGAAATAAAACAGCATATCAGAGATTTCAGAAACATTAAGGCCAATTAAGTTTATATAAAAATCAAAGAATAAAACCACATTAAGAAGGTGGTTCTCATGTAACAAATCTCAGAGATAATAATATGCAGGCTCTTCCACATTGTTTTGGAAGACAATGAGAGTATTAATTTGTAGTGTTCCAACCATTTTGGGAGGAAGATGTTATACATTCAAGGTACTATTTCTATTATTATATTCCCTAACTTCATAACTTGAAAATGTTATTTGCATAAATAGAAGTTTTAAAAATTCAGGTAAAGTAAATAAAGGCAATATAAAAGATCTGAATGATAGATTTTGGAGATAGTTTTCATTCTTTGTTAGAAAATTTAGCTGCAATTTTAATTTAAGTATGATGCAACCTACAGGACTTTATCCTCTACGATGCTGGGTTTCAAGAACTTTGTAAATAATGAATAAACTGGACAAAACTTATGAAACAACTATTTACAGACATTGGACAACTGGCTGCACAAAACAGTGATTCCTAAGAAAAGATAAACAAGGTGGGGGTGAGTTACCGGAAGGTATACAAATTCAGGAATGTTAAGCAGGGAAGGGGAGATCAGGATAGTCTCACCATGTTAAGGTGATAGAGATAAGAGTTCAGAAACGCTGAGGCAATTAGAAGGTGCAGGTCAGTAACAGAGGAAACACTTATGTAGAAACAGAGTTCTAAAGATCTGCATGGGGTCTCCCTGAGTCTTTGCTGAATACTAAGCCATATTTGTATAGTATGAGCAAATGGAAAGCTACAGGCTAGAAAATTCACAGGCTTCATACAAGGAAGTGAGACTCTGAAGTTCTAACCAGTTTGAGTGGAAAAATCCTCATTGTTTAGTAGGCTCATTCAGTAGAAACCTCAGAAAGGCTACGCCTTAGTACTAGTGTCAAACTGTAATATGAAAGGCTACTTGAGACTTCCCCTAACAAAGCATAAGAAAGCCTTGGAAGATAAAGCTAGCAAGGGCAATCATCTGCCAAAATAATGCTTAACACTCTTTATAAGAAAAAAATAAAATCTAGACACTCAACAAAACAAAAATCTACAATATCCAACACCCAATAAAAAAATCATTAGACTTACAAGAGAAGCAGTATTCCACAAAAGGAGACCCACCTAGAAATGTACAAACATTGGGATCAGCAGAATAAACTAATTTTAAGAACTTTGGGGGAAAAAAAAGAACATGAGAAAAGATACCAAAGAAATTTAAAAAAAAGAAAAGAAAAGAAAAGGAACTTCTAGATTGAAAGAAAAAAAAAAAAGACTCAATGAGTTAACAGAAGATCAATGGAAAGAAGAAAATCAGTAAACTTAAGGCACAGCAGTAAAAACTGAAGTGCAGAGAGAAGAAAAAAGCTTTAAAGAAATCAGAGTCTTAGTAACCTACAAGACAAAAAGCCATCTAACACAATTGTAATTAGGGTCAGAGGGAAAGGGATGACAGAAATAATACTTGAAGAATTAGTGGACAAACATTTTTTTCAGTTTGATGGAAACTAAATCCACAGATCAATGATGCTGAACCACCTCCAACTATGATAAATACAAGAAAAGATACACCAAGATGCACCATCATCAAACTGCCACAAAACCAGGCTAAAAAACCATAGACACCGATTTCTGTGTATGGGGTCAGCATCCCTAACTCCCATGTCATGCAAGGGTCAACTATTTGGAAAGTTGCTAAGACAGTAGATCTTAAAAGTTTTTATCTCAAGGAAAAAATGGTGGTTTTTTGGCACTGGTGATAGATGTTAACTAGACTTGTTGTGGTGATTTCACATGTATCAAAGCATTATGTTGTACACCTGAAAATAATACAATGTTATATATCAGTTATACTTCAATTTAAGTAATTCTTAAATTCATTTTAAATAAGAATTTAAGAAAAACCTCAAATCGATGCAAAAGAATACAAAAAACTGGGAATTATAAATATGTGGATAAATGTTTTTACATGAATATAAATTTTTTATCTTCCTTAAAAAATTTTTAAATAGATTATTAAAAGCAATATTAATTAAAAGATAATAGTAATAATAATACATTACTGGATTTTAGGATACATAGAAAAAAATGTAAGACAAAATAGCAAAAAACGTTAGGGAAGTTTACTGTTTTTAAGACTCATATAAAGTGGTATAATGTTATCTGAAAGTAGAATGTATTCAATAAGATAAAGATGCATGTTATGAATCATAGAGAAACTAAGGAAAAAACATACAACAAAGAGGTTTAACCAAACGAAGGGATAAAATGGAAGGTTATGAATACTCAATACAATAGACTGCAGGACAAAATCAATACAACAAACCAATTGCCAATGAATTAAAAAAAATACCAATGCATATATTTTTATAAAGGGTAGAAACATTTCAATTAAAAGTCAGAGATTGTTAGATTAGACCAAAAAGCAAAATCCAGCTATATGCTAACTATGAGAAAACTATTTTAAATAGAAAAACAAAGACACGTTAAAAGTCAAAGGTAGAAAAAGAAATACCACTGAGCTATGCTTTAGAGATATTGGTCCTGGCTCCATAGATTTCTCTAGTCCGTTTCCTGTCTTCCTAATTGGTCTACCGCCCACTCCCAACAAATGAGGTAGCAGCACACTTTCAATCATTTCTTAGCAGCTCAGACTGTAACACAGGCAGTTCACTCTACCTGACCAAAGCTCTTTCGAAGATATGATTTTCTTTTTATTTTTCTCCTATCAACGTCTTTATTAATAGTTATATTATCTTTCCAAATATGTACATTTTTAAACCAATGAAATTACCTGCCAGTTCATGCTTCGATTCATTCTCATGTTTATCTTCACTTAGATCTACATTATCTTGATTACTGAAAAAAAATTTAATTTAGTATTTAATGTTAATACATTTTCATGTAATCTTTCAGGTAATTTTAAAAAAAATCTCTAGCATTATATTTTTCTTCTCAAGTACTCTTATTCTAACAAAAACTAAAAATTTGGGAGTTCTAAAAAAAAAAGTTTTGAAAATAAAGGATCCTCAAAGCCTAAGACTAACTGTAGCTATCAAATTCATACAAAGAGAAAAAAAAATGCCATATTTCTTAACTTTGGTATACAAAAATATATACAATTTTATACATAAGTGTGTGCATTTACATGTCTCAGGGCCCAGATATCCTTTCTACACTAAAAATTAGAAACTGACTACATGAGAACCAGTGAAGTCTTCATAGAGCCAGAAAAAACATCAGGTTCAGCATTTACCTGTTAATACGCAATTTAATCATGATACAGAGGCTGAATAGGAAACTTAAACCAACAAAAACTCAGAAAAGTAACAAAGGAGACAGGAAATTTCAATGATATTGGGTTAGTTCATATATTGCTTTCTTTCAAACCAAGGAATCCACCCTACTTTTTTCAGTCCATCAACCCTGTCTTTATTTTTTTTTTTTAATATTTTATTTATTTATTTGACAGAGAGCTAGAGAGAGAGCACAAGTAAGCAGAGCGGCAAGGAGAGGGAGAGAGAGAAGCAGGCTCTCTGCTGAGCAGGGAGCCCGATGCAGAGCTCGATCCCAGGACCCTGGAATCATGACCCGAGCCGAAGGCAGTCGCTTAACCAGCTGAGCCACCCAGGCGCCCCCAACCCTGTCTTCAGTGAGATTATCAGCAAATCCAAGAAGCTACAGAACTATAATAATAATAGCAGCAAACAATATTGTATACACAATGTTATTTAGCACTCTGACTAGCCTGTCCTAAAGCAGAAATATCAGTAGTTAAGAATATTGTTAAGAAATAAAAAAAAGTTAAGAAATATTACAAAGGGGCCAAAATTTGTAGCCAACAAACTTGTGTATACTTAATCTGTGTTGTTACCATTGGGAGAGGCAATCACCATGGGCCCTGAGTGACCCTGCATGTTCTTGTGGGATATGCCAAGAACGCAAGGCACAAACCCCTCTTTCCTACAGAGAGCAACTTTGAGAGATGAGGCAGTATCTCCTTCCAGAAAAGAACCTTTCCTCTTACTATAAAAGCAATGGATTCGGGTGCCTGGGTGGCTCAGTGGGTTAAGCCTCTGCCCTCGGCTCAGGTCATGATCCCGGGGTCTTGGGATAGAGCCTCGCATTGGGCTCTCTGCCCAGCAGGGGGCCTGCTTCCCCCCCCCCCC
>NW_019154101.1:50384836-50526294 GCF_002288905.1 Enhydra lutris kenyoni
CCCCCCGCGGGCGGCACTGCCCCCCCCCCCCCCCCCCCCCCCGCCCCTCTCTGCCTACTTGTGATCTATCAAATGAATAAAATAAATCTTAAAAAAAAAAAAAAAAAAAAAAAAAAGCAATGGATTCCCCAAGCTCAGAGCTCCTCTCCTGTAAAGCAACCCACTGCCCATGCAGACAGCCATCATGGACCCTCCATGTTGTCTCCACAAGCTTTGTGGAGCATGGGGGAACTGATGCAAATGAAGATGAGACTCAGATACGGCTTTTATTGTGAGAAATTAAGTCCTTTGTTTCTGATCCAGGAATCTTGTGTCTATTGTCAGCATCCATAAAATGGCAGGGTAAATCTTTAGCTTACAAGCAGGGTAAAAATCTGAAACCCTACACAATTCATCCATGGTCTATAAGAAACTCAGCATCCTAAGGAGACCAGCTACTCTAATAACCAGAGGTTATGATTCTCCTCACCCTTAATTTAATTATAGTTTGGTGTTCTTAAAATCTTATTGTAATTTGGCTTCTATTTATAATTTTAAAAGGTCAAAGGTCTACTGTACTTACAGAAGACCAGCTCAGGCAACTAGTAGAGTTTTCAGGATAAATGAGGTTTCCTGATAATCATCAGTGTCAACTATATACAAAGGAAGGACAGAGACAAAACCTGTCTTTACTTCCTGGTTCATTCTTTCTTTTCTGTTCTTTTTTTCTCTGATTTTGTAACAGCTACCTGAACTCTCTTTTTACTTCAGCTGTGGAAAATCACTTAAGAAGTTACTTTCCTAGTAAAGTCTTTTTGCAGTGTGCCATTTTTCTCAACAGCACCGCAGGTATGACATTTCAGATATCTGGATGCAGAGTGGGCTCTTAAACACAAATCAACATATTCCATTCACATATAAGGGAAACGATGATCAAAATAATGAACAGAGAAAAGAGATAAAAATAAAATTTAACATTTGCTTGTTACAATATTTACCCACTGAAGCCAATGCATATACTAGCCTTTCAAAAATACAGAAAAATATAGAAGTCATTTAACGATTAGTTGATCTTATATATACATTACCTATATAAAGCTTTAAATTTTGTAGAGTCATTAGAATCCAGTTCCTTATTTAATCTTGAATAGTCAATGGAAGACGTTAAGCCTTGCTCAAGCCTGGCGAAAAATTGCTCTTTTTCTTCTTGTTCTTCTAATGTGTCCAATCCCAATCCAAGAACACTATGATTGAGTTCAGAAACTACTATCTCTAAATGAAAAGGACAAATATACTTTATTAATATGCAGAATTTCAATAATATTAATTTTAATGATGCATTTACTGATATTATTAGTAAAATTTAAAAAAATTTAAAACATACTTTAATCTCTCACCCACCACATATAGACTTGTACTCATAATCAGTCTGTAAGGTTATAAGGCTTCCCTCAAGATCTAATTCTAAACCTTCCAGGAAAGTATTAAGAACATCTACATGCTTCAGTAAAGGAGGCTCCAAGATACAGGTTAGTTTTTGTAAAAATTTTAATTATAGTATAGTAGTTATAGAATTTAATTTAATTAAGCATAGTAATTAATCTGTCAACTCATATCCCTCACATCTTACCATTTGTTTCTAAGCTGTCAATACTTAAGATGGAGGTTCCACTGCTCTGCAGAAACTGAATCCTTTCAGCAGACTCCTCTTCTACTTCCATAATAGGCTGAGAAGGCTTCTTTGCTTTCAGATAGCTTACATTTGTTCCAAGCAGTCCTAGGGATAGGATTTAAGATATAGCTGGATATTTATGTTCAGAAAACTGTTTTGACCACTATGTATTAACCAATAATGCTGTTGTACTAGCTTTTTTTCCCCATTATGCTAATTTTGTGGACAGTAGCTATAAAATAAATCTGATCTGTTAAATAAGAATCCATCAGACCTAAAATTCACAAAAGAAAAATAACAATACTATTTATTTGCACTGTATCTTAGTCAACAATCTCAGAAGTTTACATGAGACAAAATTTTAAAAATTACTTTGAAGCACAATTATTTAATACAGTCACCATGCCACTTTAAAGAGTATCTCCTGCCTTACGTGAAGGAAGAATAGAAAATAACCGGGTGAACTAGAAAAGGGAGACAACCCCAGGTAGGATGGAGACAAGGTACAAAAGTGTCAGTGATGGGAGGGGCAGGCCACACTGGAGGATGCAAAAAGGCCAGTGAGGTTGAATCTAGAAAGTGAAGGTGAGTCCAGGTGGAAATGAGCCCAGAGAAGGAGTCTATGGTCAGAGCAGCTCAGTACTCATAGCCACAGAAAGTGTTTTTCTCTTTATGCCAAAAACACCGGGAAACACTGAAACAGCTATGCAATATTCAAAATTTGTCATAATAGCATACATTTGTTACAAAAAAGTGAAAAACAGAAAAGTTAAATTTTCACTGTGTGATATATACTAAGACTAGAAGAATATCACTTTTGCTTAGAAGGAAGTCTTGTTAAGAAGTCACAAATTCTGAACTGGAGGGGATTACGCTAAGTGAAATAAGTCAAGCAGAGAAAGATAATCATCATATGGTTTCACTCATATGCGCAACATAAGACATAGCTCAGAGGATCACAGGGGAAGGGAGGGAAAACTGAATGGGAAGTCATCAGAGAGGGAGCCAAACCATGAGAGATTCTTTTCTCTGGGAAACACACTGAGGGTTGTGGAAAGGGAGGTGGGTGGATGGATGGCGTAGCTGGGTAATGGGCATTAAGGAGGGCGTGTGATGTGATAAACACTGGGTGTTATATACAATTAATGAATCACTGAACACTACACTGAAAACTAATGATGTAATAATATTGGCTAATTGAATTTAAATTAAAAAGAAAAAGAAAAAGAAAAAAAGAAGTCCCAAGTTCTGACTTCAGTTTCTTAATTAGTGTCCTCTCGGAAATGATTCGGAATCTGTTTTTTATGGCTTTATGTGAATAATGGTTTTATAGATAAAATAATAACTTTCACAGTTGCATAAAATCAAGAGACGTTATCTATAGACACCTCAAATGAAGAAGTACACACCACGGCTGGAGTGCTGTTGTGGCACCTATGGGGGTCTCTCTGGCTCTGAAGCTGGACTCAGGGATGTGACCCACACTAACTGAGCTTACAAGAGACTAATGACCAAAACCAAGATCCAATTTAGTTATTCATAATGAAGAGTATGACCAGTAGAAGGATTAGATTGTTTCATCCTCTAGGCAGAATGTTTTATCCTTACAGCAAATGAAAGAGAAAACTGTAAGGCTAAAGTAGCTCAATGTTGATGTTTAATGGTATCTAAAATTGGTAATGCACTCCTCTCCTCAAGGGGGTGTTTAATTCCCCCTCAGAAGTTTCTACGCTCTTCATGGCAGGAATCCTATTTTGTCTGTATACTAGTGCCTAGTACGCACAACCTAACATGAACTCAGAAATGTCTGTCATTGAACCAGGGACCAGGTTATGTCCTTGGGTGGAGAAACCCTCTCCTCAATATTTAAATGGTTACTGTCAAAGTTTGCTTCTTAAATACCCTTCTTGGAATCTTTTACTAGTCAAATCCACTCTGACTGATAAATTCTTTCTTAAAAATTGATACCTTTAGTTAGGTTACATTCAAGTGTTGGTCCTAATCTTTCCCTTTGGGATGAGTATGCACATTCTATCTCTGATTCATGACTTTCTAGAAAGAGATTTTAGTGAAGTCTCAAATCTTTGTAAATAATTCCAATAGTACTTCATCATATAATATTCTTTTCAAGCACCAACAGGGGAAAGATTCTAAAAACAAATTCTTTGCATTCATTTCCACAACTTCGCAGCCATAAACTTTAGCACTGTTACGTGGTTGGGGGATTTATGAAAAAATATACTGAATTTTTCAATAAGGCAATTCTTATGGTTTTAAGAGCAGAGAAACAACTCCCAAATTTACTCTAACATTCATTTATTAAATATATTTATTATTTATTTACTGTTGGGGTCAAGGGATACAAACAAAAAGAAGTATTTCTTGCCCTCACAAAGCTCCCAACCTCATAAACAGCCCTGCAGGTAATGACTATCAGCACAGTGTGTACGTGCTATTAAGGTGTTTTGAAATTAAAACAAAGGAGAAAATAGTTATGCTGAAAAGGGAGCTGGAAGAGTTAGGGAAGAAGGATGAGAAAAGGCAGTCCAGTGGTGAGAAAGCATACACTAATGCAGAGGCAGAATCAATGATGTTTCCAGGAGGTAGGGAATAACTGAGTATGGCTGGGGCACAGGAAGCTAGAAAGGAGGGTCCTAGTCAGAAGATGATGCAGAGCCTCAGCTGTCACATTAAGGAATCTGGGCTTAATTTCACGGAGAAAAATAAAAGCTTTGGGGCAAATCTCCCCATCCCCACCAGGATACAGAAATCCTCTAAGTTTACAAAATGCTGCTTAATGGTCCATAAATAGTAAAGCAGTACAAACACAAGTTAACAGAAGTAGTCTGGGGTTCCTTACGGCAATATCATATACAGCAGGTATACCAAAGCAAACGCTCCAGAGACTACTCTTCCATTTGTAAAGATGTGACTAAGAATAGTTTTGGGAAAGGTATACACATATGTCAGGCAGGATCATTAATGAGTTCTTTACCATTAAGGCAATAAATTCCTCTTATTACTACTATTATAAACAGACTGTGATAGGAAAAATCTAAAGATCTGTTAAAATCTTTCCAATGTAATGACATTAATACACTGTCAGACTTTTTATTAAGTCATCTTAAATCAATTTACCATTATACATGACAATATAGAAATACATGTGTATTACTTATCATCTTGACTAGATATAAAATTTTCCATGTAATATAACCTGATAATGCAGAAACATCACAGATTCTCAATTATATAACATTTTATAATAAAGTGAATATGAGGGACGCCTGGGTGGCTCAGTTGGTTAAGCAGCTGCCTTCGGCTCAGGTCATGATCCCAACGTCCTGGGATCGAGTCCCACATCGGGCTCCTTGCTTGGCAGGGAGCCTGCTTCTCCCTCTCCCTCTGCCTGCCACTCTGTCTGCCTGTGCTCGCTCTCTCTCCCTCTCTCTCTCTCTGACAAATAAATAAATAAAATCTTTAAAAAAAAAATTAAATTAAAAAAAAAAATAAAGTGAATATGAAAATTCAAGCTTCAAAAAGCCACGCTACTAGTATTATTTTCTTTATATAAATACAGTCCGAAGGCAAAATCCCAGAATTAAAAGTCTTGACTGACCCCTTGTGGTCAAATAATTTGGAATAAAAAAATTGGCAATATTTACCACTATCTTCAAAATCATCTTCAGTTATCCACCACGGCACTGCATCTTTCTTTTTCACTTCTCTTTTAGGTTGTCTAGGTGTTTTGTTTGAATTCTCAAAAGAATCATCTGAAAGCTAAATCAGATACGAGATACTGAATTAAAATTTGAGAATCCCAGATTCATCACTAAAAATGTTTCTTTTAGTTCTTTCAAAGTTCAGCTATCATGAACATAAATAATATTCTCAGCGATAATGTATAAGTTGGTATTTTTAAACATATGTGGCTAAAATAACTTAAAAATTAAGTATACATCTTTGAACATCAATTTCATAACCAGAGTTAAATAAGTAAACTAACCAAGGAGAAAACATCAACAATAACAATAAAGAAATAAAACTTATCAAGAAACTTGATCAAGAAGGGGAAAAAAAGAAGTATGCAATCCTCTCCTAGACATCCTCTAGGGTCTAAGAAGAAATAATGATTGAGCAAAGTAAGCTAGCATCACTCTCAAAAGAGCACAAAATTCTAAAATCAGATGAACTGAGTTTCAATTGTTTACCAAAAAAATTAGCATTTTGTCACAATGGATAATAGACTTTTAAACTTTTATTTGTCCTTTTCTACTCTTCAGCTCCAAATTTTAGTACAATCCTAAATCCACTACTCTAATCCTAACTGACCCACTGCCACTGCCACCACTCTCAGTCAGTAACCTGGCCTCTCTCTTCAGTGAGAAAATAAAGACCTTCAGTCAAAAACCACCCTTTTCCCTTACTCCACCATTACGTTCACCTGTAAAGACACTGCCTTCCTCTCTCAGAAAAGAAATTCTTTCCTCCACGTGAAGGAGAACTTGTAGAGGGGTCAATTACTTCCCACCTTCCTAGGTTCTTAGAACCTAGGTCATTCCATGTCATCTCCATATCTGCACTCCCTCCTCTCTCTCCCATCCCTTCTTCCCCCAGGTTAAAACCTGCCATCTCTGTACTATCAGGCCCTAGCACAACTATAGAATGGAAGAATGAACGTTCAAGTCTACTCCACTTTTTTTTTTTAAAAAGCAAAGCAAAACAAAACAAACAAGATCATTATTCCTACCTCTCCTTGATTCTACCTATTACTTTTCTTTTACATACCAATTTCTTGAGTTTACTGCTCAACCCTTTAAAATGTGGTTCCCATCCCAAACAGCTCTCCTTTAGGTTCCAAAAACCTCCTAAACACCACAAATAAAGGACCACTGCCAGTCATCTTCCCTGATCACATTATGGAATTTGATACCGGTGACCGACTCTTCCTGAAACTCTTTGATTTCACAGCATCATTTCCTCCAAGTTATACTTCAGTTCTGTGGCCTTTCCTACCCATCTGTTTTAATAGGTCTTGGTTCTTTTGCCCATTTCTTTACACTAGACTTCCCCAGGACTCTGTGCTTGTCTATTTTATCCTCACTCTACACACTTTTCCTGGAGAAGAAACCAACATTTATTCCATAGCTGCTATAAAGCAGGATGAATCCCCGGTTATCTCAATCTCTATGCAATTCAATCAAGATTTATTGATGGGGAAACAAGCTCAGAGAGATTAAGAAACTTGCCCCACCACCCGCTACTGTTAATGTTACAAGACCTGGGATTCAAACCCAGATCTGAGAACACCTGTCTACCTTCCACTATACTACATAGTTCCCCAACTGGGACAATGTCACCAGGATGCCCTTCTAAACTTCCAAGATGACTATGCACAAATTTCCACCTGCCAACCATACAACTCTATTTCAATGACTTAAGATAATGTCAATTTTAAAATGTTCAAAAAGAATTCATTGTCCTACCTGACAATCAGGCAGGAAGAGGGGTAAAGAGAAGGAAAAGTATTCTTTATCTGAATTTTAGCTCCATCGCTTTCCACTCAAGTCTCTAAACTTGGTCATCATCTTGAAATGTTCCATTTCTATCTCCTCCCTATATCTCACCGTTCACCAAATTCTGACAATCTGCCTCAGACTCAGTCTATTCCTCTGAAGCCCCATGGCCAGATAAGAGTATGGAAGGATCTAGGTTTTGGGGCCAGACAGGTCTGAGTTCAAATTTTAACTTCAAAATATACTAAGCTGTTGCTTAGGGAAAATTATCCTCTCTTTTCAGTTTACTCATCTGTTAAAAAAATATGCTATTTCTTAGCATATTTAACACACGCTAGGTTACTTTGCTCAATCATTATTTCTTCTTAGACCCTAGAGAATGTCTAGGAGAGGCCTGCATACTTTTTATTCCCCTTCTTGATCAAGTCATAGTACCACTGACCTTGCAAGCTTGTGACAAAGGTCAGAAAATGAAATGCAGATGCTCACCCTACTATCTAATACGTAGTAGGTATTTTCACTTTTTATAATCTTCACACTGCTTTCCAGATTCCTATCATTAAAAACAAAACACAAAAGCTGTTGCCCAGAGAATAATGTGCTGGTGAGCATATGGAGAAACTGGAATCCTAATATACTAATACACAGCTGGTGGGAATGGAAAATGGCACAGCTACTTTAGAAACCAGTGGCCATTCCTCTAAAGGTTAAACACAGAGTTACCATATGACCCACCATTTCCACTACTAGGTATACACACAATAGAAATGAAAGCAAACAGCCACACAAGAACTTATACATGACATTTCATAGCAGCATTATTTATAAATGCCAAAAAGTGAAAAGAACTCACAAGTTCATCAACTAATATGTGGATAATCAAACAAAATGTGGTAAATCCATACAATGGAATGCTATTCAGTTATAAAAAGCAATTAAGTACCGATATATGCTACCACACGGATGAACCTTGTTTCAATACATGTTGAATGGAAGAAACCAGTCACAAAAGACCATATATTGTATGATTCCATGCTTATGAAATGTCTATAATAAGCATATATTCAGAGACAGAAAGTAGATTAGTGGTGCTGAAGGCTGGAGAAGAGGGTAATTGCTAATGGGTACAGGGTTTCTTTTGAGGATGATAAAAATGTTCTCAGTGATTGTGGTAATAGTTGCATTGCTGTGAACAAACTAAAAACCACTGAATTTTACACTTCACTTTTTTTTTTTAAAAGTAGGCTCCATGCTGGGCCTTCCCCCTCACTCCTAACTTGAGGTCTGAACTCCTGAACCTGAGATCAAGACCTGAACTGAGATCCAACGTCAGATGCTTAACCAACTAAGCCACCCAGGCACCCCTGAATTATACACTTCAAATAGGTGAATTGTGTGGTGTATGATAACTCAATAAAGCTTTAGGGGGAAAAAAGCTTGTCCTACCAATCTCCTTGTAAACAAAGATATGTAAGCCATATCATTGAACAAATTATTTGAAAAATAACTTAGCAAAATGACTAAAGAAGTTAGCATGACTCTAAAATCATGGTTTTCATTATTTAAAAAAAAAAGATGCTGCCTTATCCGAATCTCTAGCATGAGATAAATTCTTTTATGAGTTGAGGCTGAATATGAGAGAAAGAGTGGGAGGGAGGGACTGTGTTGAAGGGGAGGTAAATGAGGGGCAGAAGAAAAACAAAATCGGCCTGTCCTTGCTTTTTATCTTTTATAGTGAAAATACTTCCTATAAAGTTTATTTTCAAAATGTACCCATATTTGAAATTTAAAAAATCAGTTTTCAAATGGGAAGTGAAATTCTTAACCTCAGTGTCTATTACATTCAGACAATCATTAGATGCTTTTTTAAATCCTTACAACAATCCTACAAAGTAAGCATTATTTTTCCCTGTTAATGAAACTGAGGTTTTCTACTACATCATACATCTAACTCCCTTTATGAATCAGAATGTTAGTATAATTGTTTAAAATGTGACTCTCCTGAACGCTCTATATAAATAGGCTCTATGAGGCCTATTTATATAAATAGATAGGATATAGTGCAACCCTCTAATTTATTCATTCAGCAAGTATTTACTAAGCATCTATTAGGTACTGCAGGTATTGTAATCAACATAGAGCTTGTCACATCACGAATCATACATTCTTACAATGGGAGGCAGAAAACAGACTACACAGGGAAAATAATGAATGGTGCCAAGTGCTACACAGAGAATTAAATACATGGTACACAAAGAAGTCATTTGCTGGTTACATTTTTATTGAATAAACAGAAAAAAAAAAACACCTTTCTGTGGTAGTGATATTTAAGATGAGATCTTTAATGATCAGGTGACGAACAGAGAACAGAATTCTTGGCAGAAGGAACAGCTCGTGCACAGTTCCTTATGTGAAATGAACTTGGCATGTCTGAGGGAGAAAAGAGGCCACTGTAGCATAAGTAGATAAGAGGGAAGTGAGGTAAAAAGTGAGTGAGGAAGACATGAGCAAAATCATCCAGGGCTTTGTAAACCGTAGGAAGAAGTCTGGATTTTATTCCACTGGTAACAGGAATCCAACAGAGTGTTTTACAAAAAGGAGCAATCTGATTCATGGTACAGATCACAATGGCTGCGGTGTGGTGAAGGAATGGGGGGACAGTATGTGGGAACTGTTATGTAGCCCAGGAGAGAAGACGGTACCCTGGGCTAGGATGGCAGCAGTGAACAGGGAGATGTATTCTGGAACAGGATAGATGTATTCTGGAGGAAGAGTTGACAGAGCTTGGTGATGGACTTGTGAAAATGAATACAAGAAACCTCACTATTTAAAATACAACTGGGAGGTCAGCAGGGGAGCTCTCATACCCTATCAATTTGTCATCAACTGCAGACTCCAACAAAGAAGAGTATCTTGCATTTTCCAACAGGAAGAAGCCTACTTTACTACCCCAGCAGGAGGAAGGGAGGTTTTTCTTCATGCCCGGCAATAGCTCTACCAATGAGAAACCATCACCACCCTGAACTCTTGCTTTCCACCAACAGAATTTCATTCAGAGAAGACCCTCCTAACCTCCTCCTTTTCTCTATACAATAATGTTCCCCTCCTTTGATCGCAGGTCTTGCTTAGGGTTTTGCCATAGCTTGCGTGTCCCAAACTGTAATTCTTTTGCCATTCCCAAATAAATGGTAAAACAACTGGCTGTTTTTTTGAGGTCGACATTACTTGGGTGATCAGAAGGGGATCTAGGGAAGACTCCCAAAACTCTGAGGCCAGTGGTTGAACAGGTGCCTGTACCCACCGAGCCCAGAGAGTTCACTGCTTTCTGAGCCTGGAGTTTGAAGGTAAGTCTCTCCTGGATCCAAGCTCTGCTCTCTTTGTGTTTTGAGTTCTTTGGCTTTATTCAGGATCTGTTTAAAAGCTTTATATATATTCTTTCTATTTTTGTGAAGGCTTTGTTCCTTCCAGTGAGTACTCATGTGTTTTTCTGAACTTCTGGTATTGACTAACAGGATCCTAATCTCAAACTCTCTCAGGCCAGCCCTCCCCCTGGGACCCTGAAGGGCTATATGTTTAAAAACTATGATCCCTCTTCATACACTCTGCTGATGAAGTAGACCAACTTAGCTAAATTTAGAATTTCAATGACCACCATGGGGGGCTTCTGATCTCCTCAAACTTACTTTTTTCAAAACCAAATTAGAAGACCATACCTCTAAAATTAAACAAACTGAATGGAATGCCTGTTTTAACTGGTACTTGGAGGCTTCCAAACAAATTTAGGATTCCAAAATTGCCTCTCTGTAAAATACCATTGCTAAATTACCTGAGGCTACTAAACAACTGCGAGAAGTCAAAAGGGTTTCTGAGTCCTCTCTCCCTTCCGGGTATTCCTCCCCTCCGGACACACAGCAGGATCAGGCCGCTCCCTGGCCACCATCTTCCTACTTCCCCACAGCGCCACCCCCAGCCTCTCCCTACCCTTTCACTCCTCAGTCTAACCTCTCTGATTGTCCCTTCTTCTCCGAACCTCTCTCTGTTCTCCCTCCCTCAGAACCTATCAGAACCTGCCCCTTTAAAGTTAAGCCCTCTAAGGATCCATACTCCCTGGACTAAAGCTGTACTACAGGCTACAGTCAAAAACTTTCCCAAAGTTATTGAGGATCCTCATAGATAAATCCTCATAGATTTGCTGAGGAATTTAGCACAGTTATTCAAACTTATCGACTAAGGTTTCTCAGATTTTATATTAATTAGTTCAGATGCTTGTTGGGGAGGGCCAGGCCTAACACTGGATGAAACCGGTCTGACAGAAAAGTCCTGAAAGAGATTCAGGAAAACAGATCTTTGACTTTCGGCAGGAGGCTGAACACTCGCTAGAAGTCTTCACAGAAGAATGACAAAATCTGTTCCTAAGCCTGATCTTTCAGGCTTGCACACACAAAAACCTGATGAACCTGTTTTATGATTATTACAACTGACTTCAGATTATTTTTAAGAAAAACTCCAGTCTTCCTTTAGATGTCAAATCCACACAAGTAGCCTTTACTCCCATGTTCAATAACTGGCTAAACCAGATCTTTCCCTTCAAGTTAAAAGGACGGGGATGGAATGGGAAACTATGTCTGCCCCAGATTTAGTTAATATAGTGAACCCCAGCTGGCTCACACCCTAGATGACTCTAATAAAAGTAACACCACTAAAATCCTTAATTTTCATCTACAACAAATGGAGGCCCCTAAACAAACCCCAAACCCTCCTGGATGTCTGCCATTGTTGCAAAAAACCAGGACACTGGAAAAAAGACTTATAAACTTAAGTGCTCTAACCCATCTTTCCTATGTTTTCCTAATCCCCAATGACTGGGCTCTGAGGAACTACAGGGGCTTGTCCCAAGTCTTTCTCTCAGTCGGGTTACAGAAATAACCCTCCAGATTGGGAATGAATTTCTGTCTGTCCTCACCACCACTGGAGTGACACTCTCACTGTGCAATGCCACCACTATAAAGCAGCTCCTGCCTTAGAGAAGCAAAACCGTTCAAACAGTGAGGTTCCAGTCTCTACATCTACCCCCTTTTGTTTAGGCCCTTTAAGAGATATTCAGCCTTTTTCCTTAATTCTTTCACCCAATTCACTTACTGGGCTGAGATTTCTTAGAAAAATAACACGCTGAATTTCTTTTTTCAAAAAGGGGGAAGTAATTCTAGAATTTGATAGAAGCAACCAAAATAGCAACCAAGTGATCCTTCAACATCTCTTACTTGCTCTGTCTCTGACAGTACTGGAGCTAATTCTAAGGACACTAACCATCTGTCCTTGTTGGATCAGTTACCATCCTCCTTATGGATAAAATCCTCAACTGATTTTTGGCAGAATACACAAAGCACCTCCTACTAAGATTCAAACAGACCCCTCAAAATATCTCACTAGAATTAATTAATACCCTATAAAGAAGCCCTTCAAGGCATCAAGCCCATAATAGAAGATGATAAGGCTCAGGGACTCATTATCACCTGCAGGAGTCCTTGTAACTCCCCTATTTCACCTGTAAGAAAACCCAGTAGCTGAGGATGGAAATTTGTCCAGGACTTATCAGCAATAAGTAACGTTATCTTTTGGCACACTCTTGTTCCTAACCTCAATACGCTACCAGCTTCTATTCCTACTGAAAGCAAGGTTTTCACTGTTACTGATCTTTGTGGTGCATTCCTTAGTTTTCCAGTTGATAAGGCTAGCCAGTATCTTTTTTGCTTAACTTGGGAAAGAAAACAAAACATTTGAAAGTAATGTCCCCAGGGTTTTACTAAGAGTCTTACTTCTTCCAAACCCTAAAAGCTGACTTAGATGATATAAAGTTTTCTGGAGGCCCTACCATGCTTGTTAAAATATGTAGATGACTTGCTTCTCTCCTCCCTTTCCCAAGCCTCTTCCCAGGAGGACAGCATGTAGCTGTTAGAACTTTTTGCCTTAAAGAGAGATAAAGTTTCCAGGGAAAAATTGCAGTTTGCTCAAACTCAGGTTCAATATTTAAGGCATCTGATCTTGGAATGTGGGTTTGTTTGTTCACACATTTATTTATTTTTTAAGTAGGCCCCACACCTAGCATTGACCCCAATGCAGGGCTTGTACCACAACCCCGAGATCAAGACCTGAGCCAAGATCAAGAGTTACTCAACTGACTGAGCCATCCAGGCACCCCAGAAAAGGGGTTCATTTAGATACAGTTGGGCTTTGTGGTATGTTGAACTTCCCCAAACCTAAAACTAAGTGCCAATTACAAGGTTTTCTCAGGGTAGGGGACTGCAGTCAAAAACTGGACTCCAAACTTCTTTTGTATCACCCAACAAACCTGACCCTATTACTTGGGAAGATCAGGATGACATAGCCTTTGGGGCCTTAAAGAAAATAGCTCCTCTTTTTCCTTTCTTTATATAAAAGGAAGGCAATACCCTTAGAGAACTCACCCAAAAATCAGGAAACTGTTATCGACCCACAGGATAGTACAGCCAACAGCTGGACCCTATGGCACAAGGACAGCCCCCTGCCTCAGATCCATTCCTGCCACTGCCCTTTCCGATAAGACCACTAAAGAAATAATAATGGGATTCCCTTGAACCAGCCTGCCCATGACGATTTACAGATAACTCTAACCAATGCAGATTTGTCAGTGTACTGATGGGTCTTATTTAAAGGACAAAAATGGTACTGTTTTGGGTATGCAATTGCAAAATCCTTTTGAAATCATCCAGGCAGCACCTTTCCCTTTGGCTACTTTGACTCCACAAGCTGAATTATATGCTTGTGCTCGGTCGTGTACCTTTGCCAAGGGTTAAACTGCAAACATCTATACTGACAGTCAGTATGCCCTTTGGGCAGCTCATGACTTTGGAATGTTATGGAAACAGCAAAGTTTCCTTACTTCTAATGGGAATAAAATTACAAATGACTTATGTACACAATTTACTAGATGTCAAACTTTTGCCAACTGTCCTGGCTATTATTAAGACCCCTGTGCATTCCAGACTTGACTTCCTGGAGGCCAAAGGAAACTACCATGTTGATGTTTCCATTAAAAATGCTGCTCTTAAAGGAACCAATAACCAAACTTCTGTCATGGTCCAAAGGGGTATTGCCTCAAATGATAATCTAGAAAAACTGACAAAAAATGTCCAATAATTGGCCCCAGAGAGGGAAAAACAATATTGGAAATCAAATAATTGTTGGTTTGATAAGAAGAGAGAACTCCACCTTGAGACAAATAATAATCCAGTCCTGCCAGAGTCTCAAAAATCTCATTATTAACCACCACACATACATTAATTATTGCTCTACCAATAGGATGACAGCCTTAATCAATGCTGGTAGAGAAATATTAATAAGCCCACAAAAGTGCCTACTTTGCTTGCCCCACCTGTCTAAAATACAATTCGGGTCTAAAACCCATCCACACCACCTCCTGGCATTTTAAATTGCCTAATGGACCATTCAAAGTTTGGCAAATGGATTTATTCAGCTCTCTGCCTTGTGGATATGTTTTCGTCTTGGTTTGTTTTCTCACTGATCTGAAACTTCCCCTACAGATAGGGTACGGTCTTACCTGTAGCTAAAATCCTATTAGGAAAGATTACTCCAGCCTGAGGAAGCCCTCTCGAACTTCACAAACTTCACAGTGATCAGTGAACGGTCAAGTTCACAAATAAGGTCTATGCTGTTTGGCCAGTTCTATAGCACTATCGCTGTGCTTACCACCTTCAATCCTCACAGCTAGTCACAAGAAACGCACCATTAAGACCCAACTGGCAAAATTTGTGGAGACCCCTCAAGTAACAGGGCCAAAAGCCTGGCCAAAATAGGGTCCTGCTAGTAATGAGCTGCCCAAGTGAGCACATGACTGGGTCCTTCTAAATCTGAGATCCACTCCCCACTGGAACTCATTAATTCTTACATGCTTTGAGACACTCACAGGGCGCCAGCTGCACCTGGCTCCTGCCTCATATGATCCACAGCTGATAAAAGGAGATCTACTCTGGTATTATAAAGGCCTCATTGCTTCCGTTGAGAACAACCATGCTTTAGTAGATCTTCACAGCACTCTTCCGGGAGACAAAGGCCATAAGCATCCCATCTTGCAACCCAGAGATTTTGTCTACTACAAAACACACTTCAAAAAGTTCTCTCTTCAGGGACGCCTGGATGGCTCAGTTGGTTGGGTGGCTGCCTTCAGCTCAGGTCATGATCCCAGCATCCTGGGATCGAGTCCCACATCGGGCTCCTTGCTCTGCAGGGAACCTGCTTCTCCCTCTGCTTCTGCCTGCCTCTTGGCCTACTTGTGATCTCTCTCTCTCTCTCTCTGACAAATAAATAAAATCTTAAAAAAAAAAAGTTCTCTCTTCAGTCTTGCGGGAGGGGCCCTACCAGGTAGTTTAACAACCCTCGTGCCACCACATTTCAAGAAACACACTCCTGGACTCACACGTCACATCTAAAGAAAGCACTAACCCAGATGGGACCTTCACACCAACTGGTGACCTGGTGGTTTCTAGGAATGAAAGCAGACATCTGATAAAGACCACTTTCCCAAAATGACTGGACCAGGCTTATTGTTTGTTTCTCTTCCATGACAGATAAAGCTCTTACTGTACTTAGCAGCTGCTGCAAAAGGGGGAATCTCTCTGACTGTGCGATCTGCCACCAGAAACCTCAGTCTGTCCAGAGCAATAGTGATCCCTTAGTTCACCCTACCAGTAATTTTGCTGGATGCCCGATTGCCGCTGCATGCCTAAACTGTTGTTTTATAAAGTTAGAATATTAAATCCACACATACTTGTTCCCTGCCTCAATTCAACCCAACCCTAGGTGGGATAAATGAGATCTTTTGAATACGTGCGTAAAACACACTGTGGAAGAGCTGATGTAAGTTGGACGATTTGTAAGCAGGCTGCCATACCCATATATTTAGAAGACTTTCAGTATGTTGAAACATGGTATTTGAGCCTTGGCTGAATAATGGTAATGCCTCTGTACCGACAAATGGGTTCATAAATACTAATACTTATAAGGGAGCCCTGTGTGTAGCTCCTGGCTACACTGCTGTACGTGGAGGTTTTGGTAATGGCCCCTGTGCTTGGGCATTTAATTCATCGCCTTGATGGCTGAAGGATAAAAGGTCAATGTGCTCTTGCTGTACTGACTCTTCTACTTTTCTTTCATAACAAACTAGCAGCTTTCTACTGGTCTACCTCACTAAACCTTCATAAGCATCTTAAACAAGAACCTCCAGAAGGCATACACAACTCCAGCTTTGCCTCCAAAGAGAGAGCCTTTCTCCCTTCAGAGTAAGTACTAACAGACACAGCTAGAAGAGCTGGTTCAATTCTACAGCCAAAGCAATAGCAACCCAACTTGCTGGCTGAAGTAGTTTTGGACAATCGCATAGCTCTGCCTGCTGAGCAAGGAGGCCTCTGTGTGATAGCAGACACCACTTACTGCACATAGATAAACTCTTTTGGAAAGTAGAAACTCAACTGCACAAAATTAAGGGACAAGCACATTGACTACAACAAATTTCGCATGACTTTCAATGGTCTTTTGTTCAGTTGGCTTTCTTCAGGCCAGGGTCTTGGTTAGAACCATCATACAATTTGGAATTGTCATGCTGCTTTTACTTTTCTTGTATAATAATTTTCAAGTTTTGCATCTGTTGCTTGTCAAGCTGATGCTAGCTCAACACTTCAAGATGATCTCCAATGCGTATGACCTCAACAAGATTTAGACTTTGGAAGGGAAATGCCTAAGAGTTTCCTTTCTTAAGCTTCTTTGTTACTCAAACATGGTTCAAAATGGGTTCTAACTGCTATACACTTTCTGACATGGGATCTGACATCCAGGAAAGCTGTTTCCTGGCACTGAGACACAGATGACCCAACTCTTGGTCAGCAATGCTTCTGAGGAAAGATTTGGTTCAAAACAGAAATGTGAAAACAAAATGAAAGGAACTACATTTAAGATACAAAGAGGTGGCCAGAAGGGGGAGCTCTCATACCCTATCTATCAACTCATCATCAATTGCAGAACCCAGTAACAGGTGGGACCTTGCATTTTCCAGCAGGGGGAAGAATGAATCTCTCCAAGCTAAGCAACTAGCTTAGCCACTAAGAAAATACCACAACTCCGCCAATGAGAAACAGTGACCACCCTGAACTCTCTTTCCAACACACTCCTTCAAAGAAGCCCCTCCCAACTTGTCTCCTCATTTTCTCTGTAAAGTAATGGTTCTTTTCCTTTGGTCTCAGGACTTGCCTATGGTTTTTCTACAGCCTGCATGTTCTGAATTGCAATTCTTCTGTCATTCCCAAATAAACACCTTTTGCTAGTAAAATAGCTGACTACATATAAGAAGTGAAAGAGATCATTGAAAAAGGACTTTCTTGTGACACAAATTTACAACATAGCTTTTAAAAAGATAAACTTACCTCTTTCATGAATTGTTCAAATTCTTCATCCAGCTCTTCTTTGGAATAATGAGCCATAATCAAGAATCTTCACTTACGAAAGTAAACATTCCAAAGTATTTATAACATTGGAAACACTAAATAACAAGAAATAAATATGCTTTGAGGAAATTCACATCACCTCATAACAGCAACCAGACTTAAACCTCAGACATTTCTCTTATGATTTAGTTTATGTGCACAATTATTGACCAATAACCTTGACAAAAGATTCTAAATTCATGAATAAAACTGCTTTGGAAAAGCAGCTTTCACAGTTTGCACTGTACTTAGGGTCCAGAATTACATTTTCATTGTTAACATCCAAGTCTTGAAGGGTGGCCTCCACGGTATTTCCTAAGCCTATGGGGTGTATGTTATTTAATGTCCCTGAAACAATCAGGTCCTCTCAAGGAATCTTTCAAAAATTATATATTAGCAAGTCCAAAAGGCCATTTTCCCCCCAAAACACAGGACAGAGTTCGCGCTGCCCTATCATTCTGTCAGTTATCAGTCCCTGTTAATACTTTGCAAAATAGACTGTTTCTGGATAGAGACAAAATGCAATTCATTAAGATTCAAAATCTAACTAAAATAAAATTAATGGAGTATACAAATTAAAACGAATTATGTTCCTTTAGGCGAGGGAAAGTCAACAAAACTATGCATAAGTGATTTGTAACGCAAAGCTCTCCCCATCCTTCTAACGAACCCAAACAACTTTAGGTCTGTCCCAGCTTCTGGGCCATACCACCTTGAGGCGACTCAAACCGCAGCTTCAATTTCCAGAGGCGATGCGAGGGGCTGTGTGTGTGGAGACCCCTCACGGACGGTATTTTTCCCAACCTGAAGAATAACACCTCCCCGCCTCTTTAGCATTTCTGATCAGTTCAGGGTGTGTGCAGTTAAGGTCTTAGCCCCAAGTTCTAGATCGGAGACGGATCCCATCTATGGGCTCCACTTGACGGGGTCTCGGCTCCAGGAAGCGCGGGTTTCAGAGTGGCGGAAAGACAAAGACGCACTTGAATGGAGTGTGGGCGGAGGACGGGAGTGACCCGGAACACTAAAGCCCTGGGGAGTGGGTCTAAGGACAGTCTCCGTCGTGGCCAACCGAGTGGGAAGCTTCACCTACCTCAGTCTCTGAATTCCGCGCTATCCCGAAGGTCTGCGGGAGCCAACAGTTACCAGGGTAACATACTTCAGCGGCCGCGCTCCCGGATCACATGACCGGGACTGGTCACGTGGCTTGTGGGCCCCACGGGACCAAGTTTGTTGTCTTTTCTCCTCCACGAAAAGGTGGCGATTACCGCGGCTCCGAATAATTTGCAGCGTAAGAGCCGTCGCTACTGCACCAACAGAGACTCCGCAACTTTCTCCGCGCCCCGTGGAAAAGTGGATTGAGTGAGCGGGTCTCGAGGGCGGCCACGCAGGCATGCTGGGTGTTGTAGGCCCAGCCCGTGGCTTCCCGGGAAATGTAGTTTAGCTCCCCTAGTCCTTGTATTTCCGCACGTCTCGTCTTTTCTCTTCCTAAGTTTCTCTTGTGGTTTTGGCTCAGCTTTTTAAGCGGAAATTTTGGAAAAATTATTTTATTGGCTTCTTCCACGTGCAAACCCCTGAGAAGGCGTTGTGAGAGAAACTCAGCTCGGTGAGACAGAATTCTGTTATGAAGATAGAGGCTCAGTTCCACCATCTAGTGGGCAAAAAATTGAAAATACACATACACACCCTCAACCCGATACTCCTCTCTGAGCATCTCTTTGGTTTCCCTCTACCCCTCACTTACTCCCGGTCTGTGGTGGTATCTTACAATTATTTTCTTGGATTTTTTTTATTTTTGCGCTTTCTTCCTCTAACACACACACGTTTCAGTTTCAGAGGACAGCATTTACGGTAGTAAAAGTAAAATGAACAACAGTTGAAAGGACTTCATTATCACCAGCCTAAATTTTTCATTCAGCAAGTGTTATTGTGATACAAATGTATCCATGCCAGGAGCTGTGCCCTCAGATAAAGATCTGAATAATGGAGGGTTTTTTTTTTTTTTAAAGCTACTATTTATTGAACACATAGGTTGATAGGTGCTTCACATGAATGATTTCCTCTTAATCCTTACACTCTGCAAGTCAATTCAATTTAGCTTATGGTTTTGGTTTCTAATATGTGCTAAATGAACAAAATGATCATAATGCCTGACCTAATAGAGTCTTTGGTCTAATGGAGCCGATAGACAAATGATCAGACAATTGCAATTGCAATTCTGTATGACAACAGCTATGATAGAAATTGGGTGTGCTTAGAAAATGTTAGAGGTGCTCTCACCACCCCACCGCCACCCAGGAGGTTAGTGAAGGCTTCCTAGAGGAAACAAAGTCTAAATTGAAACCTAAACCATCTAAAGGGTAAGTAGAAGGTAGCAAGGGTTGATGAAGAGAAGAGAAGCAGTAGTCAGTCTGAAGGAATCCATGTAAAAAGATGGACACAGTCTCTATGAAGTTGTTGTCCTCATTTTATAGATGAGAAAACTGAAGCAGAGAGGCTAAGTGACTTGCTTGAAGTCATAGTGGCTGAACCAGAATTCAAGACTTGTTTTCACCTCCTTTCTTACCCAGCTTCTATTCTTTCATTCTTCCAAAAGCCTTCTGCAAATACTTTCAACAGCCAGCTTTACTATGTAGCTCGAGAAAATCACCCAACAGGTTGAACCATAACCAGTTTTCTGAGCCATCTCAACTTGTTGGAATATAAACATGCAGTTATTTTATTTTTAATGATCACTTTTTTAAACAGTACTCTGTTAAATACCTCTATCCCTTTTCTTATCACCTTAGACAAATTTTAGATTCCGTAATGTTTTCACAATTTCTAATATGTGTGCTGCCAAAGCAAGCACTTTTGCAATTTCTATGTATTAAAACTAGTCAGCATGGTTTAAAACTGAGACCTTTTAACTAATTCATAGTTGTTTCTGTATGTGGAGAGGATTGGAATGGACAGGGGGCACGATCCACTTTTTACACAAATTTTGAAAGAAGGATCCTCAACTTTTCAAGGACTGCTGGATAAGGAGTTTGACCCTGGTGTCAGGGAAACTGAAATCCCATAAGGGTCTTCCAGTTAGAGGGGGGAATATGGAGGCCAGATAAAAATTAGAGTTCTAGCCCAAGTATGTTTCACAAGGGTGCAGTGGGTCTGTGGCCTTCCCTGTGATTGTATCCCCACTCCCCAAATGAATGAGATATATAACATATCCAAGTGTACTTTATAACTGGAAGAACTCACTAACTCTTGTGTTAGTTCCCTGATCTGTGGAACCATTGTGGTAGGAAGAACCAAGTGGAAGCCCCTGAAAATACCCCACCCCCATCCAAGTGAGCAAATCAAAAATAATAGCACTTCCTGGGAGGACTGGCAGGGATTAGTGTCACCACTTAAAGACTTAAAGGATGCAGGGGAAGTAAACCCTGCATATCCCTCTTCAAACTTTTTGGCTTTTACAGAAAACCAGATGGCTCTTCCATGACAGTGGACTACAGGTAACTTAAGCAAGTACTGGCATCGATTTCAGCTGTCATGTCAGATATATTTGCTTAACTGAAAGAGATCAACCCAGTTCACATCACTCAGTATGCCATTACTTACCTGGCAAATATGGTCTTTTAAATTCTCTTCAGAAAAAAAGTGTGAAAGCAGTTGGCATGCACCTGGGTAGGACAGTAGTTCACATGCACTGTTTCCCCCACTGGCTGAACTAACTATCCTGTACTCTATCAGAATGTAATCTGGAGGATTTGTCTTGACATTTCACAGAATATCATGATGGTTTATTATACTGATGGCATCATACCAATTGTAGTTGGTGAGCAGGAAGTGAAAATTATTCTAGGTTATCTTACCTAGGCACATCCAAACCACAAAGTAGAAGATAAAGCTCACAAAATTTTATGATACTGTCATATTGGTCCCAAAGAGTAGGTTTGGGACATGTGAGATCAAAAAGATAAAGGTAAAGAATAAATTAATATACATCAGAATCTACCACTAAGAAAGAGGTATAGTGGGGTGCCTGGGTGGCTCAGTTGGCTAAGCATCTGTCTTTGGCTCAGGTCACGATCCCAGGGTCCTGGGATTGAGCCCTTCATCAGGCTCCTTGTCTGGCTCCTCTCCCTCCCTCTGCCTGTCACTCCTCCTGCTTGAGCACTCTCTCTCTCTCCCCCTCTCCCTCTCTTTGTGTCCATCAAATAAACAAATAAAATCTTTTAAAAAAGGAGGTATAATGCTCAGTTGGCTTATTTATATTTTAGAGACAGCATATACTGTACTGGAGAATACTGCACCAACCCATTTATTGGACTTGAAAATTACCCAGAGCAATAGAAAGGTTTGTTGCATGTGCAACCAGTTGTACTAGCTTGCTGGAAGCTTGGGTTATGTGATCCAGCAGATTTGATGATGGCTAGAAATATCTGTGCCAACAGATGAAAGAGAAAAATACTCTGGCCTTATTCATATGTGGATTAGAGTGGCATATTGATGGCAGCCATAAATAAACTGTTGTCACCTACTGCCACACTCAGAGGTATCCCTAAAAGAGTGTGGTGAAGGGAAATCCTCCCAGTGGGAAGAAAATCCTTCAATTACTTTATCTGTAACTGGAAGTGACCTAAGGTGGAGATATACATAGAATACTGGATAGTGACTAATGGCTTGGGTTTTTGGTCAGGGACTTGATAAAGCAAGATAAACAAACAAACAAACAAACAAAAACAGAGATGGGGCACGTGGGTGGCTCAGTGGCTTAAATGTCTGCCTTGGGTTCAGGTCATGATCTCAGGGTCCTGGGCTTGATCTCCACATTGGGATCCCTGCTCAAGAGGTGCCTGCTTCTCCCTCTCCCTCCGCAACTCTCCCCTGCTCATGCTCTCTCTGTCTCTCTCTCTCAAATAAATAAATAAAATCTTAAAAAAAAAAAACAACGACAAGGAAATCTGGATAGAGAGACATGTAGATAGATCTATGGAAGGAGTGGGCACATGACATGTAGACCATTGTTTCTCATGTTAATGTCCACCAAAGAGCATTCTCTGAATAGAAAGCAACAGCCAAATAGGGTAGTTTGCCCTGTGGATACGAGCTACACTCTCTCTTAATCTTTAGACACGCCCCTGTTTGAACAACTGGTCCATGAACAGACATTACCCCATGGCTGGGAAGAAGGCTACTTATGGGCATGATAGAGTGGGCTCCCTCTTCTAATGCTACTACCACTTTCTAAGTGCCCAACCTGTCAGCAGTAGAGACTGATTCTGAGTCTTTGATGTGATTTCATCCATCAAGGGCACAAGTCATTTAATATCAGAGTAACTTTACTGGATCCCTTCTACCTGGGAAATGGCACGACTTCATCCTTGCTGGAATTTAAACCTAGTAGGGTAATGAATTTGCATTCTCTGCCAATAAAGCCTCCACCAGTGCCACCAACTCAGGGCTTACAGAATGCCTTCCTCATTGGCATGGCATTCCCCATAAGGTTACTTCTGTTCAAGGGATTAATTTTTGACAAAAGTGGTGAAGCAATGGGTGCATGACCACATAGCTCATCACCCAGAGGCAGATAACTTAATGCAATGGTGGAAGAGCCTGTTGAAGGCTCAGCTGAGGTTCTAGACTAGAGAAGGATAAGATAAATGTGCTGTATCAATGGCTGACCTGAGGCGCTATGTTCTTTCAGGAACCAAGGGATGAGAGTATAATTGATCCCTTTCACCATTACTCCTAGTGACCCATTTTCAAAGTTTATTCCTTCTAACCCTGAAAACTTAGGCTCTTCTGGATAAGAGGTCCTGGTTTCCAAAAAGGAGAACACTTTCACCAGAAGACAAAGTAATAGAGTTCCACAGAACTTGACTATTACCTAGTCATTTGGGGGTTCTCATCCCAGTGACTGGGATCTTCATTCCTGTATCATGAAGCAAAATAAGGTCTGGGTCACTCTATCAGGCAAGCAACTTGAGATCAGCTGAGATGCTGGCCAAAGATGAGAGAAATTTAACCCAAGTAGTGGAGGAGAGAGAGATGATGATTATCAACAAGACTTTGGAACCACCTGTGGCAGCAAGAAAGGTCACTAGTTCCACAGACCCTCTTGTAGAAATGATAGCTGACAGGTCACCCTGAAAGAGATTTGGTGATGAACTGGAGTTAATGGAGAGAAAGGGTAGATCTGAGTAGCGCAAAAATTCTCCTGCATCAGTTACCACTTTGTCCATCACTTAAAATCCTCTCAGCCCTACCTTTTACTGAAGTCACTGTTTCTACAACCAGTTCTTAGAGATTTTGACCAGCTTCCTGCAGGTGCACCTGGAGATTGCCTCATCTCTGGCCAAGGTGTGAGTCTCTTGCTTCCTTCCCTGGAACTTCTCTGACACAGAAGTGTGGAATACTTATCGAAATGCCATACATATGCCACCTAATAGAGGTTATGTGGTAGTCAGTGTCCATGGGGCCACCTCCACTATGGGGAATGGAAGCCCATAGAAAAATCTTTCCCATTTTATTTCATAGATTTTATTAAAGTTTCTTAGAAGGTCTAGAATTCAGCACAGGTTGGCCATAGCTATAGTTCCTTTCCTGCTTTTTTTTTTTTTTTTTTTTTTTTTTTAGAGAGGGAAAGGTAGGGACTGAATGTTAAGTAGGCTCCATGCCCAGCGTGGAGCCCAGCAGGGCCTGATCTCACAATCCTGAGATCCTGGACCCAAGTCGAAATCAAGACCCAGACACTTAACTGACTGAACCACCTAGGCTCCCCTAGTCATAGACATTTTGATAACACATCCCTATTTTATCTTGTCCTTCTTCCTGTTTTCACTCCCTTGTTCATTAGTCTTGCTTCTGGGGTGTATTCCCAGATAAATTACCTGTGGGAAAGCCTTTTCAGGAGGAACTCAGGCCAAGACATTAATCTTATTAGCTAATTTAAGATAAATACATCCAAATAATTTAGGTCTTAATATGCAATTTGCTTCCTTATTCATACGTACAGAGATTTAGTGATGTACAGAGATTTGCAGAGTGATGATTTTATAAATTACCATAATCATTTCAACTTACACAAACTTTATTCACTTATATTTGAGAGCAGGTAGTCACAGTAGTAAAGTCGCTGAATCATTGAAATGTTCATTCTCCTATATAAAGTGCACATGTATTAGAGATTTACAGACTGTAAGAGGGCTTTCTTTTATGCTTTAAAGTAACACGAAATTGTTCAACACTTTTTCTACATTGTTGAATGTACATTCTCAAAGTAAATAAATAAAAAATGGGCAAAGATCTTCAATAACAAGGTAAACGGATTTTGTGACATTATTTCAGTTGGTATTTGTAATGTCAGTTTACACTTTCACCATCAGAGGTCATGAAAGGACAATGTTGGACAGAAAATCAGAACTTTGTTGAAAATAAACTAGAGTTTGAAATTTGAATTGTAACCTCCTCAGGAGGTTTTTTTTAAAAAGAAAAATTATGACTAAACATCATTTTGTATTTCCTTATGATCTCATAGTATTGTTTTATTAAGTTTTTTATTTTAATTCCAGTATAGTTTGTAAGGGAAGAAAAACAATTTTAAGAATAAAATGATCTGATGGGTTACAAGAACATTAGGCTATTCTTTGGCTTTGGTACTTTCAATTTTTAAAGATGTTTAAGAATAAAATTTTAAATGCGAAGTATTGATGACTATTTGTCTTGGAAATATACAATATTTAATTTCAAATGGGTTTGTGGGAACTATAATTGACAAAAGTGTTCCACTTATTAAAAAGAGAAAATAAATAAAAATTTAGAATGGTCTGAAAATACATTTCTTGGCGAACACAGCATATTCTTCCTAAAACTTAGTAAAACATCAGAAACCTTGGATCTGAGAAGCTGGCAAAGCAGAATGTCTCAGATATCTTACTGACAGTAAATTTTTAAATATCTACTGTTAATCTGTTTTTTGTTTATCATTGGTAGCATGTGTTGATTTTAAACTTTTCTTGATCTAGGTAAATTATTAGAAATGCAAAAAACCAATAAGTGAAAATAACCTTTTCTCGGGTTATAAAAACACACAAGTCATCAGTTGCCACTGCCCTTTTTTGGTAAAAATAATAACAAAACCTCCTTCTCAAGTGATGGTTAATATGTTTGCATTAGCCAAGTGTTAAATGTTTTCAAAAATTCTGTGGCACATGAAAGAGGTGAGTCACAAAAAGACAAATATTGTGGGATTTCCCCTATATGAAGTACCCGGGGTTGTCATTTTCATGAAGAAAGACAGTAAAATGGTGGGTCTGTGGGTTATTTAAGGGGGGGAATAAATGAGTTACAGCATATAAAAATTCTGAGTGGGGACTTGTATATCACAATGCTCAATCCATGTTAGCTATTATGTTATTTGTGAAGCATGCCCTAGAGTATATATGGTAAACAATGATTTGATACCTATTACCATCACTGTTATTATTTGTTCAATTTTTCCAATTGTCTAAAAAGACATTTTTCGTTTGTCTCCTGGAGTGCCGGGCACATCACAGCTATCAAATAGCCTTTCAAAATAGTAAAAACACAATCTGTGACTAAGACAGGAATCCATTCTTATCATGGACTCTTTGTGTCAATAGCTTAGCCTTAGTCTTCACTCATGTCCATACGATTGTCCCTCCCCTCACTTCTGTCCTCTTTTTTGAATCAGTTGTATCTTCCTGGGTTTACTCTCTAATCTTCCAGTGGCTGTCACATTCTGGAACCCTTCATGCTGCTAACATGTGCAGCCTATTCTTATGTGAAATCCCTCACTGCAAACCATGACCATGGTGTGTGTGGTTGGGAAATGCTGATTAGAATCTAGAGCTTCAGCAATCTTCACAGCTTTTATTATTTTAATCCATGTTCTTTTTTTGATAATAATACATTCTAATGTCATTCTTTGGGTTTTTCAAAAATTACTTTTAAACTTTTTGTTGTTCACATTTGCTGGATTCATTAGTAAATTTAGGGTCCCTCAGTTTTCACAGGAAAATAGATTCTGCTACTTGTGTAAATACAGGTGTGTTCTGTTAGTTAAGAAATGTCTTAACCTATATTTGTTTGTTTCTGGTTATGTAATCATCTTAGAAGGAAAAAATGTAAATTAATAGTTGATGTGAAATGGGAGAAAATTTTGATTTTTTTTCTTAAAGTTCTTTTGTGAAGAACTCCTTTATTCTGAAAGTCAAAACTCACATACCATTTTTTGTCACCATATAAATCTAATGGATGGAAAACAAGGTTTCTTTGAAAGAAAAAGAAAATATGAAGAGACTGTTTCTACAATTCCACCAAATCTTTCACCAATGCTTCTAACAAGTTCCAAAATGAATTTCATCTCCATCCTTTGCCTTGTTTGGCCTCTGCAGCGGGTTTTAATGAGCAATGAACTGGTTCTATGGTGAAAGCCAAATGAAGAAAAATTCTGAATAATCCACCACCTGCATTATTCCACATTCAATCACCAACAATAACGAGAGTAGAGTTAGTTCTGTATCATTACTGCCTTATTAAATGATCTACTTGACTTTGGAAAAATCGCATAAGGAGCAAAAGGACATCCAATTCAGATTTATTTCATGCTCACAGCCAAGTCTCCAGTGACATTCTGACACTTCAAGATGGAATCAAGTCCTTTTTTGCTTATATCTCAAATAGGAAAGTTCTTTTAAATGTTTTTAAAAATGTAATTGATGGATTGAATGTCTACTCTTTCTCTTTCTCCTACCAGATCATAAACTCTTTGAGGTTGGGTGTTGCATTATTAATTTTTGTATTATACCGACGTTTTGTACAAGTGGCATTCCATAGTTGTTCAAACTATTGGCTTTATTTCTTGGCTACTTTATTATCTGATGGCTTAAGTCATAACTTAAAAGTTTTCTGTTTTAATACATCCTGAATGGTTGTCACATGCATGGGGCTAATGGTCTCCCCACCCCCCACCCCACCCCACCCCCCATACCACCTTCCAGTCCATCCCTGTGTTTATTATGTAGAGAGATTGTCCTTTGGCCTGTGCATAGGCAGACACAGCATTTTTAGGCAGAAGTAATTACAGTCACAGTATAAACATGGTGATCTGTAATTGCTTTCTATAATCTCCACGATAGCAACAATAGCCAAGTGTCTAAGGCTATGCAATAAGATGTGGGAACTGTATAGAATGTCCTCTATCAGCTCAGCACTTGCTCAGTGCCAATCTACAGGTGGCCTTCCCTCCTGCGGTCTAGTAAATGGACGAGTAGGTTGCTTCTTTTACTCTGAGCGAATGTTGCCTCAACCAGAGATTTCTTTCATTTTGTGTCTTAATTTTGCAGGACTCAGAACAAATTTTAAAAATCTCAACTAATTGCTTATGGCTCACGAATAGAGTTCCTCAGAGTTAGAATAAGGATGACCACTGGTGGTTGCCAGCTGGATAAGTTACCCACCCTAATATCTTTGGGAAGCCCGAAGAAGCTTTGCTATTTGTACCACATTTTTCTCCTAAGTTAATGCACTTGAAGTAACTCTCTTCTGCAGGTTCATTTCCTTTCTCTTACAACAATAAACGCATTTAGGCTGTTCACCTACTCCGAGAGCTATTTGGAATACATAGGTAAAGATGGAGGATTTATGCTCCCTCCTCCATTTCCCCGCCTAGGAAGAGAGGTGTTAATGCTTTGTTTTTCTTAAAAAAGATAATAAAATCCATGAGATTATGACCTCCATATGTCAAGGTTGTTTCTGAGTTCTTGATACTCTTTGAAAGGAGATAAATTTGATTTACTTTTAATTGTAATCGAGTTTTTTAAATTTAAAAATGTGTAACATAGAGGCTGCAAGAAATAAAGTAGTCACATATTGACATTAACGTTAACCCTGGGTTTTTAAAACATATTTTTTTTGTGTATACATCTAAGAAGAGGCCATAGACTGATTCGAGGGAAGGCCTCCTATGAGAGTCTCAGCTATGGTTCTAATTGTGGCGGTGGACCCTTTCTAGAGTTGGAAATGTCACCTTCACGAATATACTTGGTTTGAAGCAAAACATCTTGTGGGTTTGTTTTGACACTAGCAACATGGCAGACTAATGACCAGAGATGTCTCCCGTCACAGAGATTAAGTTGGAAGGCCTGAGGAGTCCCAGCCCTCTCTGTAGCAGAGCCACAGCCCTGGGAATCTCGCTGGTGGAAGGCTGGCTGGCACGGCTAGCAGGAAATGGAATGAAAACCAATCAGGGACAGGCTACAGGGAAGGTAACATTTGAACTTTAGAAGAGAACTGTATACTTTTGGCTCAGATCAACAGTCTTGTAAGATCTGGAGAACACAACCAGAATATACTGCTAATCTGAGTTTTACATTTTTAGCTCTGGCAACTCTTTGAGAACAAAAAGCTATTTTCTTTTGTATTTCTTTCTAAATTTTGAAAAGTTCTTTGGCCTTTAAAGATTGGAATCTTAGTACAGGATAGATTTTCAAATACCAAATTTAGAATTTTTAATTTGAATTTTGTCAAATGCATATACACAGAATCTCATAGAAAAAAATCACATACACCATGCATGAAAATTATTTGGGCTAGGCTGCATATTTGATTATTTTTATTTATATTTTATTATGTTTTTCTAATTATCTGCATGGGGAGTGTAGTCTTTTTTGAAGTTCGGAAAAAGGGAAAGTACAAAATAGTATATGAAACATGCAAGTATGCACTACCTTTATTTGCATTTTTACAATTTTTGACTGGACTTTTTTGGAGAAGAAATAAATTATCAGAGATAAAACTAAAGTTCTTTTTTTAAAAGATTTTATTTACTTTTGGGACAGAGAGCATGGGAGAGAGCACAAGTGGGGAGGAGGGCAGAGGGAGAAGCAGACTCCCTGCTGAGCAGGGAGCCCCGACTTGGGACTTGATCCCAGGACCTTTAGTTGAAAGCAGACGCTTAACTGACTGAGCCACACAGGCACCCAGAGATAAAATTAAAATTGGTTTATATCTATTTAAAATGCATTTATAATTGGAAAAGAGAATAAAGACTTTAATTTTCAGAGAAGCAATGTTTGCGTTTCACATGTTTGTCCTTATTCCATGAGCAGTTCCTAAGGTAAGAGCTTTCTATTTTTAAAAAATCCACAGAATCCTGAACAATCAAGCATTTAAGGTCATGTATAGCTTGAATGAAGAATAAGGAAGCTGTGTATTTGTAATAAAGGTTTCATGTTGTAGAAGGGGTCCGAAGTCATAATGTTTTAATAATAAAACAAATAAATATTAAAATAGGAATAGGGTTGGGTTATGGACATTGGGGAGGGTATGTGCTATGGTGAGTGCTGTGAAGTGTGTAAGCCTGACGATTCACAGACCTGTACTCCTGGGGCAAATAATACATTATATGTTAATAAAAATAATTAATAAAAATATAAGAATGGTAGCCACGCAGGTTGAGACTTGTAACAAAAGTTCTTCCTCCCATTGTTGTTTCTTTGTATAGGTCATGGTGAATCTAGATATTTCTTCATAAGCCTAGAAACTCATGAATTATTTGATATCTTGGCATACTGGACCAAATGCAGTGGCCCAAGGTAAAGACAAGTAGGCAGTTTAGAGACAGAAGTAAGGAAAAGACAAAAATACACTTTAAAAGCTTAATGAAAATGCTGCTCCTGTCTTCACTGGTGGAACATATAACAGAATGCAAGCAAGACTAAATGGAATAGAGAGTGTCTCAAAAAAGCTGAGTTAAAAAATTCTATCAAAATAAAGGACCACCAGACCACCGGACTGCCAAAACTTCCCAGGCACACTGATGAAAGTTGTAAGCTATAAAATGAAAACATAAGTTTACATACGTGTAAAAACAGTCTACCAGTGAATTTTACAAGAGAATGACTACATTTCTCTTGAATGTATGTATATTTATTCCTCACACAATTTTTCCATTTTAACTATTCGATCATTTCTCTTTCTAGTTAGTTATTTCAATTTGATTTCCTTTGAGCAAGTTTGGTGGGTGTTGGTAGAATAATGGCCATGGTTTTTGACCGTGATCTCTTAAATGCCTAGGGAACAGTAGTTCTCTGCACCTCCAAAGGGCATCCAGCTGATAACTGGCAGTGGTGTTTGTTGAAGAATCTTGTTGCTTTTATGCCAGCATCTGAGTGGATACCAAGTAAAAAATCTCATCCTTGAAACAAATGAATATTATTCACAAATACTTTGTTACTTTTTAGTTATGATTAATAGTACAAAGTATGTTATCTTCTATTATGTTATTGATCAAAAATTGGAATGCTTAGCAGGAGATTTATTGTCTTTAAAAATTTAGTAACTATATTATATGCATAAAATTATCAAATTTCATTTTGTTATGATGATGTATGGTGTGATATTAAAGAGTCTGAAGAATTTTTATCCCATTTGCAATCTGAAATCTTGGGAGAGACAATGGGCTTTTTACTATCTTCAGAGAACAGGGAAGACAACATAAATTTTAGGGTGAATGAGTATTATCCAACAGGATTTGAATACTTTCAAAATTGCTTTAACTCTCCTCTATGAAATAATGGAAAACTTTTCCCACAGTGGCTATCTTATCCAGCTTATAACAGCAAGAGCAATAAAACAACTGCACACAAGCTTTGGTACAGATGCAGTCTTAGCAGTAGACTGAAGTCCGCACCATAATAAATGTTAGAACTGAGATTGGAGGGGCGCCTGGGTGGCTCAGTGGGTTGGGCCTCTGCCTTTGGCTCCAGTCGTGGTCCCGGGGTCCTGGGATCGAGCCCCGCGTGGGGCTCTCTGCTCAGCGGGGAGCCTGCTTCCCTTCCTCTCTCTCTGCCTGCCTCTCTGCCTACTTGTGGTCTCTCTCTGTCAAATAAATAAATAAATAAAAATCTTTAAAAAAAAAAAAAAGGACTGAGAGTGGAGTTGAGAGGTGTTGACTGAGACTGATGGCCAATGTTCATGCCACTGATGGCCAATGTTCATGCCAGGAGTGCCTCCCAGCTTGCTCTTGTCCGGTAAAGTTCTAGAAACTGTCAGTTCCTGTCACTGGGCAAGAGGAAGATGGTTCCTCTGCTACTGACTGTGGAGGCCAGGGTCTTCTAGGGCTCACCCATGAACCCCAAACATTCTTCCTAGGGTAGCCACAAAAATTATTCAACAGATTTGCTGGGGATGATTTTCTCCTGTGCATGATGCCTGGGTCTGAAGGCACAGAGACAGGAGACATAGCCCCAGGCCAAGAGGAACTCCTTATTGGCATTGGAAATTGATTTGTGAAGTGCTTAATAATTATAACACCTTGTGTGAAGTTCTACGATGTGAAGTGTGGTGGACCATGGGCAAAAGAAGCACCAGCTCTCCTTGGAGGCCCCAGTTAACACTTCACCAAGGAGGTGATATTAAACCAGGGGTATATGGGTGCTCCATTATTAGGAAAGAGGGAACCATTATTTCAAACATTGAGAATAGCATTTTTAAAAAGGCACGACATTCTTTTGGAGAATGTTGCATAGCTCAGGTAGCTAAAGCAGAGATTCTGCCTCTGTTGATTTTTGTTGTCCAGCATCTAATTTCACTTTTTTGTTTAGAGAGAGAAAGAGTGAGTCTACGTATGTGAGTGGCAGGGGTGGGGGTGGTAGGGGCAGAGGGAGAGGGAGAGAGAGAATCTTAAGCTCCATCCCAGCACAGAGCCTGATGTGGGGCTCCATTTCACAACCTTGAGATCATGACCTGAGCCAAAATCAAGAGTCAGACACTTAACCAACTGAGCCACCCAGGCGCCCCACAGCTCATTTCTCTTTTTATGGCCAACATCTCCCTCTGCAGCTGAAAATCCTGACTTTCTTTTCTGCAATCCTCACCACCTCCCCCTTTCTTGACAAGAAATGGCTATCTAACAGGCTCTGCCACTCAGAAGGAGCAAGGAAGGGAAGCAGAAAAACACACCGAGTGGAGAATCCTTGTGGTGTGAGTAGCATCACTGGGGTTGAAACTTCCAGGGGCAGTGGCTGTGGGGCCAGTGTTCAGAAGCAGTGTCCAGAGAGAATGGCAGTGGTGGGAGAAAGCCCAGGACCATTGTTCTGTAGTGGCCATAGTTAACAGTCTCAACCATCTTGCTTCTGTAGTCTGCTTTTGGCTGTGGTTTTTCTACTTAGTCTCCTTTTCTTCCTGCCTTTTCTGAGTCTGGTTCTTCAATTTTCCCAAGATTTCTATGAGCTACTCAAGATATCCTGTCATAAATTCCTTTTTTAAAAAATCAGCCATAATTCTTGCAGCTGATGACCCTATTTAGGTCAAGAGTGTTCATGTTTGAGTTGAGAAAGTTAGAACAGAGTGTGAAGGGTCTCATGTTATTGCTAAATATATATATTTTTTCATATTGAAGGCCAAAATAAGGGAATGATCTGATCATATTTGTATTTTAAAAAATAATTCTGTTGTTGATGTTGAGATTGGTAAAGAAAAGAACGAAGACAGGAGTCCAGGTAGAAGACTATTGTGATGGTGAGGCAAGAGATAATGAAGTCTTTAAAAGAAAAAGGCAGTGATTAAGAGAGTGAGAGAGAAGAGGATTAGAGAGATTTTCCAGAAGCTAAATGTATTTGTTTGGGTGACTGATGCTGTGCGGTACAGGAAGAAGTTGGTGATGGCTTTAGGTCTTCTAGCTTGGGTAAATGGATGGCTAGAAGGGTGATGGGGCCATTGATTAGGTAAGTCAAAGAGGTTTTGGATACATTGAATTATTGAATTTAAGGTACAATTATCCCATAGCCAGGTGCATATACAGAACTGAACTGGAGTAGAAAAGTGGGATGGAAAAGTATGAATGGCCTTTTAGGTGGGGAGAATAGATGAAGCACCTTTGAGAGCTACAGATAGGTGAATAGCTTGCTGAAGCAAATATCCTAAGAATATCAACAGTGACCACTCTCAAAGCTACTCTACAGCTCCTTTCATCCAATGACCAGCTATTTGTTGCATAACTTGTCCTCAATTTTAGTTAACAAAAAGAGATACTTTTTTTGTTTTGTAATTGATTTTGTTTTGTAATTTACATTTTAAAAGAAGCAGAATATTTTTTCAAGGCCATATGGCACAGAACCCTGATTTATAAAACATCTGAAACGAGAGAGGCTCTGGTTGAAACAGGCACAGAGGCCAGGAGTCCCAAGACAGTCTTGAGGCACCTCTTCAGCATCTAAGAACACACATCTGTCTGTGTGCATATGCGGACCCCTAACAGAACACGCACAGCCTCCCCCCGAAGGGTCCATCAGTCCTTACCTGGGCTTACTGATGGGTTTGCCTTGCTTCTCTTCTGCTGCTGTGGCTCCTGTTTGTCTCTGGTAGCTGCTGACACCATGTGGAGGAGCTACACATTGCCACTGCCACCACGAAGACCCAATGTCCGCACAAAGGTAGCATCTCAGGGTATGCACAAAGTTCCCTAACCTGGGTGTCAGGACAGTGTTCGATGCCCAGCACAGGTGAGTATAAGGGCCTTTTCTCCCACACTCTGACGTGCCTTTCTCCACAGCCCAAAGCACATTTGAACATTTCCATTTGCCCCTAGTCATGGCCTTTGGAATAAATCCTATCCACTAGACCAGATGGGAGCAGATACCCTACCATCCCTTCTATCTATACCTTCTTTCACTGAGCCTCATCCTGAAAAAAACAAAACAACAACAACAACAAAAAAACAAACACAAAAACTAATGATGCATTTTATGGTGACTAACATAACACAATAAAAAAAAACAAAGAAAAAGAAATGAAGTCAAACAGATATGTTTGTTAAGTTGTGTTTATGTGTGTATGTGAATGTATGAATGTGTGTGTGGAGAAGACCTACACCATTGACATCCTGCTACACATGGAAAACAGCTTAAAAATCATTGGACGGTTTTGGAAAGAACAATGGCTTTGTCACCATACTTATCTCTCTGGATTTCCCCCCCTCGGGATTGTTAAATTACAATAGTGTTGGCAAGTACTTGGGATTGGTAGGTGCTTAGCAAAGAACTGAGAAGATGGGTCTTCCCTATTTACCTAGATAATTAAATTAGGTATACTCAGTATATACCCTTTGAAGTGGGCTTCCACTTCCTTCTCTTTGTCTTTTTTTTTTTTTTTAAGATTTTATTTATTTATTTGACAGACAGAGAGAGAAAGAGCACAAGCAGGGGAAGCCTGATAAGGGACTTGATCTCAGGACTCCAGGATCGTGACCTAAGCCGAAGACAGTGGCCTAACCAGCTGAGCCACCCAGGTGCCCTCTCTTTGTCTTTTTCATTCAAAACTGACATTTCCTGTATGTGTGCACATATGTGTTACAGAAGAGGTATGTCCTTACAAACAGATGAGATGTTGAATATGTGAAATCATTTACTGTGTGTGTGGGGAATTGCATCTTCTCTTTATTATGGAGAATGCTGTGTGTACAAGATCCCACTGCAAGATGACTTGAACTGCATAGATAATTTCAAGATACTCCCAACTAACAATCTGTGAACAAGGGTGAACCTAGAGACATATTGTACAAAAGCATTTGTGCCTTCTGCCTCTGAAGAAATTTTTGGAATAGCATGGTTGTTGGGGCAACAAACAACAACAAGCATTTTTCAGCAAAACAAGCTTTTGGAATGAAAATAAGCATCAGGGCTATCAGCCAGGTGAAATCATGCAGATGTTGACCATTTTGATTTTTGTAAAATAGTATTTTGTCAGTTGTTGCTGGCCTTTTCATACCGTATGCTCTTGTCTTTGTCCCGCTTTATATCAGACACAGAAAGTTCCTTGAAGAGAGTTCCTGCCCTTTGTTAATCCATTCATCCTTTCTTCCTTTTCCACAAAGCCTTGCATGGAATAACTGTTTAGTAACAGAAGGCTTCAGTTTTTTAGGTAATGGCTTAAATTTTCTATTTCATTGTTTGCAAAGGTTTATACTGGAACGATGTCTTAGAGAAGGATAGCACAACGTTATCATCTATGCTAACAAAAAGTTGTGCATGTTTTGTATATTTCTCATTTTTGTATATTTCTATCCAGGTTTTTCATACATTCATTTTTTTCCTTCATTTATTCAACAAATATTTTATGAGCACCAGTGACTGATAGCTCTGGAGAAGAGCTGTGACTAAGGAAGTTTGGTCCTTGCCGCTGCCAGGGCTTTACAGTGGTCAGAATCTTAAAAGTTCTTGCAAAAACCACACAGGGAACCCAGAATCTCTGCTAACCATTTCTGGATTCTGTATGAAAAAGTCAAAAGACATTGGGAATGATACCCTTCCTGTTCCCACATGCTGATGGTCTTACACTTAAATCAGTTTTATTATTCTGACTTATTAAATGGGACTTGGCTCAGATATATGAAACAATTTGTCTGGTAAACCTGATGATTGAGCTCAGCTATTTATGTTATATATATTCATATGTTATATTTAAGATGAATTACTCATTAAAATTTCCATGTTGCACATAAATGCTTTCCAATAATAATGTCATTTTTGAGTGTTATCTTAGAAGGTCTACCCTTTTTTATTGCTCAGCTTTATAAGAAGGGGTTATCGCTGCAAACATGACAAAGAAAGCAGTTTCAACAAAGTTCTTAATTCACCACTGTTTGTTTGCTTTTAATTCAGTATGAAACTGTTAACCTTTACAAAAAGACAACTAGGAAAACGGCTAAATATTTATTTTCATAATCTCCAGTTTCACATATTTGTAAGTTCAGAACTGAAATCCTATATCTCCTCTGACGCCCTAGCAGAGTTAATGGTACAAGCTCCTTTTTTGAACTCTTCCCCTGACTTAGTCTCTTAATTTTTTATGGCTCTAAAAAATAAAACATGAAAAGGCAAAGCCAGATATATTTTATCTTTCATGTATGACAGATGTTCCCTCACCCATGTTTCATGGGCATAATCTGGCTTTTGAAAACATGGAGATGGATGTTGCTGCCAGCAAAGCCTCATGAAAAGAGGACTAGCTATCCTGATGAGCAAATCCTTTGTAATGAATCTTAGGGCCCTATACTCTTCAGTTTTCTGGAGATCCTACATTGAATGGTAAAAAATTAGCATGAGACTGAAATGTAAAAAATGGCTCTATGTCTACCAGTGGTGGTAGTGGCCATTTTGGATAGAATGCCTTCTATTGGTGCCATTTTAAATTTACTCAGCCAGTTGCGTTTTGGTTTTCTTTTGTTTTTAAATATTAGATGCAAAAAGATGAAGGCAAGGCAGTTTGATATTTAAGATGGTCATGGAAACATAGGTGTTCATATGGATATTTTAATGGACAAATAAGAAAAAATAAGGCTCTAGCTTCCAAACTGGTACGAGATACAAGTCTGCTTTAATCAACACAGGATAGAGATGCTCTCTCTTGGTTCAGGCTGATCCTATCTCTTTACAACGCTGGCAGACAGAGCAGCTTTGCCTTTCAGATTTTCACCCAGTTATTTTTAGTCCTTCTGAAGCCTGGGAAATAAGAAATATAACCTCCTTGAAAAATCCAAACGAGCCAACCATAGCAAGGCCTCTGAATCTGATTAGATAAAACAACAAAGAGGTTCTGTTGGGGCAGAGGCAGGAAGAGCCAAGGTGGGTGGCAATCTCTGCTCAACTCAGGGGAAATGTAGCCTCAAAGAATTCAAAAGTGGGTGAAAAAAATAACATAAGCACTAGACAACTTTCCCACATCTCAGGTCACTCTCTAAATACAGCTAGAAAAATTTTCCCTGCACCAAACTTTTTTTTTAATTTTTGAAGTATAATAAACAGTATGTGGATGTATGTTTATCCTAAGCACCACACTGAGAGAGAGATTCGCTCTCTGCTAGTGTTTGTGCTCGATGTGAACCAGTTTTCATTCCTCTTATTAGCTTGGAAGGTAAATCAGGCACAATTTAAGTTATAAAAGTAGTTATTTGTTTCTAATTTTCTAATTTGATATCCAAATTGATTTAATGTGGTCCTTTTCCTCCGTTATTAAAATGGAAGTGGATCACGGGAGTATAGTGCTGGATAGAAATTCTCCCCAGAGGTGGAGTTGAGAAATAATGTCGAGTCTATTCCAGTTCCACCCCTGGATTCCTGGGTCTGCCCAATTTTAGCCTGGTGAACAGAAGGCAGAGTCTAACCAGCGAGGTGGGGGTGGTCCATGTGCTGACAGTTGTCATCAGTAGCTTTGACAGGGCTACTGAATAAGCAACGTTGTGCATGCCCGTCCCCAGCATCACCACTTTGTAAAAGAAAACAAATAAAAGGGGGCTGGGTACTGAAATACAAGAGAGTGGACATCTGGCATCTTTCAGGCTTGGGAAGTCACTGAAGTGCTCTGTTCTCAGATCTCACTGTTCAAGATGGAGGGATGGTCTTCCATATACATTCATTTGATAACTTGAAAATCACTCCCAAGTCTTGCCCATTTCCCTCTATATTGCTGATGTCCATGTTAAAACTGGAGAAGCTAAAAAAAAAGGTCAAGTTAATAATAAGGCATTTAATTTGCTTCTTAGCTATGAGTAAAGTCAACCCTGCTATACTTCCTTCGTGTTTCATTCTGAAATTTTCAACCTCTCTCTTCAGCAATACCCTGATCCTTCTTTATCATGGTGTGAACAGCTGAGAGGAACCACGGCAGATGTGGGAGAGGGTTTTAGTGAACGAAGTGGAGCACAGCTGGGCCAGGGAATCCTACAGCCAGTGCATAGAGCTGGGAGGCATTCAGGTTTAGAAGAGGATGAGGAAACAGGGATGGTAGGCTCAGCTGAGAAGCCAACAGGGACCATGACTCTGCCAGTTTCCACCTCTTAAGCCGGAGCTCTGTGAAGCTGTTCCCTATGGATGCACAGGTCTTTGGTGTCTCGTCCCAGATTCCATGATGGTTGTGGATACTATGGGGCATCCAGAAGTAAATGAACCATTATCTCACCCCTATTCCTTCAAATCTGAGAGCACCACTAATAGTTCCTAGGCATAGAGGTGAAGACGCTCTTGGCTTCCTGGTCCTGTGGCATTGATCATCTGGCCTAAGATACACTCTTTGGTCTTCAGCTAGCTCTCTCTCTTTCTTGTGTCCCCACTGTGCAGTGCCATGGAGATGGAAACTGGAACTTGCTTCTCAGTCACACCATGGTTTCTTTAGTGTAGAGATCCTTGGGGTCAGACTTGGAAATCTGATGACCCCTCTCTAGACAGTTTCCTATTCCTTTCTGCTTTTTCCATTGCAGACACTCCTACACTAAGGTATTGGGAGACTTCTGGAATTAAAATATTATACACTTTTTTATACCATATACTTGTTTTTACCCGAAGAAAACACCTTGACCTAGTGTGTCTATCTGTCCTATGAAATATGTGATATCAGCTCCTGGTTTGTACTTTCATGAGACCAGGTTGTGGGCTCACCTGTACGGAAGAGCTCTGGCTGTGGTTGACAGCTCCTCTGTTTGAAGTTGCATGTGTTGCTGGGGAGATAGACAATTTACGCTAAAAATCCTGAATTCCTCATTTAGAATATACATTCAAAAAAGAAGTCATAGGGCCCATGACCTAATTTTAAGCTTTAGATGAACTTTGTAATTAAAAGTTTGTATGACAGTGTTAAAATCAATTATGCAGTAGATAATTCATTACTGTCTAGCCCTTGGTGTTCCCATCTGCAAAATAAAATACATTTAGGGAGAATTTTTCAGTTTGCAAAGTGTTTTCCCACATGTTTTCTCTCTCTCTCTCTTTTTAATGCACTAGAAGTTTAGGCTAGATAGATTATAAGTTCCCCCAACTCTAAACTTCTATGAGTCTGTGACTATACTTCTATGATGGGACACAGACTGGAAGGCGGTTTCCAACAACGGAAACAGTAGAAGAGACCGACTCCACACAGTGAGTGGAGTGACGTAGGAATGCTCTTCATAAAGTCTTTGTATCTTTAGATAGCACTTTTAAAAAATCACCATATGGTGCTCAGGCTTTTTGTTTAAAGGGTCAGAGACTCATCATCTGGGGGTTCCAAAGTGGAGGAGACAGTCTGTCAGTGCCCTGGGAGTCAGAGCAGCTGAGTATTTGAAGTCAGGCAGCCACCCACATAGTGCCAAATTTGCGACCACGGAGTTGTCTGTGCAAAGCCCTGAAAGAGAGCACAAAGAATATGACACCTGTCCTCTCGTTGATTCCCTTTCTTTCAGCATCTTTCTCGCTAATCACCTCTGAACTGCATCAGTACAAGAAATAAACACTGGCAGGAACAAACCTCCAGCAGGGCGCTCAAAGACTCTCTCCAGAATGTGTCTTGAAAATAATACCCAGATTAAGCCTAAAGACCGGGCTGTTCTCTTTGTTGTTGCAAGCTTTTTGAAAATGTTCATTTCCTTAATGTGATAAGAAGCTGAAACATTTTCAAAGAAATCAGAATTTGGTCAGGATCAATAGAGTCGCAGGCTAAGCCAGCACTTTCAGGGAATAATTTCACCGCCTCAAGCTTCTCGTTCTGACTCAGAAAATCATTTAACCAGGGTTGTGGAATGTTCCCGTTTTTGAGGCGGTATAAGGCGTGCATATGGAGATTTGCCCACAAAGGGACGACTTAGGCAATCTAAAGACATTAGACCGTAATTCTAGTAGAAGGCACACAGGACTTAAAAACAATTGTTTTCCTTGAAAATTCATAGGGGAAGACTGAGGTCTTTTAAAGCTCAGGATTATTCCTGTGTGTTACTGATTCTATATTCTGGCCAACTAAGTGAGGAGTCCTCTCGAGTACCAGAGCTCAATGGTTGACTCATCTTCAGGTTTGGATTACATGTGTGGGGTTGTGTTTTGGATGGAGCTTTCTGGAATAGCAACACTCCATCAAAAACACAGTGGCACACCTGTACTCCAAATGGTTGAATAAGACAAAACATATGACATCAAAATGCTGGGAATCATATTAAAGAGAAAAAGAAGAATGTAGCCTCTAGTGAAGATAAAGATAGCACCAAAGCCCTACTACACAGGAAGAGTGGAGAGTTTTACATTGGTTACTCATGAAATGATTTATCTATCATTTAACCTCTGCGCGTAAGCCATGTTTGTTCTGCCTGATGTTGACAGGAACACCACATACCCAGCGTGTGAAAATTTGCTCATTTGGATGTTCCGTCTTAAAAAATAAATGATCACCACAAGTCACACAATGAGAAACAACTGCTGCTTACATTTCCAAGGTCTCTAAAATACCACAAAGAAGGTAGCAATGGCTTCTTCTGGAATTTTCAATGGTAACAGATGGTGTAGAACAGATTTTGCTATTTTAAGGGAGGATACTATAAATTAATGCCTAATATAAAAAGAAGGAATTTATGTCTTTGTTTTTCATATAAAACTTTCACAAATGACCTTTCCAACTTAACGCATTCTTACTCAGACCCCTTAGAGCAAAGTGTCAGTCTGGTTGAACTTTCAATTTTACGTATTTTTATGGATATGTTTTAAAACAAATGTACTAGAAATTTTTCTATCTGTTTGCATAGTCATCTCTACTTCACTGGCCACAAGAAATTGTTCTTGCATGTAAAGAAGTGTAAGCAGGCGAGTGCAAAAATAGAACTTCTGATAGATAAAAGTTTATTTCTATAAGCAGTTGATTTTTAATAACCGAGTTTGAAATTTTGTTCACCGAAATTTGCTATATTATAGAAGTTTTGTGATAAGCTACATGGGTTTATATTGTTTTTCCTTCTTACAATTCTTTCTTATATTTCTTCCCTTCCTTCCTTTAACCTTGTGGCCTTATTAGACAATAAGAGCACATTGCTGATTGGATAATATGTCTAGACTTCAATTTTTTTTCAAAGAGAGCTTCTATATCGAGATTGCAATGGATACGGATTTTTTTTTAATATTTTATTTATTTATTTCACAGAGAGAGAGATCACAAGTAGGCAGAGAGGTAGGCAGAGAGAGAGGAGGAAGCAGGCTCCCCGCTGAGCAGGGAGCCCGATGTGGGGCTTGATCCCAGGACCCTGGGATCATGACCTGAGCCGAAGGCAGAGGCTTAACCCACTGAGCCACCCAGGCGCCCCAATGGATACGGATTTTAATTAACTGCTTTCTTCCCATGTTCTATGCATCACACCCATGAGATAGCTATCGTTAACATCAGAGTTTGACAAATCTGGCTTTCTAGTAAACTATATGCACATTGACCGGTCCTGTGCGGAAGACCAAGGTTCGGCATAAAACACAGACCTTTTCTGGAAATATCACGGGAGAAATGATTATTAAAATCAACAACTACTTTTTATATCGGGCACTCAGGAGACACAATCACAGCATCTAACTTTGAAGTTTGGTGCCACCATGGTCTTTATAAGGAAAAGTGTGACCGACAATGGAGAAGCTGGGAAATATTGTGTGGATTAAAGAAAATAAATTAATAATTGAGTTATATAAATCTTGAGCACTCATTGCACCTGGAATAATGTTCATGGCAGTGCATACAACTGGTCTTTCTCCTTTTTAAAGTCTCCTGGCTGCAGAATGAAAATTGCTGTTTTGAGTAAGTACTATGCATAGCTTTCATTTGACCACTCAAAAAAGATTTTTTTTTTTTTTGACTGAGATTTACAGGAAGTTCTAGAGTAGTTTTGGTAGAGATTACCAGATTCTTCTGTCACACATCTTTAATCCTGGACTAACATTTTTCTCCCTGTGCATTTTTCTTCAGCTTTCACTGAATCCATTTAACTTTGCCTATGCTTAATTATCTCAGAGAATTTGGGGAGTTGACACAGACTGGGTTTGGTAGAGACCATCTGGAGATGGCATATGAAGCTTTAGGGCATTTTAAAGGAGATGGCTTTGAGGGCACTGAACATACTGAATTTGTCTATAGGACAAGATAAATAAACATTAGTTTCCCTTCACACTGTGTTTAGGGATAAAGATAAAAGGAGGAAGACATTGCCATTTTTGAGTTGCTACTTAACCATAGCATTCTTCTAAGTATTACATGAATATTCTCCAATAATATGAGCATTTATGGAGTGCTTGATATGTGTCAAACTTGGGCCAAAGCCCTTTAAGTCCATTAACTCACTGAAAACTCACCAGGAGCCCTATTAGGTGCATATTTTGTTATCTCACTTTGCAGTTGAGGAGAGTGAATTGCCAGAATGTAGAGCTCTTAGCAGTGTCTAGCTTGCTTCTCTAGACTTCTCGATTCTCTTACTCAATCTCTGTAACAGCCGGCCCAATTGGCATGATTGTTCTTTTTGCAGACACGTCAGGGTACAGGAAGCTCATCAGTTCAGTCACTTGCCCCAGATCACACAGCTCTAAAGTGCTAGAGCCAGGATTTCACCCAGGACTGAGTGATGCCAAAGCTTGTGTTTCTCCATGACAAGAGGTGTGATTTTTCTGGAAGGCTAAGTCAATGTCTTTGGCGAGCTCATCTACCAGTGTGGGTCTGAGAGGGTTTTGAGGCCACAATCATAAGGCAGTGTGGCAAGGGCACTGCAGTTGTCCCAGAGCTATAGTCTGTACACATGGTTCCAATTGGCCCCTGTCCCTGTGCTGCAGGGTCAGTGCTCAGAATGAATTGGGAATTTCAGAGTGGTTTGCTTCCCAGAGTGGACATGCGCCTTCAGACAGACTCTCTGTGGAAATCCCGCTGGGAATTCCACATAACATACATATTTGTAATGCCTTCCCCTGCCTCAGGCTACAAGGGTGCTTTGTAGTTAGAACCTAGTTCATTTTAGTATCCCATCTGGTCTTTGGTGGAACACATTGGAGAAAATGAACTATAGATTAACCTCCAAGCCAGAAAATATTTTTATGGTTCCCATTTCATAGGGTCACAAGGGTGTATGAGAATAGAATGCTTGGCAGGAAGTAAAAACCTATACTCTCAGAAATAGTCTTCTTTTCTAGTTCTGTCTGTATCTCTTTAGATCCATTTATAAGAGACGAGACTGTAAGTAAGGACAGGACAGAAGGCATCACACTGTTCCTGTAGCAGTACGTTGAAGAGAAAAGGCAGCCTAGCCCAGGCTCTTCATGTTAAGTCATACAGAAATAAAATTTCAATAATTGCCTGTGTAGAAGTACTATTTTTATATTATGGGGCTTCCTATCAATTTGGGGCATTGAAGTAACTGAATACAATAAAATACACATTAGAGCCATCTTTGTGTTCCATTGTGAATACAAATATGCACATTGTCAATATGGCTCCCACTAGTTTGCATAATTTTCTGAGTTTGTGGGCATTGCAAGGTTTGTGCTCCCAACTGTCTTTCTCATGGACTGAGTCCCCAGCCTTCCCTCTTTTACAAGGTAGAGAATAGTGTAATGTCATCTATAAATTAAATCTGGCAAATACAAACAAGCTAAGTCATGTGACTCTGGCTCCACTGCGATGGAGATCATGAGCCTACCATGGCCAGATTCTGAAATCTTTTAGAGTGCAAGTTCTTAACCCTGGGTCTGTAGGACATACATAAACTTCAGTAGGTCCACTAACTGATGAAACTGAAAACAAAATTTTTTCTGTTAATTGTGGGAGAAAGAGCCATGGGATCCCCCAGAGCCTATGACCCACTAAGGGAAGACAAATACATGAAAATCCTTACTAGCATTACTTCTTTCAATCAGAATCAAAGGTGACAAAATTAACAACACAACAATAAGAAATATACATAAGGGTGCCTGCATGGTGCAGTCAGTTAAGCGGCCGACCCTTGGTTTCTACTCAGGTCATGATTTCAGGGTCATGAGTTCGAGGCCTATGTTGGGCTCCTCACTCAGCACAGAGCCTGCTTGAGATTCTCTCTCTCTCTCTGCCCCTCTCCCTGCTCGTGCTCTCTCTCTATTTCTCTCTCTCTCTCAATAAGTAAATAAATAAATATATCTTGAAAAGAAATACACAGATATACAATTTCCTTTTTAAAAACATTTCCTCGTGGATATTATCATTCTTCTTTTTGCATGTTGGGGGTTTTGTGTTTCCATATGGATATGTCTACTTTTTGATGTGCAAAGTTTAACATAAAATTCTGCAAATAGTGTGTAAGATAAGTATATCACATGCATAGAAACTTTCAGCTGTTTCTTAATTGGAAATGACACACATTCATGGACATTTCTAGAAAATATATTCTGAATGATTGCTAAGTCATTTATAAATAGCTACTGAAGATCACAAAATGAAATCAAAGTCTATGAGTGATTTCCCATATTGAAATAAGATAATTTTGTTTGTACCCTTCAGGACAGAGACAAAAAAAAAACATGCCAAGATAGAACTAAGGATTCATTTGTAAGAAATTCCCCTCCCCTCAAAATAAGTGTAGGAAAAAAAATCTCTAAAAAATCATCATTCAGGCAGTCTGTAACATATGCATTAAAGATGAACATCCACTCAGGAGTAGCTATCCTGCATCCCATTAGCCAAAACTTCTCTTTTCTCTCTGTGGCAATGAGTTGGCATTTCCTTTCCCTTGTGCTCTTTTCGGCTTCTTCCTTGCTACTTGAGACCACTTTCAAAACTGGTGATATTTCAATTTTACCCTCAGTGAGATGAGTGTCCAGTGGTCTCTGGGACAGAAGAGACATTGATGTGAGGAAAGGGAAAGAGAGATTAAAGTAAAATCTTTGATTGATTTGCACTGTGTGCATCTTTTCTCCAACTGTGGCTGCTTCCCTAGATTCAGTGCATGGTACCATCGGTCATGTCCCCAGTGCCTAGATCCCCTTACTACCATAATCATACTTTTCCTGCTCGCTTCTAGAGGGCCCCACTGCCATAAATAATCCTATGTCAGGATGATATAGTTTTCCTCTTGAACGTTAACGAATCTGCTTCAAAGACCCTTAGTTAATAAACATGCTTCCCCACCTCCAGCCTCCACCTGCCCCAGGACCTTTGCATTGTCTTTCCCTTTATGCTCCTTTATCTATCTGCTTTATCTGCTTGGCTCCTGCTGTCACTCTTTCCAGATCTCTGATCAAATGATCTCATTTGTTAGCCTTTCTACTCCATCACTCTATATTTCTCTTAACTATCTTCACTCTTCTTCACAGGACTATCACCATCACACTACAATGATCTGCTTATTTGTTTATTATTGTCTCTTCCCATTAGAGTGAGGACAAAGGCTCTGTTTCAGTTACCACTGAATGCCTAGGACAGTGGCTGACATGTAGTAGGCACTTAATAAATATTTTAAATACATTTAATAAATAACATCTATTTCTACTTTGCAATTGGCAAAGTGCTTTCATACTTACTGTTTTAACCAATCCACCCCCAAACTTTTACTTGTTATTCTCATCTTATTAGTGAGACATCTGAGGATCTAACTGATAAAAGAATAAAAGAAAAATATTTTTTTTCTTTCAACCCCTTCATTGTAGTTCAGAGAAGTAAACAATTAAAAAGAGAAGGGTCATTACCCAGGACACGCCAAATGGTATTGTAGGAGGTCCCTGGTAGGGTTCTATAATCCAGGAGTTGGTTCTCAGTAGCAGTCTAAAGCTAAAACATGTGATGTTAAAATTAGTATAGGTAATTTTATACTGAGAGTTCAGTAATCACACTCCCCAAAGACTGATGTATAAACATAAGAATTCCAACTTTTTAATTTATGACAAAAAATAGTATATCAACCACTTCTGTTCACTAATCATCACGTTCTTTCCCATTAGATGAGTCTTTAGGGGAAGCAAAATCATAATTAGAAAGTGGCTTGGTAAGCATAAAAGCAAAGGAAGGAGTGTTAATTGAATGATTTCAGTAACTGTGTCATCAACCTACAATAGCTAGTACAGACTGTCTCCAATTTGCAGTGGTTTGGCTTACAGTGTTTTGACTTTACGATGGTGTGGAAGTGATACATATGCAGTAGAAACCATACGTCGCACTGTGCACTTGGCTCTCTTCCTGAGCTGGCGATATGTGGCACGCTCCTCCGCTGTGATGTTTAGCAGTGGCGGTGAGCTGCGTTTCCCATTAAGCCACACCATCACAAGGGCGAACAACCCACATACTTACCAACATCCTGTCCCCATCCAAACACTGTTTTTTGCTTTCAGTACAGTGTTCAGTAAATTACATGAGATATTCAACACTGTATTATAAAACAATTTATTATTATAAAACAGAGTTGTGATTTGTGTTAGATGATTTTGCCCAATGGTAGACTGCTATAAGGTTCTGTGCATGCTTAAGGGGGAGGGGAGATGAAGCTGTGATGTTCAGTAGGTTAGATGCTATTTTGGCTGCCTTAAATATTTTCAATTTATAGTTGGTTTATTGGGATGTAACTCTGTCCTTAGTCAAGGTAGATCTGTAATAATATATAACAACAACAACAACAACAATAATAATAAATAGCCACTAATATTGAGCTCTTACTGGATGCCAGGCATTATGTTAATTTACATAGATTTAGGTTTGCATGTGATAAAACTATTTTACATTTGAAAATACAAAGATTGGAGCAGTTAAGTGACTTACCTAAATTCACACAGCTGGTAAGTGATTGAGTAGAGATTTAGCCTGAGGTAGTTTTTTTTTTTCTTTCTAATTTTTATTGTGTTACATTAGTCACCATACAATACATCATTAGTACCTGAGGTAGTTTTGGATCTAAAACTCTTGGGCTTCCCACTGCCTTCCCCAAGGGTGATGCTGCCTCCTCCATTGAAGGGTAACTCTGGAAGACAGCATTCCCCTCCCTCCAACAGCGCTGTAGTCATTCCATCGGTATTGCTCTTTCTGGTTCTTTTTTCCATGTATCCATGCTGATAACCTCTTCTTCTTACTAAAATATCCTTTCTTTGGCCATATCAACACCCATAATCAGCTCCAGCGAAGCTGCCTCCCAGAGCTGTTCCCTTCTCTCTAAGTTAGGCATCTGTGCTCTGCAACTTTGGATTCCTCTTTTGGAGTTTCTCTCCTAGGAGATGTTTGTTCCTTATTCCCAGGTTTTTAGGTTATACTCCCTCCTCTGCTTCCACAGAAAAGTAACAGTAGAGGCAGTTTGGGGAGGCAGAACAAAAATGAACATTCTGTGTAGACGGTATAATGTGAGGCAAAAACAAGAGCTTAAGGCTGTAATTAAAAGATGAAAGTAAGAAATGAATTAATAAAAATTGAGCGCCTTGTGTAAGTATTCACTTATCAAGTAAATCATTCAGCAAACATGTACCAAGGTTGCCCTTTGCACTGGAGCTGTAAAGATGAATTGAGGGATTTTGCAGGCTTATAAAAGGAACAATCACATAGATAGATAGGATCCTACTACAGTGTGGTCAATGCTGGGAGAAAAGGATGTGCAAAGTGCAAATGGCATATGGGGGCCAACTCTGATAGTCTTAAAAATGAAAAGATTGACAGAGATGACACCATATATTTGTATAATACTTTATAGTTTCAAAGTGCTTTGCATGAATTATTTGTTTGATCTGCCTCAAGCACTTGGAGATAGAACAGATTATCTCTAATGAATGGGGAGAAGTAAGAGACTTGCCTCATCTCATGTTCCTAGATCCATGCCCTGGCCTTCTGCTTTCCATGACACCATCTTCCATTTAGGCTATTTTGGTGTGATGCCATGGAGGCTAATTGTAAAATGGGAGAATCTTGGTTGTTGTGTTATTTTACCTCTTAAAAAATATTGGGTATTAAGTTCCTTTGGACTTGAACACCATCTCTCACTTCTTAATGTTTCCCATAATACCTACACAATGCTTATGACAAAAAATCGCGGCTGTACTAATGGAACGATCTTGCTCATATCAAATGCTGATGAAAAACCCTCTGCCGGTCAAAGCCTAGTCTGTCTAAGGGATAGCATTTATCTTTCCTTTGAACTGTCAGGAATCTTTTTCATAGTTAGAGGTTAAAACTTGTCTCATTGGTTTCCTTTAAAAATATGTTTTCTAACTTGGGCTATGTGTGTTATTATAACAAATAAAAACATTGGAGAAAGCTCTGGATATGCTTTTTCCTTCAGATAAGTGCAATGCTACTAGACCCTATGACATCATACTTGGCTCCAATGTTTGGAAATGAGACAATAGAAAAGATGGCAAGTTCTAGTAGCCATGTCACAACAGGGGATGAAATTTAAAACAAGACTGACAAAAAGTTTGAGGAAACTGACTATTTTTTAAATTGTGCATTTATCATGACAGTTTGGGGGGGGGTTAATCTCTGGAACCAGCACAAGCATGAATGAGGTAATAGTTGCACATGTTATGGATAAGATAACCAATGGGGGGAAAAGCCCATTTCCAGGTTAATGTGCAACTAAGATTATGTGTCTGATGGCTGGAAAGTGTGGTGTGGTTAGAATAATATAGGGTTCAAAAAAAATGATGCTGATGGAGTGGTGAGCAATCACATTAGATCTGAAGATTTCTGAAGGTGGGGGGGGGCAGGAAACAGGGTGGGCTGGAGCCTGCCAAGAGAAAGATTTAAGAAGCAAGAAAATGGGAGGTGAACTACAAGACTCCCTCCCAGAAAGGACATTGTTAGTGTTGGTAATTAAAACTTCACCGACAAGTGAAATCTGATGATAAAACTAGCTAATGCTATTCATGTGTACGTTAGGGTACAAGAGGAGATTGCAACATTGATTGCCATCCCGGACTCCCCAGATGTTATTCCCATCAGAGAAATGCTCAGAGGTCTTGTTTGGACCCACTTTGTTTTATTCCGTGGCTTTGAGGAAGGGAAAGAAAGCACTGTGAAGAACGTGTTAACTGAAATGCACCATTAATTTCATGTCTATTTTGTAAAAAGCACTTTCAAAGTGTGCCAAGATATTTTAAGTGTTTCAACAACATGTTTTTGTGACAATAGAGAGATGAGGGTACATTTTCATGGTATCAATAAAAATATCGTAGTAATTTACAGGGTTGGACTGAACTCTAAATTAGGTCACTGTGAAGCTCTTTCAGGGTGAACAGAGATAGCAGCGACCTTTGTTTTGTTCCTGAGCCACTGAGATTGGCATAACCGTGCTCTCTGATTGCCTGGACAAATCTGAGGTCTTGGTTGCCATGGGGCTTGAATTTTCTGGAGGCCCCTATTTTGGAACTCTCTTCGTTTCCCTCCCCAACACATCCAAGATTTACAAGCTTTGAGGTCTTACAAAGAAAGCAAAAAAGGCATATTTGTTTCTTTCTTAACTGGTGTAGGTTTCCAGATGGTATTAAAAGCTATTATTGGCTGAGAAGAAACACTTGTTTGTGTCTCAGTCTTGTCCTTGTGTCCACAGACTTGGCAAATGGTTCCCTTTGAATATCTAGGCAAATAAACAAAGCATTTTCAGTATTTGCTGACACTCACTATCCTATCCTCAAACTTTGCCAGATGTAAACGCCAAGGGCCAACATCTCTAGTTTTTGTTCTGTTCAGAATCTCTTTAGAGAATTACACTGGTGAGAACCCCGTATCTGATTCTTAGTAAGAATGTGTCTGTGGACATATGATTCTATGGTTGCCTGCTGGTGAGTCGAGTTGCATATGGCTTGTTGATTGAATCCCCTCAATGTCATGCCAGGGTGCCACTCTCCTATCAATGCCACATTATTCAAGTTTCTACTATTCCATTATTCCAGTCATGATGGCAGACACTCTGGTACACAAAGGTGTTTAAGACCAAGTTTCTGAATGAAAAGTATCCACAATATTATAGGGGTATTGAGGAATACACATACCACTTTTCAAGTCTGTTGTTTTAAGAGAGATGACAACAGAGACAATGAGGCTTGATGGAAAGAGATAGACGTGGGCTTCAAAGTCCATACGTATGTGGGTTCAAATTCTGACTCTGCCACTTACTCACCTAGAGCACACTATACATCGCAGAGCCTGTGTTTCCTTATCTGAAAGTGGAGAAACCAACAGGCTTCATGGAGATGTTATGAACACTAAGTAGGATGGTACATGAAAACTGCCCGGCCCTGGGCCTGATACGTGAAAGTTCCATAGCTGAGAGGTGTAAGGAAAGCTCTGCAAATGGCCTTTGAGTAGAGTATTGAAGGATGTGTAGAATTTCAGCCCAGTGGTTTGAGGAGTGCTGCAGAGGAAGGAAGACGGAATAGCATAAGGAAGATGCAATTTGGGGAATAACATGCAGCTTGATTTGACTTACAAGGGACCTCTGTGTAGGGACGAAGCCTTGGGAGGCCTCCCAATGCAATACAAGGAATTATCATAAAATTCTGAAAGCAAGAATTATCAATGAGATAATTAGGGAGCACTATACTGGAGCTGTCCCAAAGGAACATAAATCTGGTAGAAATATATTCATTGGATTACAGTGTTGGGGAGGGACAGAGTCCAGAAGACTGGTTAGGACAACCGTACCGTAGTTCAGAAGAGAAGTAATGAAGGTTTATACCAGTTTGGATGGAGAAAGGGAGGCAGAGGGCATGCAGCTGTGAGAGGAATAAAAAAAGAACTGCAATTGCTCCTTTGACTCCTGCCTAGACGACACCCTCTCTACTCCCTCTGTGTCTCTTTGTATTTCTCAGGACAGAATTTGTTTCCTTCATAGGCTTCCCTCCCTGACTGGTCGGGGAGTTTGCTGAGAACTACACTTTGCTCATCTTGGGATTTCCAGACTCTATCACAGAGTCGGAGAATACAGTTAGCCCTTGAAAAAAGTTTGTTGGGGGATGCTTGGGTGGCTCAGTAGGTTAAGTGTCTGCCTTCAGGCTCCTTGCTGAGCTGGAAGCCTGATTCTCCCTCCCCTTCTGCCTCCCCCACCCCTCTCTCTCTCTCTCCCTCTCTCATGCATGGACTCTCTCTCTCTCTCAAATAAATAAATAAATAAATAAATAAATAAATAAATAAATCTTTTTAAAAAAGAAAAAAGAAAAAAAAAAGAAAAGTTTGTTTAGTGCAAGAATAAATGTTGAATAGATGTGGAAGATAGATAAAAAAAAGAAAGAAAGAAAGAAAGAAAGAAAAAATGGAATGGCCTGAGGAAAAATAAAAAGAAAGGAGAGTAAAAGGTAAGTGCCAACCCGAAGGGATGGAAGTAAAAAGAAAGATGAGAGGGATGTTTTGGAACAGCTTGAGCTCATTCACAACTGGGACGTGGACTTGCAGCCATTAAAAAAAATTAGATTAACACTTCCCTTCTTTTTTTTCCTTTACACTGAAGCATTCACCCCATGCACTGCTCTTAATAAATAATACTTGATGAAGATGGTGATGATGTGTCCTCTTCATGTTAATCCAGACACTTCTCCATTTATGAATGGTTTGGGTTCCAAATGTCTGTTGTAAGTCAGTTGTTTGGCCATTGGAATGTATTTTTCCTTTGAGACAATCAGTATAGCAGTTAGTGGTTAAATTCTACTTCACAAAAGGCTATTTAATCCACAAAGCGTCGGAATTATAGTGCAAATGTACTGCAGAATAGTAACTTCTTTTAGGCATATCACATAGTTCTTAATGGCTTGCAAAGTGCTTTCGCATACATCACAAAGATGGATTCTCTCTGCATAATATTTTTTCCGTGGAAAAATGTGTTCCAGGTTTTTAATGAGGAGGCCAGGAACACATCCTCCGCCCACTCCAGTCTCTGAAATGACTTGGCTTCCACAGACAGGCTCCCACACTGCCCTTCCCAGAAGCGCCCCCTCCAAGGGAGACCCTAAGACAGTGAAGTAGGACGGGTGCTTGCCAGTACAAGACGGCCCCAGGATAAGCATCGCCATCACCGGCTTTCCACTCGGAAGAGCCTCTTTTGTAGAACCTGCCCCTTACCAGCTCTAAACCTTGTGTGAATGTTTAGTTTCCCCCTAGGGAGAGTGGGGATAGTGATGCCTACCTCATAGGGTTTTATGATGATTAAAATGTGACAATGCGGGAAGGAGCACATGGCACAGTTCCTGATACACAGCGGATGCTCAAAAATGTTCTCTTGTGCCCTTCCCGACCCACCCGCCACCCCTAAACTGCAGCATCGTGGGTAAAAAGGAGCTCCTGCAGCGATGAGCAAGGCAAGGGTTAGGAACCAAGAAGAGGCTCTGGTGGGGTGCTACCCTGGTGAGTAACCAGTTCCTGAAAAGGGAGCAGCGAGGACTCAAGGATGCTGATTGTCCCAGGCACCAGGGACAGCTGCAGTATCCATTTCTGCATCAGTATCCTGCAGAGCTCTTTTAGAAGGGGGGACTGGCTCTGAGCTGTGTAGGATCCTTGTACGTTGATGTACCCCCAAATCGCAGTTGCTTAACACTGTATAAGTTTAGAGACGGTGGAAGAGGGAAATGAAAGTGTCCCCAGAGGATGTGCGTTGGAGATTTTTATGGGTCAGGCCTGGAAGGGGCTCCCATCACTTCCACTCATATACACTTGGCTAGCATCACATGACCAGCAAAGGATTAGAACATGTCGCTTGCTGCTTGCCGGTTGGGGGCGGGGAGGGAAATCGCTTTAGTCATCAGCTAGCAGTCTCTGCCACAGATGGGGGTCAGGGTGCTAAGTAGCTACTTGTTGGTACAAACTGTTTACAAGTGACTAATTATGAGTAAAACAAACAAACAAAAACCACAGGACGGCAATTCAAGATGAACAAATGAGTCAAGCTGAATGAATACTAGAGGACTGGCAGTAAGACAACAGCCTGAGCATTGTGGGGGTAAACCTTGACATGTATGTTGGTTTTCCTTCTTTGGCAATAATAAAAGAGATGAAACAGAGCAATATTAAATTGCTTTCAAAGTAAGTTAAATTGTAAAGATAATAATCATCTAAAATTCATCTACCAAGAAGCATTTAAAATAATGCCAAACTTAATAATCTAAATTAAGGTCAGATATTTTAATATATTGACTCTATGTGAAGACACAAAGAGTTACTTTTCATGTTCTTTCTCTGAATTTTTTAACATACTGACTCAAGATCTGGACATTCAAGTCACACCCATTAGCTGTAGTCAATTAAGACAGTTATCTACCTCTGAACCTTCTCCGATCCATCTTATAAAGGGTCCTAGGAAGAGCAAAGATTTGGAGTCTAATTACTTTAACAGGTCAAATGTTTTCCAGGCTGCTACTGTGTTCCAGGTGTTAGAGATAAAGATACCTCAGACACCGGGTCACCCATGGGATGCTTATAGTCTCATGATGGAGACAATATAGATAAGTCATGGGGGATCATTATAGATAAGTCATAGTGTGACCAGCTCACAGGGTGTGACCAGCTCACATTATAGATAAATCATAGTGTGACCAGCTTACTCATGGAGTAAGAAGTGCTGAGAGCAGAAAGTGAGTGGAAAAGGGGTGAAAAAGGGGTTGGTCAAGAATGAAGGCATAGCAGGGAACAGAACCCAGAGGACCTTCTGAATCATGCCAAAGGGCACAGCTGTCATCCGAGAGGTGATTAGAAGCTAATTCCACTCGGGTACGCAAGCCCAGTGAGCCCAGAGAAATGCCCATTGATTCAGAAATCATGACAATTTACTGGTAAAAATAATGTCCCAAATTCTGTGTGGTCTTATTCTATTAAATAATGTTAGCACAATCTGTGTGTGTGTGTGTGTGTGTGTGTGTGTGTGTGTGTGCAGGTGTGCATACATGTGGGTGTGAGTGTGTGTGTGTGTGTGTGTGTGTGTTTCAGAGCATTCAAACATTTTTCAGATTATTGGCATGGAAAGCCTCTATATATCAGAGGCAGTAAGTGAGTCGCGAATTGTGTTCTTTTTGGTCTTTTTTCTGGGCTCATAAATTGGTATTTTTTTCTAGAAGAAAAGTTGCTCAAAAACCAAATGCATCTCACTAAAAGTTTGGGGGCATTCCTTGTTGGATCCGATTTAAACACAAGTTTAGAAGCCAATAACTAAAGAGCATACATTTTGCTTATTCCCAAAGAACAGGGAATGGGGCCATAGAAGGAGGGAAAATAGCTATTTGTATGGTATGACCCAAGACATTGAAGTTACCCGGTAAACATGGGATCACTTGGAGCATTTCTCAATTGGTGAAGCATCTGGCTATTAGAGAGATTCTCACTCTTGGGTTCTCATTAGAACCGTCTGGGGAACTTTAACATCCTGATGCTCAAGTCACACCCCAGACCAATTAATCTCAGGAAGTGGGAGCCAGGCAGCAGCATTTTCTAAAGCTCCCCGAGTGATTCCAGTTCACAGTACAGTTTGGGAAGCACTGGTCTATTAGGTATGATTACTTGTTATATGAAAACAGCAAATTCCAGTTAATCAACTCAGTTCATTGAAAGCACATGTCAGACACTGTGCTTGGTCCTGGGGGTGAAGACATGGGTCTCACCTTCAAGTGTGTCAAGGCTCTGGGAGAGAGGCCAGGCCTGGCAGGGCTGGAGGGTGGGGGTGGTGAAGCCCCGTAGATTGGGTGTGGAACATTAATTGGTTCAAATGTGCAGCAAAGGAGGAGGAAGGGAAGGTCATAGTAAGTATTTGATAATAGTCATGTATTATAACTGGAGAAACTGAAATTTAGAAGGACTCACTAGAGGACAGTCTTATCTTAGAAGGAGATTAGAAGCTAAAAAACTGGCTTCCATTCTTGTGGATAGCATGCCATTATTTTTGCCTATCTACTCCAGCTTCTCCTAAGGATTTAAAAACAAAACAAAACCCAGAAAACAAAATCAAGGAAACTTTTTCATAATATTGCTTAAAAAGAACAGTATATTTCTAGATAAAATTTATGTAATATAATTTGTTTAAATTATACTATAAAAAAGAATACTAACTTGAGGGGTGCCTGGGTGGCTCAGTCAGTTAAGCATCTGCCTTCGGGTCATGTCATGATCCCCAGGACCTGGGATCGAGCACCACGTCAGGATTCCTGCTCAGCAGGGAGTCTGCCTCTCCCTCACCCCACCTCCCACTCATGCTCTTTCTCGTTCTCTCTCTATCTCTCTCAAATAAATAAATAAATAAAATCTTAAAAAAAAAAAAAAAGAACACTAACTTGAAAAAAAAAACAAAACCCACATTTTTCTCTTAAATGTTTAGAACTAGAGGGCGCTTGCCAGGCAGCCAGACAAGATTTTGTTTTATAGGCAACGACAGCATTCTCATAGTTTTGTATTCTGTAATATTACAAAGATGTTAAGATACCTTTGATTGATAGCCAATAAATGATAAACCATACTGATTCTTATTTTTTTCATTTTACATTTATTTTGTGGGGTGGATTACTCTGCACCTCTCCCAAAGTAGGATCTGTCATTGCACATTCTTTTCTTGTTATTAGATGAGTAAATGTCTGGAAAGGGCTTTGGTATTGAGCCCCAGCTTTGCTCAGGGTCCCTGTTTCCTTGTCTGTAAAAGGGTGATAGTGAATGTTTGGTTGAAAAGCTAGAGTATTATGAACTCTAACAAATGGGAAAGGACCATACTCAGGTATTTATACTCAATAAATAAATGCTAATAGATGCATGAGTAGTGGGGACATGTGTCCCTCTGTTTTCTCTGAAGAAACTTTAGGAAATCTACTTGATATTCTGTGTTGGTTCCCCTTCATGAGCTTTGCTCAGTTCTTTCTCCATGACCTGGAAGGGGCTGTAGTAATGTCCAATAAAACTGAAATGACAGAGTTCTACAGTGTTCCTACGGCACTGATGGGGAGAGGATTTCTAGGTATTAGTGAACAAAAGCTAAATCAGAAAAGACCGCTACAGTAACTTAGCAACAATTTTACATGTCTCACAACAATTTAAAATAGAAGATAATTTGTATTACAGTTTCTAGAACATAACTGGATTCTCAGATATTGTCATGACTACCATAAAATCAAAGTTCACTTTATAAATCAATGTTTTCACAAAATCCACTGATCTTGATGATGTATAGGTGAGTTAACAATAACTTTAAAAGGCAATGATGTCTAAGTTCTGGGAATAACAGGTAAAGCATGATTTGTGTATAAATTCTCTGTGACTTGACTCATCCGATAGCAGACCTTTCAGTTTGGTGCTGGTGTTTTAAATTTAAACATCAAGTCAGTTTACACATCTGGCCTTACTTGGTGGTTTTCTAACTTGCCAGTGTTACATCTTAAATGTACTTATATTAATCATAGTTGAAAATAGCCGCATCATTAAGTAATAATTTTTTGAAAATGTACGTTCTTTGAAATGGCACCACGAAACGCTGCAGGTTTTGTCGTGACATCATGGGCTGAGAAGGGGCTGGGGAGGAAAAGAAGGCCAGATCTGCATTTTGGGCCATTGGCTAACTCCCTGAGTTGGTTCAAGGGAGTCTCGGTTCAGTTGCCAAAGGAAAGATGGAGACGCACGGGGCCACACTGTCCTACTCTCTCGCCAGCTGCAAACCTCATCACAGTTCCTGTGAAGTACATTTCCACAGATCAGGTTTCTGCCAGGGAAGACTTTAACAATCTCCTACTCCACTTTCAACCAACAACAATTAGTATTAGCAAATGGTTCGGGCCATTGCCTGGGATTACATATGATTTCTATTCAAAAAAGACAAACTTTTACTCAAACCAGACCCACATGCCGAACACTTGAGCTCCCCTCTTAGATATAATAAAATTGAGACAGTTTCTATCTTTCATTTAAATAAAAAATCACTCTCACATTTGAAATCAAGTTGGCCGTCTTCCCTTGCTGGGTTAGCCATCTGGTAAGGGGACTTTTGGAGGACTTATGTTGAGGCCAGGAGTTGAGGGAGGAAAAAAAAAAATCATTACCTTTCGTCCTTTTGTACCTTACTCTTTTAATGTGGTCAAACTTTTTTTTTAATGTTTTCACAGTAGGGGCTTTTTTTTTCTTCTCTTTCAGATAACACATATGGCAAATAAGTTAAATTCTTAATACATTTTACAGTCAAAATTTGCTTTTTTAGAGTTGTGGATCAGAAAATCACAATCCTGATTGAGGTCAAGAAGGCTCACTGTGAAACAGGAGCGATTCAAAGCGTTCACCCTCGTGATCTGCTACAGATCTTAATCTTGTGGTTCTTGTCACACAGCCACTCTGTTTTTCAGGGTAAGGTATTTCTCAGGTAAAGGTCAGTTTTCTTTCCACGTGTTTCAAAGGCTTAGAATTACCCTGAAGAGACAACAACCTCAGCATGTCCAAGCATTTTACTGTTCTTCTCAGTTAAGTTCCTTTTTTTTTTTTTTTTTAAAGATTTTATTTATTTATTTATTTGAGGGAGAAACAGGGATGGGGCAATGATAGTAAATGTAAGCACAAGTGGGGGAGCCCAAAGCAGGGCTCAATCCCAGGACCCTGGGATCATGACGTGAGCTGAAGGCAGATGCTTAACCGAGCCACCCAGGTACTCCCTAAGGTAAGTTCTTAAAAACAAAACAAAACAAACAAACAAACAAAAAAAAAACCAGGTCTTGATGGCTGCTGTCCATCCAGTCCCACTCCGAGTGTTCACAGATGGAGTCTGATTATAGGAAGCAGTTAAGAAATCTGTTCAGAACAACTACTTCCTGGTGACCATTCTTCCCATTATATTTCTTTGGACTTCAGAAAATCGGATAATTCACAGTTAGAAGTTTCCTGGAATTGAAGGTAGCTAAAGAGTATTCCTGTTTTTACAGATGAATTAATTAAATTACAGAGAGATAGGTGATTTTGTTTGTTTTGTTCTGTTTTTATTTGACAGAGAGAGACAGTGAGAGAGGGAATACAACCAAGGGGAGTGGGAGAGGGAGAGGCAGGCTTCCCATTGAGCAGGGAGCCTGATGTAGGGCTTGATCCCAGGACCCTGGGATAATGACCTTACCCGAAGGCAGAAGCCTAACGACTGAGCCACCCAGGCACCTGAAATAGGTGATTTTTTTATAAGTCCACCCAACTCAGAGTGGAGAGAGGGCTAGAACATAAATATACCTTCTGCCTGTTATGACTTTACTCATTTTCAATACAATACAATACAAGATGCATTGTATCTTGAAATACAATTTTTTTAAGGTAGTGACAATTTGCAAGCATTTTCACAAAATCCTGATTATAAAACTGCATGGATCTGGATTAAGAACCTAATTTAGGCAAAGCTCACCTCTTGTAAGTCATGAAACCCATAAGTGTGTATGTAAAACACCACATTTATGCAAAACACTCATGGGGAATATTTTAGTTTGTTCCTTCACTATTTCCAAAGAAAACATTCTAAGTACGCGTAAACATATTTTCAGATTAAAATCTCAAAATCAGTTCAGATATTAATTTGCTCAATGGAAGGAAGGAGACAAAAAAATCAGAGGTGAAGTCTGTGATGTGGAAAATGTATAAAATGTCTTTTAATTAAAATGTCAGCTTGGCTAAGCTGAGCTAAATGGTTCTAGATCGTCTTCCTTGTATGACATAGGCCCCAGGGGGTATTGAGAGATGGGGACGTGGAACGGAAGGGGGAGCCTCTCTGTAGCAACACACAGGATCGTTGAATCTGCTGACTCACCTGGACGCTGAACAAGAGCTGGGGCTTCAACTGTCTTCTTCCCCCTGCGTCTTCTTCCTTCTCGGACTCCCGGGCCGGGCCTGTGTGTTTAGCTCTGGGACTCAGGGTTTTCACGGGTTCCTTGCATTCACTTACTATTGGCTCTAACACATCTCCATGAGCACAGTAGCTTAAAATATTTTCTTATCTTGTAGCTCTGTAGGTTAGATGTTCTGACAGTGCACCTCACCAGAATAAAGGTCTTTTTAAAAATCCTGTGTTTGTTCTGAGAGAGAAAAGAGCTTTGCATAAGCAAATCACATGATAGTAACATGATTTCTGTCCAAGCTGGGAAAGGGGAAATTGTGGGGAAATGTTGATGTAAATCTCTTTTTCCCTGTTATTTTCTCCTTTAGGACCCACAATGCAACGTGAAAAATATAATGGATATTAGGAGATTAAACACCTTGAGTATAAAAGCATTTATATTAATCACAGGCAAATAATATATCCCTTTAAATGTTAGTTAAGTAAATAGATATGAGAAATGAATTTGAACAACTTTGGGTCTGGGAGAAATTACTCTTTTTCATTGAGCAATGAAATTCTTCATGAAAGAGGTGGGATTTAAGAGTCTTTTGTCATGAATTAAGGAAAAAATTGGTTTTGGCAGGAAGTTCTTTTTCTCTAATGTACTGCAAATCCGCTAGAAATATCTGGACTTTTTCCTGTCTCCATTTTGTATCCGTTTATCTGAATATAAGTAGAATGTAGTCATAATTATACAAGTGCCATCAAATCATGTAGCTAGTTTCAAAAACATAGTCGTGTAGGTATAGTCACAGAATTCCCACACATAATTGGCGGAGACAAGTCCTCTGTATCTGAATCTTGCAGAGAAACATTGATACTGACTCAGAATTACTTGGAAATTTGACAGTCCGTAACAATTTTGAAATTTGGTGGATGTCTGCCTTTTACACATTGGAAAGAGAATGTCCAATTTCTCTTTTTGTCTAACTTCATTAAAAACTTTTACATTTGTTGATCAGCTGGTGTGCTGATGCAGATCCCAAAAGAACATTGCTTCCTCCAAGAACACTTATTTAACCGCCCACGTCCTGGCCCATGGCCCACTGGCACACTCACCCCCTTTGTGAATCAGGAATAGAGTGTAAACTCAATCTGCCACACACACAATGGCACATTCCTGGTGCTTGGCTGTCTAGACCATTTCCTTCACACAGGGGCTCAAGGGTCTTTTTACCAAACGATTACTGGAATGTTAAATTGTGGGTAGTGGCTTCTTCAGCGGATTCCTTACCCAGTTCAGACAGTGGCGTTTTAAGTGGCCTTCTTCCACAGACTAGTGTGGTCATTAATGTGCCTTTTCACATTAGCTTTAAAAGTGAGTTTTCTGGCAGCTGAATCTCTTTACCTCTCACCTGTTCTTTTTCTAGAAATGAAGAGGGTGTAGTCTCTACTCCTTGCTTTTTTGGGGTTGTTTTTCTGGACTGAGGTATAAGTTTTTTTGGGAAAATATAGTACTCAAAACAAGGGCTAGATACCTAGATACTCCAGCGGCCATCTGTGAGGTTTTTTTTTTTTTTTTTAAGATTTTTATTTATTTATTTGACACAGAGAGAGAGAGAGAGAGAGAGATCACAAGTAGGCAGAGCAGCAGGCAGAGAGGGGGAAACAGGCTCCCTGTTGAGCAGAGATCCCAACGAGGGGCGCAATCCCAGGACCCTGAGATCATGACCTGAGCCAAAAGCAGAGGCTTAACCCACTGAGCCACTCAGGTGTGCCATCCCTCCCGCCCAACCATCTGTGACTTTTTGAAGTAGCTTGAGGAAGTCCAAGTGTTTGAGAGGATAAGTAATGCCTCTGAATTCCTGAGACTGTCCATGGCTCCACACTTATTAGCCAGTCAAATTCATTTCCACGTGCCTCATTTTTCTCATCTCAAAAACAAAAACAAAAACAAAACCCTAAAACTCCCAACCAATAACAATAACAAAATATGTGTTAAGAGTAAGGATAGAAGGATCAGAACTGAACCAGGGAGGAAATAAACGATGTATACGTTAAATATTGTGTAAGGTGCAAAATAATGCATGTTTCTTGGAGCTAGAAACTAGATCATTTTATGTTTGATTTAGGAAAGCCTATGTTCTCTTAGCATTATAAAAATGTCACCCTACATTTTCTTCTATTGCTTTCGTTGTTAACCCTGCTGTAATATATTCTTATACATGTCTAAAGATAGGCATTACATCCAGTTGTCTCAACATCACTCATCGAATCCTCTCCCAGTTCATTTGCAAGATCCTTTTATCAAATTCTAATTCTCCCAAATACTTGGATCTGTTTCTGGAGCATTGACTTTGCCAGTATCATAGTGTTTTAGTTACTGTAGCTTTCTATTGTGTTCTGATATTTTGCCTATTGAATAAAAAAAACATCTTGTTTGTTCTTTCAGAGCTGAACTTTAAAATCAACTTATCATATCTATTAAGGAAGCCCATTTAGGTACTTGTTAAGATTATGTTGAATTTATAGATGCATCTGGACCATTTGGCAATTTCGTACTATTGAATCTCCCCACATAAGAACATGGTCTACTTAGGTGTTCATTTGTGTTTTTCTATTCTTGGTCAATCGGTGGGTAGTCTGATCTGAATACATTTAAGAGAGAAACAAAAGAATAAACTGTCTCCACAATGCCTGAAATCAACCAGATCCCATGTGATCTGTTTTTCACAGATTTGTGATCTATGATTGTTGTTCTAGAAGAGGTCAAATGATTAAATGTATTCGCTTTTAATTTTTTTTAAAAAATAAAGTTCTTGTTTTGGCCACCTCCATGTATAATCTCAGTCCTTTTGCATCACACAATACTACTCAATAAATCATTGTGTTTCAATGGGAATGGTTGAATATTATTTCCAGGCCTCTAGGTTTCCACCTCCAGCTTTACAACATCTCTCCCTGTGGTCGGTAGGGGGTGCTCTTGCAGCAACATGCCCTCTTTCAATGCCCCTGAATCCTAACGAATTTCCAACCTTAGGAAATATTGGTTTATAAATTATCAACTGCAGTTCTCACACATTCTAACAGACTCACATCTGTGGGCATTTTATGTAGAAGACAAGTAATGGGAGAAGGTGAGATCTTCAAAGTGTCTTGTAATCGAAGAAGGCCTGTATTATATAAGCACAGAAGGCAGAAAGGGATTATAACAACTTGTGTTTGGGCTAACGAGTGGAGCCTCTGCTTTTAGGGCCTGTTCTTTTTGAGCCCTGGTGCCAGCAGACTGCTTTGTGAGCTGTCAGTTTCCTGATCTTAGTCCTTTAAGGGCAACATATTTTAAGTGGTGCTTTAAATAGGGGAGACCAGCTCGGGAGAGCAATGAGTTGGAGCTATGGAAGGAAATGGGTCTGGTTGCAGACAATCCTATGGGGAAAGTTGTGATTCTATCTCCTGGCTTTGGAACAGTTCCCCTCATTGTTGACAGTGGGGATGCTCAAAGAAGTGTGTCACTCTTCACCTCCCTCCCCTACCAAAGAGCTTAAGGCTTCGTCTTTATGCCCCCAAACCATCCGGAGTTTATCGCTATTTTGCAAATATCACATCCGGTGATATTTACCGACTTGTTTTTATCCCCTTGTCCGTTAAGCAACGTGAAGGCAGAATCACACTGTATTTGTCTAGCATAGGGTTTGATCTACTGGAGACAGGCAATAACTACTTGTTCAATGGAAGACAGAAGGAAAGGAGGGCAAGTAGAAGAAAAGGAAGAGCAAAGAAGAGGGTGTCACACAGTGGTAAATTCGTGTTATTGGGTAGGTGAATGTTGAAACTGATCCAGAATCTGGAAATAATGGTAAAAAATTAACACAGAACATTGATGGGTACACCCCAACAACAAATGACAGTCACCGAAAGCAATTTGTTTCTAATAAGGTTAGTAATAGTATTTGCTATAGCAAACCTATAACATAACCAGAACCACCTCATTGCAAAGCGAAGACCACTTGATACTTATGTAGATTCCAAAGTTTAATTGCGTAATGTAAAAGTGTTCTTAAAATAGTGAGGTTCTGGAATGCGGAGTTTCATGTACAATTTTATTAAAATCATATATCCTACTGAAATTCAGAGACTGCACCATCAGCTCATATTTTCAATTGTGACTCTTACTTGAATGGATTTTTTACCACTGCCTTCTGCCTCTCCCTCTCCCTCTCAATAACATAATAGCTATTTTATTTTTAGTTGAGGAGATTAGTTCTGGTGTTCCCATTCATGGTTCCTTGGGTTATCTTTTCCAGGAATACTATTAATTTTTCTTGTCTTCAATCAACTGCAAACAAGGGTATTTTGAGAGTAATTATTCTTCTGGATGGTTCGTTATCCAATTATCTAGCCTATATGTCTTGTTCCTGGAACACCTAAGGTTAAACCGGGGGATGTAAATACTGTTTTGAGTAGAACAACTTTTTAAGGTGCTCCCACTCTAAGTTTTTATGTTCATTAACTGATAAAAATAATTGCATTTTTTCCTATATTATATTGTCTCCCTATATTTGTCTAGTTAGACAGTTAAAACTATGAAAATCACTTGTATCAAAGATCCATGACACTAAAGCAATATATACAATGCAGCCAAAACAGAACAATATCTTATTTTTCATATTTTAAGCACTTTAAAAAGTGGAAAATATGACCAACATAATCACTGATTCTTTTAAGGACTCTTTGGGCCCATTCCATTTTGTTTATTTAGTAATGATTAAAAAAATCATTGGGCTATTGAAGGAAGCTAATGAGGAAGAAGACTCTGGGAAATTAACTGATTTTCCTAAGGAATGTAACTCTGAGGATGGGTTTCCTTTCTTCTTTTTGTTTTTATTTATTTTATTTTTATTTTTTTAAAGATTTTATTTATTTATTTGACAGACAGAGATCACAAGTAGACAGAGAGGCAGCCAGATGCGGGGCTCCATCCTACGACCCTGGGATCATGACCTGAGCCAAAGGCAGAGGCTTTAACCCACTGAGCCACCTAGGCGCCCCTTCTTTTTGTTTTTAAACTACCAGGTCCAAAAGCTCACTTTACATGGGATTATATACTTGTGAAAATTATCAAATGTTCTTGAGATTGTTTTTCACTAATTTGATATAATGTATTATTTACATTATATATTATTTGGCATAATATATTCATTTCAAACACAAATACAATTGACTTTTATTTTTTTAATTTTATTTATTTTTTTTAAAGATTTTATTTATTTATTTGACAGAGAGAGAGATCACAAGCAGGCAGGGAGGCAGGCAGAGAGAGGAGGAAGCAGGCTCTCCACAGAGCAGAGAGCCCGATGCGGGGCTCAATCCCAGGACACTGGGATCATGACCTGAGCCAAAGGCAGAGGCCTTAACCCACTGAGCCACCCAGGCGCCCCCACAATTGGCTTTTAAAAATAGTCATAGTGATGCAATAAACAGAAAGCAGGAAAGCAAAGTGCATTTCATTTTTTAAAAGATATTTACAATTAATCAGATTTTTTTCTTTTTGATGTTGAGCTGTGTAATTTCTTCAATATTTTGGTTATTAACCCTTTACCTGATATGTCACTTGCGACTATCTTCTCCCATTCAGTAGATTGCCTTTTTGTTTTATTGCTGGTTTCCTTTGCTGTGTAAAAGCTTTTTATCTTGGTGTAGTCCCAATAGTTTGATTTCACTTTTGTTTTTCTTGCCTGAGGAGACGTATCTAGAAAAATGTTCCTGCAGCTGATGTCAAAGAAATTGCTGCCTGTGTTTTCTTCTAGGAGTTTTATAATTTCAGGTCTCACATTTAGGTTTTTAATCCATTTTGAGTTTATTTTTGTATATGGTGTAAGAAAGTAGTCCAGTTTCAGAAAACAAAGATGTGGTATACATATATAAGTGGAATATTACTCAGCCATTAAAAAAAAGAGATCTTGCAATTTGCAAATAACATGGATGGAACTTGAGGGCATAATGTTAAGTGACATAAGTCAATCAGAGAAAGACAATTATCATATGACTTCACTCATACATGGAACTCAAAAAAATTGAATTAACAAATTGTTATTTGCTAGCGGGGTGGGGGCAAAAGGAAGGGTGAAATAGATAAATTGGATCAAGAGTAGTCTTATCTTGGGACACATGGGTGGCTCAGTCAGCTAAGTGTCTGATTCTTGATTTCAGCTCAGGTCATGGTCTCAGGGTTGTGAGATCAAGCCCTGCATGCAGTTCAATGCTCAGTGCGTAATAGTCCCTTGAGATTCTCTCCCTCTGCCCCTCCTACTCACGTGCATGCGTGCGCGTACTCTCTCTCTCTCTTTTAGAATAAATAAATAAATAAATAAAATCCTTAAAAAAGAGTATACTTATTGTGATGAACACTGAGTAATTTACAGAATTGTTGAATCAGTATATCGTACAACTGAAACTAATATAACAGTGTATGTTAATTATACTTCAATAAAAAATTTTTCAATGACATAACTATTTGTTGAACATCTGCTTTAACGGTAGAACTTGCTCTATAGTCAGACTACTAGGGTTCAAATGCCAACTGTTTCATGTAGACTTGGGGTACCTCAGGCATGAGACTTAACCTTACAGAGGTAAGTTTCAATCTCCTTATCTAGAACATTCTTTAAGATAATTACAGTCACTATGTTTAAGGTGGCAGGAGGAATAAATGAGATAATTCTTGTAAAGCAATTGGTATAGTGCCTACCATATGGTGAACTCTCAGTAAATGGTAGCTATTCTCACCATTATGCTCGTTCCATGGGATAACAAAGATGTTTAAGATACTGCCTATGCTTTTAAGGAGGTTATAATATTAATAATATTTTCTCTATTAAGAACCCTGGGCTCTGTGCAGTAGGTTGGAACATTAAGCATGATTAATTTAAAAAATATTCCTGCCTACAAAATGTACATTTCATGTAGATATATAAATTATAATTGATAGGGGATAAGCTTGTATTTTATTTATTTTATTACCTCTTACTGTAAAATAAAACACAGGTACAGAAAAGTACACAGAGAAAAATGTACAGGAAATTATTATAGGACAAACACCTTCAAATCTCCACTCATTTTAGGAAATAAACTATTACCAGCTGTGATGGTTAATTTTATGTGTTAACTTGACCAGCCACAGGGTGCCCAGATTAAACATTGTTTCCAGGTGTTTTCTGTGGGGATGTTTCCAGATGAGTTACATCTGAATCTGTGGACTCAGTAAAGTAGATTGTCCTCTGTAATGTGGGTGGGCATCAACCAATCCACTGAAGGTCTTGATAAAACAAAAAGGGAGGAAGGAGGTATTTGCCCTTTTCTCCTACCTCACTGACTGAGCTGAGACATCTCATCTTTACCAACCCACAGATGGATTTACCCCATTTTCTCCTCTGGACTGACTTACACCACCAGCTTTTCCTGGGTACTCCAGCTTGCAAGTGGCAGATGGTGAGATTACTCAGCCTCCATGGTCATGTGAGCGTGTATCACCTCTATGTATATCCATAATCCATAGATCCTACTGGTTCAGTTTCTCTAGAGAACCCAGACTAATACAGCAGACTCTTCACAATGACTTTCGTGGACCTATCCTGATACCTCCCTGCCTCCAAAAGTAACAGCAAACCTGATGTTTGTGGTAAAGACTTCCTTGCATTTTCTTTCAGCTTTATCACCCAAATGAGCATCTTTAGACACTATGGTACAGTCTTGCCCATTTTGATACATCTTCCATGCCTCCTTCAATCTATAGGTTTCTCAGCTATTCTTTTCCATTTCTTAGGATAGATCTGTGAAGAACTCAGAGCCTTTGACATGTCCAGAGTCAACACCTGAATTTTGCTGAACACATCCTTATGATACAGTTCAATATGTTCCTCTGTCCTTTTGTATTCTTGAAGACTGGCAGCTGGATCTAAATGCTCAATGAAACTCAGGTTCAATTCCTTTGGCAATATTATGGTTTTCATCAGGAGGCACATAATGGCTGATATTGGCTCTTTTAAAATCTTTATAATAGTTGATATTCAAAACTTAGATATATTAATTTATTGGGGTTGCAAAAAAGGTGATATTTAATTCCACTATTGCTCTTTCATTTATTGGTTGGTGTACTTTTATAAGGAAATGCTTCCCTCATCTATTATTTGGTTATCCAATGGTGTAATTCGTAAAGGAGTGGCAATATAAATGTTCAATTGTTTTCTACTATTTACCCAATTTTTAAGATAATGAAGCAGTTATCTGTTATTCTCAGGAGATGACCAATTATTTTATTTTAAATGGTGATCTTAATATCAATCTTGTTATTCTGAGACTGTCCCTTGTGTAACATGGCATCAAGAAAGTAATTCTGGGACATTCTATCGTCTCCTAAATTTTTGAGAACCAAGATTTTCAGTGTAGACAGAAGAAAATACAGATGTAATACAGAAAAGGTAAAGTATATACCTTGTAACCCTGTATTTGAATTGTAAATATTAGAATGATTTCTCTTAAAAAGCCTAGAATCAATGATAAACCAAATGAGTGATCGAAAAGCCAAGACTTTAGTCTTTATATATCATTTCCTATTAGAAGACACTGAGGGTTCTTGGAGAAATGGCAGATTCCAGGTGAGAGGCAAGAAATATACAAGATGACCTGATGATAACAATTTTTCCCATATAAGTCATGTAGTATTTTGCATAGATGCAAAATATATTTTTCCTGTTTTCAGAAGTCCATTAGTTTTACTAAATTATGTGTAGATATTGGTTGTTCTGCATCAACATTCTCAAGTACGTGTGTTGTCATATGTTGTTTCCTTTGTTTTAATTTCAGGAAAGTTTTCCTGAATTATACTGTTTATTTTTGTTTCTTTTGCAGAAACCTTGTGACTATTAACAGTGTTTGTCAGTTTCTCTTTTTCCCTTTCACCTATTAATCTCTTCATTTACTTTTTAAAATTGAGGTAAAATATATGTAACATAAAATATACTGTCAAACCACTTTTAGGTGTACAATTCAGTAGCTTTAAATGCATTCACAGTGTTGTGCAACCATCACCACCATCCACCTCTAGAATGTTTGCATCTTCTCAGACTGAGACTCTCTACCTGTTCTTCGCCCCCAGCCTCTTTATTTACTTCGGTTTTCAAAGTTTTCATCCTTTCCTCTTACATCGCTTAAGGCACTTCTTGGTTCTGTTTATTTACTTTTGTGATCCTCCTGCTTTAGTCTTCATTTCTAAAATGATACTTTTCTTTTATTTTCAAATTTTTCTTTAAATCTGAAAACCTCGTTTCTGAATTTTTCTTAATCTGATTTATGTTGGTTTTTCATGTCCTGGATCATCATTTTCCTAATATCTTTTTGGTCATTTGGAAATGCTACATTGGAATATGGATCTGTTTTTTTCAGCTTGTTTATGGAATGCTATAATTATGTATGGGACTGTGATTCTACTTCTTATTCTCTTTTTTCTAATAGTAACTTACTATGGGATTTGACATTAATAGTTTTCTGTTACTTTTTTTTTAATGTGAATTCAGTTTTCTAAAACTTCAGAAGGAGGCTTAGTTCAGATTGATTTTCTCATTTTAAAAGGCACCCTCTTTTCCTGTTTTCATGTAGTATGAAAAGATACAGTAACTTGCTTTCTGAGGTTCTTGGCTCTTTTTTTCTCTCACCACTATATCTAAATCTTTTCTTTCATTTGTCTCCATTATCCCTCTCGTGCTCAATTTTTGTTCCACTTTCTGCTCACTGTAAAGCCTAGTCCTAATAAAGATCTGCCTGTTCAAAGAGTTCACAAGGTTGGGGAGTAGGTTGCACTCAATATTAACAGAGTGGGCAAAATCCTGTCCCCTTGTAGCCTCTCTCCTCAACCCCGCCTGCTTTACTTCCCAGGAAATACCCGTTGCTTATTTTCTCAGGTTTGTAAACTGCTCTGTTTTATCCCTCTGGTCTCTCCCACAATAATGGTGATGCCACTCATATTTTGTGCCTCCTGGTGGTTTGTCTCCAGATACACGTATCTCGGGGTTTGTGGAGATATCTTGTCTGGGTTTCTTTGGGAATATCACTCACAAGATTTTGGTTTTGCTGTCTAATTGCTTTCTCTGTTTTGATCTGGTTGTTTGAGAAGATCCCAAAACTCTGTTGCCAACACCAGTATCTATTTCCCAGCAAGCTCCTATATTCCATGATGATTTGGTTATTACTACAGCTGCAAATGAAGTGAAATTAAAAAATAAAATAAATCAAAATATAGTCCAGCTAATAAAAATGCTGTGTTCTGGGGCGCCTGGGTGGCTCAGTGGGTTAGGCCTCTGCCTTCAGCTCAGGTCATGATCTCGGGGTCCTGGGATCAAGCCCCGCATCTGGCTCTCTGCTCAGCAGGGAGCCTGCTTCTCCCTCTCTCTCTGCCTGCCTCTTTGCCTACTTGTAATCTCTTCCTCTGTCAAATAAATAAATAAAATCTTTAAAAAAAAAAAATAGTGTGTTCTGGGGCACCTGAGTGGCTCAGTGGGTTAAAGCCTCTGCCTTTGGCTCAGGTCATGATCGAGGTCCTGGTATTGAGCCCCGCATCAGGCTCTAGGCTTGGCAGGGAGCCTGCTTCCCCCTCTCCCTCTCTGCCTACTTGTGATCTCGGTCTGTCAAATAAATAAATAAACTCTTAAAAAAAATAGTGCATTCTGAAGGAGAAAACTTCAGCAAGTCTGACTCTGCAGGTGGTTTATTTGAAAATGATCCCTGGGAGTAAGGGGGGAAGGACTGGGGCAGTAAAATGCAAGAGGGAGAGCCAATACAGGACTGTGTTTGGAGATGGTTACGTTACAGGATTATAGGCAACTGACTGAGGCTGAACCCTTTCACAGAGATTTATGAAATGCATCTCAGGACCCTCTTTCTGGATGATGTAAGAACAAAGTATTTATATATCCGCCCCATCCACTATTGAGCAGGGTGGTTCTCCAGTGCAAGTCCCTCTACTTTTGAGTTGTGCATGTGTCAATGCAGAGTGGATTCTCCTGGGCATCATAAGCCAGGGTCAAGAGAAGCCTCGGGCAGGAAGAGAGATCTCTCGTTGACAATGCAACGTGTTTCCCAATTACAGCATCTTGTGAAACTGGTCAAAACCTGTGTGGAACCAGCTGGTGTGGCAGTGGATGGAGTAAAAGGTAGGATCATGAGGATTTTGAAAGTGTCTCAAGAGGGGTTTACAAAGGTTGGGCAGAGGTTTAAAATATCTGAAATCAAAGTCTTCTAAATTAATGAATGTATCGCAAATTTTAGAGGAAATTATTTAAAGTAATCAGGAGTGGATCTCAGGTGATAAAACTAATTTTATCTAATCCTTTAGTAGTTGATCTTACTACCCTAATTGTATTTCGAAACATTCTCATATGTTCGTTAACTGAAGTCTTTAGCCCCTGGGATCATGACCTGGGCCGAAGGCAAATGTTTAACTGACTGAACCACCCAGGTGCCCCCCTCATTCTTCCATCTTTCATTTATTCTTCAACATACTCCAACCAGGTTTCTACTCCATTCCATGATACTACTCTTGCCTAGATCACTATTAATCTTTATGTTCCAGGATATGGTTAGTAAAAGCTAGTTGAGATGATTTAAAATTAATTTTTTTTTTTTTTTAAGATTTTAGTTATTTATTTGAGAGAGAGACAGAGAGCTAGAGAGTACGGGACTGGGGGGCAGGGGAGGCAAAGGGAGAGGGAGAAGTAGACTCCCCACTGAGCAGGGAGCCTGACATGGGGCTCCATCCCAGGACTCCAGGGTCATGACCTAAGCCAAAGGCAGACACTTAACTGACTGAGCCACCCAGATGCTCCTAAAATTAAATGTCTCAAAAGTTGACCAGTATTTATAAGTATATATATATAAAAGAAAGAATATTATATGTCAGTTATAGAGCTGACAGAACAATAACCTTAGATAAACTAGACATACTTTAATTTCATTTTATCTGAGACCACCTAGGGACATTTAGTTTTTTAAGATAGTCATTAAATTCTAAAAGTGTTTTGTGTTACTATAGGTGATTATTATTTGGCAGTGTCCTGTTTAATTTATTCTTTATCACTAACCAAGTCTTTCTATAATAGGTATATAGTGCATCCAATTTTATTTAATCTTTATAATCACACCTGATTTAAAGAGAAGATATTTTGTACCCAAATAACTTTTTGTTCTAGGGAAAAATACCCAGTATTATAAATTTCAAAAAATGATCATGATAATTATACTTGGCATGTTTTATTTTACCAACTTGGCTTATAAAATAAGGTCATATTTATTTATAGGTGGAAATTTTAACAACTCATCTACCCAGACTAGCAGGAAATCCAGGCTTTTTTGTGGGCTTCTCCAGCTCAGATAGTCCTTAGAAACCCAAGATTATTTACACTGATCCACCAAGCACTCCTCTTCCCCACTGACTTCTCACAGGGAGGGTAGGCACTGCCTTTAAAGCCAGTGTCCCACAACTCCTAGGTCAAGGCAGCCCTGCTACAGGCCTAGCTTTTCTGTGGTATTGTTTAGTTTTCAATAGTGGATAGATGATATGGTTGGTGAAACCAGTATAACTAAGAAGCCATTTGCAAGGTCCTGTTTGTCAAAGCTATTCACCCTGCAGAGGTTCTTTAGTTTGCTTTTTTTTTTTTTTTTAAGATTTTCTTTATTTATTTGAGAGAGAGAGAGAGTGAGAGAGAGCATGAGAGGGGAGAAGGTCAGAAGGAGAAGCAGACACCCCTTGGAGGTGGGAGCCTGATGCGGGACTGCATCCTGGGACCCCAGGATCATGACCTGAGCTGAAGGCAGTCGCCAACCAACTGAGGCACCCAGGTGCCCAGGGGTTCTTTCCGGTTTATGTAAGAGTCATGCTCCTTTTACCAGCTTAAACACGGACTCAGGCTCCCTGTGTCACAGCTTGCAATTAACATACATGGAGCCCTCACCCCCAAAGACACGCCCTCATTTTTGCCTTGAAACAGTCCTCCTCAGAGCTCTTGGTTCTGGGTTTATGTTCTTGTCTATTATTGTAGCAGTAAGCCATTGGTCCTAGCCCTGTTATTTTACTGATGAAGAAACCAAAGCCTAGGGTGAAAAATTACCCAGAATAAAATATTGACAGTGCTTGGCTGTCTGGATTTAAGACTAGATACCTTCATTCTTTCTTCCATGCTATACCTTTTCTCTGGCCCTTTAATAAGAAGTAGGTTTAGAGAAATATCTTCACACAATAAAATTTCTCGCTCATGCAAAATCCAGTGCAAATATTTCTGGATAACTCTCCTCGAAATGGACTTATATGATCTTCCATCTTCGTACGTGACATCCAAGTTTGGAGCAGAATAAGGAAGGGAGAGTGATGAAGGCACATGGCATCTGTTGATTATGTTGGCCTTCTGATCGTGTTCCATTGGCTAGGGTTGACCATATGATCGGTTGTACGAAAAGGAGATTAAGAAATTAAATACCTGGGGCGGCTGGGTGGCTCAGTGGGTTAAGCCTCCGCCTTTGGCTCATGTCATCTCATGTCCCGCATCAGGCTCTCTGCTCAGCAGGGGGCCTGCTTCCCTCTCTCTCTCTGTCTGCCTCTCTGCCTACTTGTGATCTCTGTCAAATAAATAAATAAAATCTTCAAAAAAAAAAAAGAAATTAAATATCTGGATGGGCAGCTGTTTCCCAGAAACACACAATGGAAGGGGAAAATTAACTTTTGGGGTCAGTTAACCATCTAGCTGCAGAAAGCTTTCCTTGGTATGAGCTTCCTTTTACACAACCACAGGCACACTAATCGCTGGTCAGGGAAATGGGAAAGCCATGATTGGCCTAAACCAACACGGGTTTGTCTTTTGGTTGCTTATAGAATCATCCTCCCTGAGCAATGAATATCTGAGTAAAACTGGGGTTCTACAGAAGAACAGAGAGGTCAAGTAACAGGGTCTTTTAGTCGTGATGACTACTGTTGTTTTTAAAACAGTTGCACTCAGCTGAACGTGAGCAGAGAATTAAAGCAAGAGAAAAAATGAAATGATTCTTGAATGGCCAGTGGGTGATTTCACCTAGCTATCAGCAAGGCTCACTTTACCTACAGATTTATTTTCAGTACAATATTTAGGCTGAGCAGTTTTAACTAGCAAAGGTAACGGATTTTGTTTGATTTAGTTGTAATGGCTTGCCTAAATTACCTCAAATGTATTTATGAGATGCTTGGTCAGACTTACGACCATGGCACATAACCAAATTAACTGGTTCAAACAAGAATTAGCACATAGCCTTGATTTAATTAGCACATTTCCAAACAGGATGTTTAGAGATTTTTGCCTAAAGGGAAGAGCAAACAAACCTATTTTGAGCCAAAGAATGGCATAGACAATTATGAGGCAATAAAATTATAAATGTTGGCTACATAAACTAATGCACTAGACTTTACATATGTGTCAAAAGAACATAAATCATGTATCATTCTGTTCTAACTTTTAAACATACCAAACAGCACTGAACTTGGGCAAATCTTTTGATTGTTCTGGAACTTAAAATAAGAGGATTGGGTTAATCTCTCAGGTCTCTGACTCTGTAATTTTTCAGGCTTTTAGTCTGAATTTCAAAATACATACATACATTTTAAAAATGCCTGTGATTAAACTGTGACATCTTATTTCTCTTAGTAGCTAGCGCCTATGGGATCTTTAGTATATGTTTGATGACTAAGGAAACCTAGAGTCCTTTTCCTCAGCTTCTACAAGAAAAAAGAGGTTAATTAGAATTTTTGTCAACAGACATGGTGAACCTATAGATTTTATTTTGATGAGTGCTATTATGCTTTTTGAATATCTCGACATAATCGAATAGCTATTATATTTACTGACCTGAGTGACAATAAGTAGTCAGAGACTACAGATACTCTTACAGCTGTTGATTTTAAAAGTGGACTTGGTTCAGGAAATATGAAATAGGTCAAGACATGAGCACCTGTGGTCGCTTCCTTTGTATAATATATGTTAATTGTATTAAAATTGCATCCATTTGATTTTCATTTATTTGATGCTTTTAATGGTTTACATAGTGGCTGGGCTGAAATTTTTCCTTAATTAAGTCTTTCTTAAGTGATTAATGTCATAATCAAGATTTCTGGGAAATGTTGATACTATTAAAGAACAGTTGCTTTATTAATTATTTAGTATGTATTATTTGTTTTTCTTTATTGCAGACATTCTCATTTACAAATGAGTACTTATAAACACAGACAAACCAATTGCTGAAGTATAGGCAACTTCATAAGTTTATTTTGAATCGCTTTAAAACATACAAATTCATTCAAATGCATTTTCTTGAAAAAAATCTATAATGTAATGTTTTCACTAATTTTGACTGGTCTTCCTATCTGAAGACTGAAATGTTTGAAAATCTTGATAAACTTTACTACAGCAAAAAATCAGAGATAGGTTTTCCCTTTGATCATAAGACCAAAATCATCAAATGCTACATCAAAATGTAACTAAAGTGCAATGGGTCATTATAAAATTTTACTTTCAGAGTGCTTATTTTTATTTTGTGACTGAAACACTTTCCATAACTGATCAAGGGCCTCCCAGTCTCTTGTGAGCTAAGATAACCAGTCTGCAGAAAATCTGACCATGAATTCCTCAAATAGAAGGTTCCCAGGCAAATTGAAGCAGAAGGTAGGGGATTGGTGGGGATTATAACAGGTCTTGTACTGAATTCTTCCATGACATTTCTGCAAAACCAATGAAATGCAAGCTACTGTCTATATTCATCAAATTTTTAATCCGTTCCAAAATGAGATAATATATGTGTACATCAGATCAACATTTTGCTCTTATTATTATTTTTTTAGTGGCAAACTTCCTATTCAAAGAGAATCTGACAGTCCCGAAAAGAAGGGGCCACTGACATTGCTCTTAAACAGGGAAAAATACTTTTAAGGCTGGTATCTTTTTAGTTAAGTCATTAAAAAAAAAAAAAAAAGAAGCAAGAATTTAAAACTAATACATTTCTAAAGAGAGAAGAGCATTCTAAGTTAGTTTTGCTCCCCTCCAATATCAATTTAAGGTATATTCAGAAACATTAAATTCTTTTGTATTTTATCCTAATATTTTATTTATAAACTTACTAACTGATGCATTAAGTCCTATGATATTGGATCCAGGTTGCTATAGGAAATACTCAAATGTAGCAGTGCTTAGCAGGAAAAAAAATAATATGTCATTTTATCTGCCTGTGTTATTAAAAAACTGCTTTTTTAGATGTGGCCTGGTCATTAATATTAACATTGGTGTTTGGTTCCTGTCAGCTTTGCTGTGGTAACATTTAGTTTTGCAGGCTGCTTTTCCTTGCTCCCCTAGCAAAGCCTGCAAAGGGGTTAGTGTCAAAAATTATTAATTTCATATAAAATCTAAAACCTGAAGCTTTTTTTGTTTTCTTAAGTTTCTTAAGTTTTCTTAAGTTCTTAAGCCTATAGAATATTTCATAGGCTTAATACATGGGGGAAGGAGTTTCCATGTCAGGCAATTACATGTTTTCCAGACTTCATAACATGCAGACAGAAGGGCATCAAGACTGAACATCATCTTCGAAAAACATATTTTTATCCAGAAAACAATTTTTAGAATATTTTTCAGTCCTGAGTACTACGTTCAAATGTCCAAGTTGCCTCTTACTCATGGCTGTGTTGCAAACAGAAAAATATATGACCAACTTATTATGTTTGTTTACATCTTAGTTTTAAACTATGCAACACATATTATTGTATTCACATGTGTAGTTGTGGATCTTCAATAAAATGTTAAAATGAAAATCATATGCAGATGATAATCTACTTGTGCCTTTTAATTTATAAACTACTTATGTATGGCTTCGAGGTGCGATATACTTCCTCATAAATCCGAGGAAGGTTATCCTTTGAGGAGAAGCATCAAAAGATGACAAGCTGTGGACCAGTTTGAAGCCCAGGCTCCAGATGAGTGCAGATTTTAATTGTGTGTGTGGGGGGGAAGACCTGGTTCTGTTGTGGATCTGCAGAATGTCTTGAAGTGTTTTTCAGTGTTTTGGGTTTGGCAACCCCAAAGTGTGTTTTGCTAAGCACTTTTCTCTTCATTGTAAGCCCATGTGTATTATAAAGGAAATTTAATCCGTATGTTTTTGATTCCTTTACACTTAACTCATCAAAATGTTGTTTTGTAAGAGCTATTTGATGTCCAAGAAGGCTTTGAGTCTTTTTATAATTTTTTAAAAGACTTTTTCTGTCCTTAGAAACAGGAAGTTGTGTTTTTCTAAGTAAACTAACTAAAAACACCTAAAGCTAGTGTTAGTTAGAAGGCTTCAAATGTAGGGTAAATGTTAAATTAATAATAATACAGAAGTTCTTATGTCATACTTACTCTGTGCTTGATTTCTTATAAGCATTTTTGGTGTTTCAGCTTAATTAATTCTTGTAATTACCATGTGAGGCAGGTGCTGTTAACTATCTCTACTTTAAAAAGAGAACTTAAGTTACCTGCCCTGGGGTCACACAGTTTGTAAGGGTGGGGCTGGGATTTGAAGCCAGGCAGGCTGGGACCTCATGTCCAAACCTTTCGCCACTACACTAGACTGCCTATTTCCGCAGTGTTATCCTGTAAAACTCTGGGTGTTCCTTACAATGACTTAGGTACCAGTACTCTACTAGGTACCAAAAAGATCATGTTCTTGTCCCTGAGAGAGTTTACTCTGTAATGGGCACAAAGAGATAAAAACCCAAACAAACAAACATGACAGACAACAAACAAACAAACCAACCCTAAATGAAATACTAGGTGTTTCTTCAATGTTGCATTCTTTGAACACATATTTGTAGAATATGTAGCAATGCCAGCCTCTCTTCTGGTGATTAGAAAAGCAGCAGCCATGGATCTTTTATCTCCATGGATAACGGATTGCATTCCTCCCCTTTGAGGAGATCAGTGATGGGAACGGAAAAAACGCTTGGGCTGCTTGTGATATTTTCAACAATAATAGAAGATGAGGTGGCAGCAAGGGTGACTTGGAGCAACCCATCCAACCTGTGTTCTTGGGACAACAAGCTTCCTGTGGAAGTTAGGGTCAATTCTAGTATCCAGACCTGCTGCTTCTTCAGGTGTCAATGGATATTTTCTTCCTAGCACACATCTCCCTTGATGACATCAAGAAGCTAATATTCCTGTTTATGTAAAATGAAGTTTTTACCCTTAAAAGTCTTAGCTAAGTCAGGGGTGCCTGGGAGACTCAGTTGGTTAAGTGTCCGACTCTTGGTTTCAGCTCAGGTGGTGATCTCAGGGTGGTGACATGGAGCACGGCCTCTGGCTCTGCTGGATGTGGAGCCTGCTTAAGATTCTCTCTGCCCGCCCCTGCCCTCACTAAAAAAAGTCTTAGCTAAGTTGAAGAATAAAATACCTGAAAGACTTTTAAGGAATGTCACACTTGTTAATGCAAATTGGCATGTTTTACTGCATCTGAATTACGAACAAAAGATTATAGCAAAACATTGAGGAAGCTTAACAGTAAACTCATTCAGTTATTGTTTATTTGAAAGCTTTATGGGTGTTTTTAATTATAAAAATAATACAAGCATGTTAAAAACAATTTGGAAATCAGAATTTAGTCAAAAAATGAAAATCTACCCCCAGTATCAGTGTAGCTGATACTTCTGTTGGTTATAGATGTGTAGTTTATTTTTTTTCAATGGTTGTAATTGTCTTGCTTCTAGTTATGTGATTTGTCAAGAACTTCTTTTTCTCATTAAAAGAAAAGGAGAACATGTTTTATCTTTCAAAATAAAATATCACAATAGAATTTGAAACCTTGAATTTGGCTTTCTTTTCAATTTGAAGAAGCTTACATTTTCTTTTTTTTTTTTTTCCCCTGAAGATTTTATTTATTTATTTGACAGAAAGAGAAACAGCAAGAGAGGGAATACAAACAGGGGGAGTGGGAGAAGGAGAAGCAGGCTCCCCACTCAGCAGGGAGCCCAACGCAGGGCTCAATCCCAGGACCCTGGATTCAGGACCTGAACTCTGGGATCAGGACCAGAACCGAAGATAGATGCTTAAGGACTGAGCCACCCAGGTGCCCTGAAGCTTACATTTTCTTAAAGAGGCCATTTAAGACACTCTTTGAGTAACCAGAATTACCAGAATGTGGTTCTTCATAGAGAGAAGTTGCCCAGGAAAGTGTGAGATGAAAGTCTTGGGTAGAGATGTTTGGTATGGTGAGGAAAAGTCACTCAAGAGGATACCCTTTCCTCAGGAAATGGGTCTTTGATTCCAAATCAAAATTCTTGAAATGAGAAGGAACAGCTTAGCAAGAATGGCAGCTACCAGCTGTGTAAGTCCAAAATGTGGCTAGAAATAATAAAATTTGTCAAGCCTTTTACAAAATTACGCTTTTCTTCTAAGCCCTCAAGAGAAGTTTGAAATTAACTGTATTTTAGGAAAATTGCTTTTTTCCTCCATACTGTTTGTAAGAATGAACACCTTTAAAAAGTGTAACATTTAAAAACCTCTAAAACTCTCCTATAAATTAAGGCCTAAAATAAAATATGCCTGCACACATACTGAAGTGTTAAAAATTGTCAATTACCTCAAAGAAAAGAAAAATAGTAATGGTACTTTCATTTGTATTAAAAAGGAATATAGAGGGCGCCTGGGTGGCTCAGTGGGTTAAGCCGCTGCCTTCGGCTCAGGTCATGATCCCAGTGTCCTGGGATCGAGTCCCGCATTGGGTTCTCTGCTCAGCAGGGAGCCTGCTTCCCTTCCTCTCTCTCTGCCTGCCTCTCTGCCTACTTGTGATCTCTGTCTGTCAAATAAATAAATAAAATCTTTAAAAAAAAAAAAAAGGAATATAGAACCATACTGAATAAAAAATCAGTACTTTGAAAAAAGGCTTATATCGTTCATCTTTCCATTAAATACCTCCAAGCATCCAGAATTATCTTGTTTCACATGATTTTCCAGGTTCTGCCACTAAGTCTGTTTTAACTTTAAGAATTCTATTCCAATATCAAAGGAATTTTTAAAAATGAATTTTCTTTGGGAAAAAAAGGGAAATCCCTGAGCCACACGTTTCAACATTTGAATTATCTGATTTAAACGATTACTCTTTTGCAGGCTTATTGCAGTTTTTCACTTGTCTTATAACCATTTTCTCTTAAAACACTTTGTTGTCCTTTGTCATAGCTGCTAGAGCCATCCTCCCCTCTCTCTACCTCCAGTTGCTGGAAGCTGAGAGAAAGCATCCCTGGATGCAGAAAATGGGAAAACAGGGTCTATTCAGAGATTCAGGAAGACTCTCAGTCTTGTTTTAGCTTTACAAGCACAGTATGTTCTCTCACTCTTGGTATTTTTTTGTCTTCTTATAATACAAACTAGAACAATGAATTCTTGTGACTCTCAAGATACCTTTACTGACCTTTATTCTTTCCCTGCGCTTGCCCCAGGGAAAAGAAATAAAAAGCAACTAGATGCTTCTAGCATGGCTATCAAACAAAGCATGCAGTCACAAAACCAGTTTGACCTTCTGATCCCACCTTTCCTACAATGTTGTGTTCTCAATGAAAAAAGTCATGAGTACCACTTTTTAATGGTTTGAAAACTTCTACTAAAGCTGCCTACCAAAAAATAAAATAAAATAAAATACATAAAGATATCAATTCCAATGGGATTTGATTGATAACACTGTCACTCTTGCCAGAATGGTCTGGTGTTGGTTCTTTTATATGGGTGGTGGGAATTCAAGAGATCTAGTAGCCAAAACAATGAAATGATTCCACAGCCAATTTGTGCAGAATGGTGTTCAAATCCCAAGATCTCACGCCACCATTACAGTGGGTAAAGACAATTGTGAGAGGTCCTCTGCTTTGCTTCATCTTCGTTTTCATATTATGAAAACAAAGGGGACCTAGGTCCTACATCCTCTCCACCCAGGAAAGGAAGGACTGGAAGGAAAGAGAGAGCAGGGTATGTGTTTGAGAACTATGGGGGGCTTAACTTCCTTTCTATTAAGGCTCCCGAGCATCACCCACATTACTCATCACCAGTATACAAAGTTGAAGATTTTCTGTTGACCTTATTAGATCTGAGTACTTTCCTCTCTCATCTAACTCCTACTCTAGAGGCAACTTAGTCCATCCTGAAATGTGGCTTACAAATACAGTTTTTGAACAGAAAAGAAAAACTTTGAAAAGAATGAAAAAGACAAGAAAAGTGAAAAATTCGGTTTATAGGTTTCCTGATCTGAGAATGAATTAAGCAAAGTTATTGCGCAGTTACTGTGGAAGGACAGACTCTGGTTAAATTAAGCAAGGCCCTTTCATTCCCTACAAGTTACAGACAGGAAGCCCAGGTTTTGAAGACTTCTTTTGTACTTGATCCTTCTATTTTTCCAACTTCAATATAAATTAACATCGTCAGGAAGGCATTTAGAGAATTGAGGCTATGTCAATATTTATGCTCCCAGTTTTATTCAAATTTTTTATCAGAAACCAGAGTTTGGAGGATCTGCCACTTTCCATGTAGAAACATGTGTGTGCGTGTGCATGCGTGTATGTATGGGTGTGTGTTCAAGAAATATTCTAATATACAAACATGGAGGGGCCATGTCTGAAGATGGGTACCTTTTGCTTTGAGTTGAGAAGCTCAGGTGACTAGTCCATTCAATGAATGAAAATAAAGGCCGACCTTCTAGTTGCATGTGTGATTACTGCCTTTGAGGGTTTACGTTTCCAAAGGAAGCCTGGGAATTTATAAGAATACCCAAAGAACTTGATAGTATGCTTTTCTTATTCCTGAAGGAAATTGTTCCCTTTTATATGTATTTCCTATTTCTTCTCCTCCTTCTCCAGTTTATTTATCTCGCATTTTGACAGTCACATACTGTAAGTCTGCTTGCCTCAGGAAGGATGAATATTCCATAAAACACAAACAGCGAGCATGCGCATACAATGACAGCAATGAAGGACTTCAACATAAAATATTCCTTCACCGAACCAGGGAAACAGTTTCAGAAATGAGAGGCAGTTATCTATCTAGTGGAGCAAGAATGGGATTGATCTGTGAGAAGAGAAAAGGACATCCTAGTGGTGACAAACCCGATTAGGGAAATCGGGGAAACCTTGAATTTGAGTTTGGATTCACCGAATTACAAGATGGTCCTTACCTTCTCTAAGCCCATTCTCCTCTCTGGATAGGATTACACCATCTCCTACAGTCTTCACTTCAGTAGAAAAAGGCAGGAAGTTTCTCAGCATGCAAGTTGAATGGGACTGGCCAAGGCACCTGAAGGGGTAGAGAGTCTATGAGACAATCATCTCACAATGATGGTAAAATAACCAACTACGGGGTCCCGAACTATTATATCTTTTCCTACAGTTGCTCCTCTGGCCTGGGCCTGTGGCTGACCTTTGATTCCTGCCTTAGGGAAGATGTAACTGGTTCAGTAGTAGAAGGAGAAGAGAACGAGAATGAAGCCAGGAAGAACAGTGTGGGCTTTGGCATTTCTCAGAGCTCTTGGTAAACAAGGATGGAGCCCGCCCATGGAAGCATCTCCGAGTGGAGGAGGGAGCTAACTGGAGACAGAAGGTGATGCAGATGGCACGCAGGAAAGGATTGCTGCACCCCATTTCTGGAGCTGAAATGAAAGGGTGGAGATGACTGCTGGCCAGAAATGCTGCAAGGAAGGGGGAAGAGAAAGAGGAGAAAGAGAAAGAGGAAAAACAGAGCTAACACTTGTTGGTTACTTATGTTGTGTTAAATTTCATACCAGACACTGGAAAAACATTAAGTCATTTCATCATTACAACAACTTGACATGAAAGGGAATTTAACTTCCCTTTCCATAAATGTCTATATCTGAGAAATCTAGATTTCTAATAGAGGTCCAGGTAATGAGTTTTGGAGAACTCTAGTAATCAAAGCAAGAGAACAGGGTGAGATGCGAACCCAGAATTCTGTTTTTAAGGCCAATGATCTATGTTTTTAAGGCTGTTCATCACAGAAAATGTTTTCCTAGGGAGGAGTTCATCTAAAAAAGCATATAGAATATCTTTGGGAAAAAGCTGATGATCTTGACATAAAAAAAATAAAAAAAAAAAAAAAAAAGATTTTAATGCTCTGTGGGTCACAGGCAAAATGAATTAGTTCAGAGAGAAAACTCGCCTTTTGCCATGTTCCCCTTCAAATAAACCTCTTGGCATGTCACAGTGGGAAATACTGTGATATATTGGAAACTTGCTGACCAGACACAGAGACTCACCAACTAAATTAAGATGCGTGAATCACATGGTATCTTGAGTCAACTTAAAACCTACAGCAAGAGACAAGGGGGAAAGATGGAGTGGGCTAACACACTTATGATAAGATCCAGGGAGGGTGGAAGGATCTCGTTACCAGAACCCTGTCTTTTTGCCACATCAGCCTTCCCTACTGACTGAGTGGTTATAAGCACCAGAGCAAAGAGGGAGCAAGGGGCTGGGCTCAGTGACAGAGGTGCCTAGAACCGATGTACACTTGTTCTATCACAAAGATGCAGGAGAAAGCATGCAAGGTCAGAAGGTGAAGCTCACTGATAATTGCTGGGCAGTCACAGCTTTTATCTTTGTGTCTCTGGCAGAATGAGGTCATCAATGGCTGATGAAAGGATTTTAAACTGTCATAAATATTTGCTAACTCATATTTTTTTTTTTTTGTCGTATTTACTACCACCGATGTTCTTCATTCTTCTGTGTAGACCCAAGGGTCCACAAGGTCTGTTTCTTCTTCCATTTGTGTGTATATATGTGTGTGTGTGTATTTAAGGTCTTATGGTAAATTCTATAAGCCCTTATATGTCTGAAAAAAATCTTTATTTTAACATTATTTTTTAAAGATATTTGCTGTACATAGAATTCTAGGCAGAGTGGTGCCTCGGGGCTCATTTAGTTGAATGTCTGCCTTTGGCTCAGGTCGTGATCTTTGGGTCCTGGGATCAAGTCCTACACTGGGCTCCCTGCTCAGTGGGGAGTTTGCTTCTCCCTCTCCCTCTCCCTCTGCCCCTCCTCTCCTGCTTGTGCTTTCTCTCAATAAAATAAAAGAATAGTCCTAGGAGTGCCTGGGTGGCTCAGTCAGTTAAGCGTCTGCCTTCAGCTTAGGCTGTGATCCTGGGGTCCTGGGATTAAGCCCCATGTTGGGTTCTCTGCTCTGCAGGGAGCCTGCTTCTCCCTCTGCCTCTCTCTCTGTCTTTCATGAATAAATAAATAAAATCTTAACAAATATATTAAAAAATAATAAAGAATTCTTGGTTGACTTTTTTTTTTTTTTAGTACTTGAAAGATATTGATTCATTGTTTTTGGCTTGCATTGCTTCTGTTGAGAAATTGGCTGTCATCCTTGTTCCTCTGTACATAACATGTCTCTTCCTCTTGTGCTTCTAAGGTGTTCTCTTTATTACTAGTTAAATAATGGTATAACTTTCTTCACTGTTCTTATGTTTGGGGCTCATTGAATTTTTTGGATCTGTGGATTTGTAGATTTTGCCAAATTTGGAAATATGTCAGGCATTATTATTACAAATATTTCTGTCACTTCCTGTCTCTTCTTTCCTTTGGGGCCTGTAATTACATGGATATTAGGCTGCTTGAAGTTGTTGTCCCACAGTTTCTTGATGCTCTATTCATTTTTTTTCTCCTCTCTGTGGGTTTCATTCTGGATAGAGTCTATTGCTCTGTCTTCAAGTTTACTAACATTTTCTTCTATACTGTCTAATCTGCTGTTAATTTTATCCAGTCATTTTCAGCTCTGGAATTTCAATTTTGGTCTTTTTTTTTTTAATCTTCCATGTCTCTCCCTATCATACTTAGGTTTTTCTCTATCTTCTTTAACATATGGAATATGTTTTAATAACTATTTTAATTTCTTTGCCAACTAATCCTATTATCTATGTAATTTGAGTCTATGTAATATGAGTCTATTTCTGTAGACTGCTTTTTGAGTTATGAGTTACATTCTTTTGCTTTTTTGCATGTTGGGTAATTGTTTAATTGCATGTCAGATATTGTAGTGTTACCTTGTTGGGTGCTAGATATTTTTCTATTTCTTTAAATATTTCTGGGCTTTGTTCTAGCATCCAATTAAGCACTTGGAAATAGTTTGATCTCTTAAGGCATGTTTTTATGCTTTGTTAGGCAGGAAAAGAAAACCATTTTTTTTTTCTAGAGCCAATTTTAACCCACCACTGAGGCAATACATTTTTGAGTAGTGTATCTGATTTCTTGTGTCTTATGGAGGGTTTTTTTTTTTTTTAATGGTTGATGGGAATACAAAGTCTTTTCAACTTTGTATGAGCTCAAGTTTTCTGCCTGTTTCTTTCCTACAGTTCATACTCCAGTATGAGGCAGTTTTCTCACATATGTTGACCAGAATTCAGCTGAAAACCCAGGGGGACTCTGTGAAATTCTCTGGCTCTCGCCTTCTGTGAAGCTCTCTCCTTTCCACAAAACTCATTCCTCCCCAAGAAGCTAATTCCTCTCTAGTGTTCTACCCTCTGAATTCCAGCTGCCATGGTCTCCCTGAATTCTCAAGTCTGTATCTTCAACTCAGGGAAGCCAGCAGAGTCCCTCTGAACCTTCCCACCATGTTCTGTGGCCTGGAAACTCTCTCTATAGACTCCCTTCCAGTCTCCTGTTACTCCCACCCAGTGTAGGGCTCACCACATTTGTTTTCCTTTCCCCAAGGATCTGTCCTGTGTTGCTTATCGTCCAGTGTCTGAAAAACATTAATTCATGTGGTCTGTTCAGTTTTTTTAATTGTTTAAAGAAGGATGTCTCTTTTCCTTCATCTTGACCAGAAGTGATGGTTGCCTCATTAATCTTGGGTGACTATTTGCTCCTTCCATCCTTTCCTGCCTATGCTTAGCACACATACATTCTACTTACTTTATCTGTGACCAAGATGTCTTGAGAGCTGCTTGCTTTCTTACTAGAGGTACATACTCATATTACAGAGAAGAATAATTTTTAATGGTTTCCTTACTACACAAGTACTACATATTTATTTTGGAAAAAGTAGCAAATAAGATAAGCAAAAAGAAGAAAGCAAAAATCACTGTTAAGTCTTTCTGTATTGAGTTAATATTTTGGCATTGATATTTTCAATATCCTGGCTTATGGAGCAGAAGAAATTTTTTTTAAAGATTTATTTATTTGACACAGAGAGAGAGAGAGACAGGGAGAGAGGGGACAAAAGCAGAGGGAGTGGGAGAGGGAGAAGCAGGCTTCCCACCAAGCAGAGAGCCCAATGCAGGGCTTGATCCCAGGACCCTGGGGTCATGACCTGAGTCAAAGGTGGACATTTAACAACTGAGCCACCCAGGTGCCCCACAGAAAAAAAACTTTAATTAGAGCAAAAACCTCACTACTCAGGCTACAGTTTGGGGAGGAGCAGTGCCATCTCAGGACAAGGGGATTCTTTTATTGGGAAACACCATCATGCTTCTCAATGGGCTCTTCTGGGTGACAAAGATGAGGTCTCTTGAGCATATCATATTCTGGTAAGTGAGAAAAGCAAGAACTAAACTGTTCTGCCTAATAAAGAAGAAAATCTTGTAGCTTCCAGGGGTTGTCCTCAAGTGGAGAAAAGGAAGGAGAGAGAAAAGAAGTCTTAGAAAAAGGAAGCCCATGATGAGGGCAATAAACTGGGGTCTAAGGAGAGAAATTCCTTGCAGCCAAGAACTGCTTGATGAATTCTTAAAACATATATGTAATATTTAATTAGACATTATTATTTGTATTGCACTAAAATCCTCCAAACTTTAACAATTTGCCAATGCCTTTGGTGCTTTGGGGAAATATATTCATTTACTAGGTATCTGCTGGGCATCTACTTTGGGCCAAGTACCATTCTGGGTACTTGGGATACAACAAAGAGAGATCCCTGTTCTTTAGAGCTTGAATTTGGATAAGGATAAAAAATAATATAAAAATAATAAATATGTTACTTAAATAATGTCTTATAAAATAATAAGAGCTACTTACACAAAAACAGAAGAGTAGAGCAAAAGCATGAAGGTGGGTGGGGGTGAAGATAGTAGTTTATAATTTTATACAGGATGGTCAGGATGAGCAAAGACTTGAAGAAGATGAGGGATTTAACCATGTGGATATTTGAGGGAAGAGTGATCACAAAAGAGGTAGTAGCTGATGCAGAGGCCCTAAGGTAGAATGAGTTTCATTACTCATAATCAGAAAAAGTAAACAGGCATGTATATTCAGTCCAGGTGTGCTTTGGTAAATCCATAAATTTTAGGGCAAAAAAGGTACTTGGATCTAGGGACAAAAGCAAGAAATCCAAGCAGATGTTGTTTAGAGGACTGAACTAGGATGCCCATTAGCAATGAAATAGTAAAAATGGCTCAAATACAGCAACAAAATATATATCAAATGTACTCTCATAATTGTTTCTAAGCCTCAGTCTTCTTATACAATATGGATGTTATTGGTAACTTTTTGGTCCTCTCTTTTTTGTTCCTTCCTTTTGAGGATGAGCCCTTCCCATTTCAGGCATGGTTAATCAACAGGCATCAACTACTTGATTCCCTGGAGGAGGCCCCTGAATCAGGCTGGAGAATCACAGTACTTCAATCCCTTGGCCATAATAATTGATTCTGAGATGGGCAAGTTACACAATCCAGGCATTGTTGAGTCCTTCAGAAAACTGATGCAAACACTGGGAGGTTGCCCTTTTTTTTGGAACAATGGCTACAAAGATGATGTAAACCTTCTGGATGTTTGCTGCTTTGGTAAGACTTCTTGAAGAAAAGCAAAACTGAGAAGAGAGAGAGAGCCAGAGAGATCAAGACAGAGACAAAGATTCAGAGACCCAGAGAGACTAATGTTCAAATGCTGAATTCAGCCACGCTCGAAGTCAGCACCATTTTCTTTGATTACTCTTTATATAAGCTAATAAATCATTTGTTTACAGCAATTTGAGTTGTGTTCCATCACTTGCAATCTAAAGATCCTATTAGAGAAGAATAATGTAATGCCTTCCTAAAGAGTTTTCCCCAGAGTATTTTTGGAAGCACCAAGAGGAGTCCCAAAGTGACCCTAAGTGGTCCCTAAGTGCCTCCAGAATTGGTCTGAGTTGTCCCTCTTTATTGCCACATTGGAGTCGCTCAGAGGAGACTCTGCTACTCTCATTGTGACCTAAGCCTAGAATGTGTTGGCAGGAGAGCCATCATCTCTGTGGCGTGGAGCCCTATCACAGGGTAGGAGTCTCTGCTGACTGCTCTGGGAGGTTGCCGAATATGAAGCAAAAACAGGCTCCCATCGATGTTTTCATTTAGAAGTCTCAAAGCAAGTTTTCTTGAGCCCCAAGGTATGACTAAGTAGAGTGGAGACCACATTTTTAGTGGCCATGTTCACCCATCTTTAGAGAACGTCAGCCACCTTCCACACCTGGAAATCCTCCACCTGTGTCCTTTGGGCTCCCCACAGCAGGGCAGCTCATGTGCCAGTTTCCTTCCACTGTAAGGGGACAACCCTTAGGTACCCTGATAATCCCACCTCTATTTTTATTTGGCCCTCATTTGGTCTTCCCAAATTCAGCTGACATCTCTGCTTATATGCAATCGTGAGCACTGTTCTCATTGTATGTATTTCATGTTTTAATTGCAGGAAGTGTCTCATTCCTGAGCAATTCTGTTACAGTTAGGGGAGAGGGCCACTCTGGGTAGGGCTCAGTGTGGTCACTTATCACTGCTGTGCCATTTTCAAATACTGACTCTGGCTCTGTGGGATCCACCAACACTCAATGTGGATTTAGATTGCTGAGGCTGGATAGCAATGAACAGATCAGCCTGCCATGTAGGCTGATACTTATTTTTGAGTCTGGTCTTTGAAAACGACAGACTGTTTAAAATAAAAAACCAAACCAAAAATTAAAATAAAATAAAGTAAAATAAAAACAAAAAACCCTCCGGTCACAAAGTAAGAAACTGATATATTGGTGGCTGGTCAAGCTATACCAGCATTTTCAAAAATGATCAGCATTATGGTAATTAATCTTACAACAGGCATAGTTAGCATCTCTTAAGGACAGATGCTAGGATAGGGACCTTCCTACTCCAGAAGGGAGCTGTGCGATGTACTCTCTAAATTTGCAAGTGAAATCTGAAACAAGTGGTTGAATAAAATCTTTGGTAAACCTTGGAAGCTGCCAAGAAGCTTTTTGTTCTATGAGGTCAAGTTCAGGATTACGTATGTGGTTTGAAGGTTTGGGCAGTAGTGGGTGAGTAAAACACCAAAGCACACGCACAGGGGTTTGGCTGCAGAGAGAGTGACAGATGTTAGCACAGCTCCCCATGCTTTTTGGTAGAGAAGCAGCACTTGACATTATTAGACATTTAATTTAAAAGTTTACAGAAACTTAGAGTTCAGAAAGATATAAAGTATTTAAGCATTTTTTTCTCCCTGTAAACTTTGGAAGCTTTCAAATTGCCCGATATAGGCAAAAATCTTAGAAATAATTAGTAAAACCCTAACACCTGGAATCACTCAACACACCTGAAAGAGCCCAGTAAAACAAACACATGTTTCAGGATTTGCGACAGCATCTCTTGGTTATCCTTTCTTTTACCTTGTAATGTTTCCTCCCGTCTCTCTCAAGTGTGCCCTCTGGATCTCAAAGGAGAGCTCTTCTGCTCTGCAGTTAGTCTAGAATGACCACTTTCCAGGTCTTCACACTCCATCCTGGCATGCACGTCCCATACTGTGTTGTTTGACCCACTTTTGGCATCAAGGAGCTGACTCAGCAATAATAGATTCCAGCCTGCAGGGGAAATCTCTCCCTCCTTCCTCTTGCTTCCTTCCCTCTCCTGCCTCAGACTCCAAAATGTGTTGAAATGCTAAAAGAATGCAAAAGAACAAATGAGAACTTAAAATGAAAAAAGACACTGGATAATACTTTGTTTTTCTTCCGTAACACAGTGTGTTGAAACAGACATGTTTTCTGAGTAAACGAGCGCGCTGTTTGGCACCATGTGTGGAAAAAGATCCAGTGATTTGTCAGACATCCCGAACGGCCAAGAGAGCTGCTTCTTGCTACCGATGCCATGTGTGGGAACATTTGGGCCAAGTGTCTGGTAGGCCGGTGTTGCTGTTGGAGTGCAGTCCACACCAGCCGGACCTGTGCAGCAGTTAGGTGTCAAAGTGATGGGTCAGGTACTTAAACAGGAGCATTCACAAGCTGGAGGTCGACTTCCCAATATAAAACCTGTGTCCTCATTGATGTAATACAAGTCTTCGCTTAGGTTTGCCAGTTTTAAAAAAAAATTCAATATTTTTAGTCATTCTTTTATTAAGTAATATGGGTTATTTTAAGAAGGAGCGACACCAGAAGGAAATCGGCACACCACAGAAATGAAAACCCAATCAGTAAACATTTGTACCGTTCACCACATGGTGGCCAAGAGGAGCAGGAAACACTGAATGACACCAGGGAGGAGTTCCTTATTTTCTTCTCTCTGGATTTTTCCACATAAATTATCATAAACTGCTGAAGGATTAAACGTTTTGGTGTGCTGCAAGCGTCCCTCATTTGGGCAACTAAAAAACATCACGCATCTCTTTGTTTTCTTTCCTTTCTCTTTTCACCAAACATGATTTTATTTTTAAGTGATCTCTACACCCAACATAGGGCTCGAACTTAGAACCCTGAGATCAAGAGTTGCATGCTCCACTGACTGAGCCAGTGAGGAGACCCATTTTTTCTCCTTTTACTCAAACATTCATCTCTAGGTTTGTGCCAAGTCACAAAGCCTCTCCCCTCAAGATCAAGGCCCTCTTCTCAGATGACTTCTCCATAGGTTGTAGCTCCTTATTATTTTCTGTTTTGGTGTGAATACTAGATTATTTATCTGACAACCAGGAGGGTCCCAATGCTCAGAAAGAATTTTTCAGAAGGTAATCTCTGCAGCAGTTGTGAAGTATAATGGTGCATAACTAGCCCACATTCTGCCACTTTCCCTCAGTGTCCATGGCAGACACTACATATCCATTGTGGCACACCTTCCCACAGATTTTGAGTGTGCCTCAGAGTCTTTTTCCAGTGGCATGCTCCAGACCGCTGTGATGAATCAGAACTGATATATGAAAGAACTCTTCTTTACTAACCCTTAGCCCCAGTGTTTCTTGTCAGCCTCCGCTGAGTTGCCTACTTTAGCTCTCCTGGATGGAGGGAGATAGACAGGGATTTCCCCCCACTGGAAGGTACTCCCAAAATGTTTATTTCTGGAGCCCCCTGAATCAAAGAAGCACCTGGCTTTAGGGATTCTGGAAGAATAACATCTGGGAAGTCTTTTCCAGCCGTAGGAATTTCAATTCCAAGTAGCTGCGAGGAACCAACTGGCACAAGAGTCTCATTAAAACTGATCTCGCAGGCTGCTAAGATTCTTTGTTACCTGAGAGCTATCTCCATTCTGTAAAGGATTTAGGTATAATCTGGGATGCCCCTCTTACAATAACCTGAGTTATAAGAGGACAGTAGGCTTAGAATTAACAAAACAGGCTATAGCTGCCTGCCAGAATGAAAGAGGGAGGTCAACGCAGCCAGGCCACAAGAAAAACCTCAGTAATGGCCTTTCATCAATAAAATACTTTTGATCACTTAGACAAGGCAGGGACTACAGTTAATTTCTGTCCTACCTATGAAGAATGTTAGGTAAATTAGGAGGGCAATAAGATTATGTTGTGTAAGAGAACAGATTGTGTTTTTTTTTAAAGATTTTATTTATTTATTTGTCAGAGAGAGAGAGGGAGAGAGAGCGAGCACAGGCAGACAGAATGGCAGGCAGAGGCAGAGGGAGAAGCAGGCTCCCTGACGAGCAAGGAGCCCGATGCGGGACTCGATCCCAGGACGCTGGGATCATGACCTGAGCCGAAAGCAGCTGCTTAACCAACTGAGCCACCCAGGCGTCCCCAGATTGTGGTTTTTAAAAATTTTTTTAGATTTATTTATATATTTGAGAGAGAGAGAGAGAGCAGGGGGAGGGGCAGAAGGAGAGGGAAAGAGACAATCTTAAGCAGACTCCCCCACTGAGCACAGAGCCTGATGCGGGCCAATCTCATGACCCTGAGATCATGACTTGAGTGGAAATTAAGAATCAGATGCTCAACCTAGGTGCCCCAAGAGAACAGATTGTTTTATACCCATGCTATTGAATATACTTGAGAATATAAGAATTATATTTTATTTAAAATATTCTCTAGGGACTCCTGGGTGTCTCAGTGGGTTAAACCTCTGCCTTTGGCTCATGGTCTCGGGGTCCTGGTATTGAGGCCCACATCAGACTCTCTGCTCAGCGGGGAGGCTGCTTCCCCCCTCTCTCTGCCTGCTGCTCTACCTACTTGTGATCTCTCTCTCTGTGTGTCAAATAAATAAATAAAATCTTTAAAAATAAATAAATAATATGTTCTCTAATGCATGCTCTTCCATAACTGGGTCTAGCCTTTGCCCAGGCAGTCTGAATTTGTTTTCCCCAGCACAGTTCTAAAGGGCCCACTGTGGGCTTAGCAGAAAATAAGTAACCTTCTACCCCACAGACTCTTGTGTTGACTGGCCTGATTCCCGGTCCCCTTCCTGGCTCAACTGGTTCTAGGTCCCTTCTGCTCACCTCTTCATCTTCAATTCTTATCCGAATCTTTGTCTCATCTCTTCCATGTTGTCTCTTTCACAAATGCAACATTGACTTCCTTCCAACTCCTGACCCTCAGCTTCTTTTTACAGGATACTTAGAGAGGCATCACAGAGAAACTTGGTCCTTAATAGAGATAGCCTGAAATAGATCATCCTCATGTCTTTCCCCTAGTGTTGCCTCCAACAAGGGCAGCCCAGTCTTACTAATGAGCCTAGACACAATAGTGAGATTTCAATACAGAACATTTTTAAAGCAGATTTATCAATTTGGTGTGTTTTTATTTGTTTATTCTGAAATTTCTTCTTACTTTCCTTATGGTATATTTCTCCCCAGTCTTGGTACTTCCACCAATAAACAAACAAACAAATAACCTTAAGGATCTTTGTTTCAAGTTGTTATCTATTAGTGAAATTTTCTTTATAAGTATCTCTAACTGCTTAGGAGAACGATTGCCATGGAGTACCTATTTTTGCGGGAGTATTTATTTTATCTGGCAACTCTCTTAGGGTTTGAGGTGCTTTGCCTTGAGACTCTCATTTCTGGAACCTGGCAAACTAAAGAATACTGACCACATAATCAGGAGTTTTCTTCTCTGAATATCTCATTATTTCAAGGACTCAGTCTCAAATACATGAAGGCATTCACAAACAGAGCACAAATGGATCACAAGAAGTTATTCAAGACCTATTCATTATACAGGTTCGACCTCCTCTCTTTGACCTTAAAGTAACATGTCTTCAGGGAAATCTTATCTGAAAGTCTAGTCTAGATTATGTTCCTATTTATACTTAGTCACAGCACTTTTCCCTCGTGGGCCTTCCCACTATCATAATCATGTAGTTATTGGTACATATTGCTCAACCACCATTACAGGCTTCACGAGGGCAGGGATCTTATTGGTTTTGTTCTGTGCTATACTCCAGTGCTTATTACTATACCTGACAAATAATATGAGATCAATAAATTTAGAAGCTACTATAGAAGATCCTATTTTCTATGGCAACAAATAGAAAAAAAAAACCCACAGGAATAAATAGGACAATAAATATGCAAAACACAGATGAAGAAAACTTTAAAATACTTCTGAAGGATAAAAAAAAGGTATAAATAAATGCAAAGCCATACCATGTTCTTAGATAGGAAACCTCAATTACCACAAAGAGGTCAACACGTACTGAATTAACCTGTATATTTAATATGTTGCCCAAATTATGCCAATGGATCCTTTTTTGAACTTGAAACTTCTAATGTTCCAATGAAAACAAACAAAAGAAGGGCCAGAAAAAATTTAAAACAGCAATAAGGAGAGATTATACCTCCCAGATAATATTACAAAAACTTTAATAATTAAACTCTGTTGTTGACACATGAACAGGTGGACACAACAATGGGATAGATGAAAAAGTCTAAGTTGCTTTGCAAATTAATGGCAAATGATGAATTTTTCATTAAATGATGATGGGACATGTGATTTACCATCTGGAAAAAAAGTAAAGTTGAACTTCTACCTCAAATCATATACATCAGTATAATCTGCAAAATGGATAAGAAATTTAAGTGTAAAACTGAAACCATAAATGTAATAGAAAAAAATGTACCAAAATACATTTGTGTTCTTAGAGCAGGGAAGGTCTTTGTAACTCTGTTAGAATCTAGAAACCATAAATGAAAGATTGATAAATTAACTAGACCAAGTACAAAATTAAAAAAAAAAATCCCTGCATGGCAAGAATAAATAAAAACCAAGCAAGTGAAAAACAACCCCTTATGCAAAAGTAAGAAGACAAATAACAAAATAGGGGGAAAAAAACTTTCACACAATTCTTACCACAGAATAAAAAGCTGATCTCCTTATGTAAAGTGTAAAGTTTTTATCACCACAGTTGTACCATTTCAGTTTTAACAATGGAAGAGTTAGTGTGCCAGGGTGGTTTGGTCAGTTAAACATCAGACTTTTGGTTTTGGCTCAGGTCATGGTCTCAGGGTCCTGAGATCAAGTCCTGAGTCAGAGTGGGGAGCCTGCTTCTCCTCTCTCTCTCCCTCTGCCCCTCCCCTCCACTAAAATAAATAAATAAAATCTTAAAAAACAATGGAAGAGCTAGAGATCATATTAAAAGTTCCTAGAAATTATCAAGAAAAAGACCCAGACCAACTATCAAATAGTGGACTGACATGTTTTTGGTGACGCTGTGAAGAAACCCACAGGCTCACACCTGTTAGTGGGGGTGTAAACTGATAAAAATTTATGGAAACAACTCAGCAGAAGTTATCAAAATTATATATGCATTAATTATATAAAATACATTAAAAATATGAAGTTAAGGACATTGACCTGGTAAACTAATGTCCATTTAAAAGAGACTATACCCATATTAGAGTATATGCATATAATGGGTTATTGTTCAACTTAAAAATGACTGATATCATTCATATGTACATAAGGATGCCATCCAAGGTCCTTATGTGAAACAAAAAAGCAAGGCATGAAACTAGGTACACAGTCTAAAAAAGATTTTATCTATGTATATATGTGTGTACATGTTGTACACATATACTTGTGTACACATACACAATGTAAACATGCATATTGAATACCCAGAAGGAAACTCACAAAGGATACATACAAAAATTCATAAGAAAGCTTCCCATTAGGATGGTTTGAGAGTGGGAAGAGGGAAGTAGGTGATTATGGGATGGGGTAGGAGATAGACTTCTCATTGTATGGCTTCTTATTGCTTATTTTACTTCTGAAAGATGGTAGTGTAATGAACATTTATTAAATTAAACAAATAAACTGAATTTGAGAGAAAAAAATAATATCACCTAGAAAAAAAGGAAACTGCTCATTCTATGAAATCAAGTTCTATGGATTGGATAAAAGTATATCAGAGGGATGCCTGGCTGGCTCAGTCAGTAAAACATGTGACTCCAAAATGCTGGGCGTAAAGTTTACTTAAAAATATATTTTTGGAAAAATAAAAAAAAATAGTGCACCAGAGGGACACTAAAACCAGTGTCACAATGTTTTCTGTTCTTATTATTTTAAACTGTCTTAAGTTGGCTCTGAAACTAGATAGGGGGCAAACAAATAAATGTGTGTTTATGTTAACAAACTGTTGGTTAGTCTTGATTTATCTAGATGGACAAAGAATTCCTTTACATTAGGAAGTGTTTGTTACCTCAGAATTATGTGAGGACTCGTTGAAGGCCCAATTAGTGGCCCCTCTTAGGAGACATTCACTGGGGTTTTGTGCTGCTGAAGGACAGATGGAAGACATCCTGGCACTTCATCCACCAAGAAAAGAATCTCAAAACCAAATAGAGTAAATTGATTAACTTCTCACTAGAAATGAAGCCACCTCAAGGGGAAACCAAACATACCCTTCTTCTCCAACAGTGCCTGTTGTCGCCTCCATCTTCGCCATATGAAAGGAACATCAGAATCAGAAGTCACTTTTAATTAAGTGTAAGGTTTATCACTGCAGTTGTACCATTATACTTTGAACGATGGAAGAGCTGGGGGGGTCATAAAACAAATTTCCTTTCTTATAGAAGATGTCTCTATTTAGGGTCACTCTTTATAAGACCATACAGAGTCTATGTTTGAAACCCAAACAGAAGTTTCCTTGAGATTCTGTTTAAAATAGAGGTCCTGATGAAATCCACATGGCTGATATTTAACCAAAGTGATGTTGATTGACAGGGGAAAGAACTTTAATAACTGTTAAGAAATGGGACCTCATTGTGGATTGAGGAAGTTTACCCCAAAATTATGAGGCTGAGATGGAAAATCTTAAATTCCTTAAATTCCTACCAGAGTCACTACTAACTCCTGTCTTCCTTTGACATCAATGGCTAAATTATTTTTCCAACCTCACTTTGCCAGGAAATCCTACCAGAACCATCTTTGTGCTCATCATTGCTTGGATGAACTATTGGAAAGTGATGAATGGGGTCCAGTGACAGGGAACAGGAGGGGGAGGGGAAAGTGCCCCCAAATGAGCAGAACAAACTCTTAAGTTTTGCTAAGCCACTTCAGGCCTTGGGTTTAAAGAGTTTCTGGCTGCCATTCTAGTACCATTTTCTTTTTTCTTTGATACCGATATTAATAGTATCTACGAGATTAAACTAATAATGCTGCCTAATATATTTTCATATTCTTTTTTAAGAAGCAAAACTTCTATTCTCAGTAGCTCTGCTCTTTTGAACGCTTCAGAAGGATTACTTTAATCAAGAATTTGCATTCTGGAAGAGCAAGATGGCAGAGGAGTAGGAGACTGAAATATCATTAGGTCCCAAGAGTTCAGCTAGATAGTTATCAAACCACTCTGAACACCTACAGAACACCTGATATCTCAACAAGAGATTGAAGAGATGAATAGCGGCAAATCTAGGAACAGAAAAGCAACCACCTTCTGGAAGGTAGGATGTCAGGGTCCAATCTCAACAGGTCCAGGTGTCCCCAAAAGAGGGGTGGTGTCAGCCAGAGGAATGAGAGAGCCACACAGCAAGTTCTGGTCAGTAGTCAGGCATCTCCATCTTTATTCTGATTTTAGGGCTTCTTATATAGGCAGTTAACTTGGGGTAGGGGTTACATTTGTGCAAAGGACATTAAAGGACTCAACCACTCATCAGATAATTTCTCTTTGTTCAGCACATGTTATTCTAGTTAAGCTATAATGGGTACAGACTGGCACCAGGGATGGGGGACAGGGTCTTGCTTCTTGAGTAATCATGTCCCTCAGAAAGCCATGGGAGGTAGCACAAATATGTGCTTTTTTGATAACTTATTCTGGGGTCTGCAGGAAAACAGGGTATAGGTTAATGGAAAATGAGAAGATTGAGGGATGAACTAGGTAGTAAGGAACTGCAGGAAAATAGGATATAGTTTAAGGAAAATGCGAAGCTATCTGGAGGAACTAAGTATATAAGAGAGAAGTTGGAACAAGAAGGCATTACCTTTGCAGGAGGCAGGGTGTATATCAATGGCTCAGCTGTGGAAGCATTGGGCAAACATCAACCTAGGGAGGAAACTGTCTATCATGGTACACATCTGAAGTTCTCCATTGTCCTAGGTACAGAATAATTTACCTCCTTGAAGTTGCTCCAGCGCACAAGCCTGAGAGATATTTGCAGCAGATTAGCAAGGGGCTCTTTATTTGAGAGAGATATGGAGATCAGAGAAAAAGGCAAGAGACTATCAGACCATGCTTATTTGCAGGGCTATCTGGCCCTTGGCAGGATTAGACCTGCATCAGTTCAGACCTTAACCTAGTAGGGCAATACCCTCAACCAGATCTCATGGCTCCCAATAGTAGGACATGCAGAGAATTGAATCTGAGGCAAAACACAGATAGACCACAGGGGGAGGGCCCAGCTCCCGGCAAGTGAAAGAGCAGCAGAGCACAAAATGGAACTTTTAGAAGTCTGCTCCACTGAGGGACTCTCCAGAGGCTAAGCGGGGTAGAGTGGGGTGGGGGGTTGGGTAGAGCCCTCACAGAGTCAATGTGATCTCAGGATCCATGGGATCACAAAACGACCGGTGTCTGAGTGTGGCAGAGCTTCCAGGTAATCAGAGCAGGGAAGCTGGCTGCAGAGATGGAGCCAGAGAGTGGGCTCTCAGCTCAGGATTACCTTAAACCATGATCCGAGGCACAGCTGGGACACTGCTCCTTGAGCAGGGACCACACAAGTGGCAGATCCAGGAGACTCATCTTCCTCCTCTGGGAGGAGTGGCATGAAGCGTGCAGCAGGAATCTGCTGGGTTTGGAGACTCCAAACAGGGCTGTGCACCAGAGATAGAAATGCTCAGTCACAGGCTGGGTGAGCCCAGAGTGCAGCCAGAGACAAGGGAGATGGGAGGGATTGAATTCTTTTCTCTGAGGGCAAACTGAGGCGTGGAGCTCTGAGCTCTCGGTTTCTATGGGGCCAGAGATTGGGAGGCCGCCATCTTCATTCCCATCCTCCAAAGCTATACAGAAAGCATTCAGGTAACAAAAGCTCCCAAGAGCAAAACCGATCAGATTACTTATCCTGGCCCCTGGCAAGGGCAGTGCAATTCCCCGTTGGGCAAAGTCATTTGAGAATAAATGCAACGGGCCCCTCCCCAAGAAGATCAACAAGAACATCCATCCAAAACCAAGTTCACTGATCAATGAGAATTTCAAAACTTCAGAGCTATGGGAATACAGCACTTAGAATTCATGGATTTTTTCCCATGATTTTTAGTCTTCCAAAGTTAAATTTTTTTTTTCCTAAGATTTTATTTATTTATTTGACAGAGAGATCACAAGCAGGCAGAGAGGCAGGCAGAGAGAGAGGAGGAAGCAGGCTCCCCTAGAGAGCAGAGAGCCCGGTGCGGGGCTCGATCCCAGGACTCTGAGATCATGACCCGAGCCGAAGGCAGCGGCTCAACCCACTGAGCCACCCAGGTGCCCCCCAAAGTTAAATTTTTTAAACTTAATTTTTTCTTATTCTATTTTTAAAAAATTTCCTCTTTCCTATTTTAACATTTTTAAAGTATTTTATCTTATCAATACCTTTTAAAAAATCTTTTAAAATCTTCATTGTTATAGTCATATTCTATCCCTTCATTGTATTTGACCTTATTTTTTGTATACATATAGGTTTTTCTTCCTTTAAAATTTTGGGATACAGTTTCTTCTAATGGATCAAAATATACCCTAAATCTAGCACATGGCTTTGTTCTAGTCTCCAGCCTGATCACATCCTTTCCTCTTTTTTTTTTCTTTTTTCAACCAACATCCTATATTATCAATTACTCTTTTAGATTCTTTTTTAATTTTCATCTTTACAGTCATATTCTATCCCTTTATCATATTTACTCATATTTTTCTGTATGTATGTTTTCCTTTCTTTAAAGTTTTGGGAGGCAGTTTCTTCTAATAGACCAAAATACACCCAAAATCAAGTGTGTGACTCTGTTCTATTCACCAGTCTAGTATACCTAATATATATTATATATGTAATATATATATATTTTTTTTCCTTTTTTTCCTCCTTTCTTCTACCCCCAGTATCAGGTCTCTTCTGATAGGATTAGTGCATATTTTTCTGGGGTCGTTGCTACTCTTTTAGTATTTTGTTCTCTCATTCATCTATTCTTATCTGGATAAACTGCCACGGTGGAAAAACTCACCACAAAACAAAGAAAAAGAGGCAGTACCTACAGCTAGGGACCTAATCAATATGGACATTAGTAATATCTCAGAACTACAGTTCAGAATGATGATTATCAAGGTGCTAGCTGGGGTTGAAAAAAGCATGGAGGATACCAGAGAATCCCTTTATGGAGAAATAAAGTCCCTTTCTGGAGAAATAAAATAACTAAAATCTAACCAAGTTGAAATAAAAGAAGCTATTAATGAGGTGCAATAAAAAAACGGAGGCTCTTACTGCTAGGATAAATGAGCCAGAAGAGAGAATTAGTGATATGGAAGAACAAAGGATGAAGAATAAAGAAGCTGAGAAAAAGAGAGATAACCAAGTATTGGGCCATGAGGGGAGAATTTGAGAAATAAGTGATACCATAAGACAAAACAATATTAGAATAGTTGGGATCCCAGAAGAAGAAGAAAGAGAGAGAGGCAGATGGTATATTGGAACAAATTATACCAGAGAATTTCCTTAATTTGGTGAAGGGAATAAGTATCAAAATCCAGGAGGCACCCCTCAAAATCAATTTAAAAAAGCCTACACCCCATCATCTAATAGTAAAACTTTCAAGTCTCAGTGACAAAGAGAAAATCCTGAAAGCAGCTTGGGACAAGAAGTCTGTAAGATACAATGGTAGAAATATTAGATTGGGAGCCAAACTATCCACAGAGACCAGGCAGGCCAGAAAGGACTGTCATGATATATTCAGAGCACTAAACAAGAAAAATATGCAGACAAACTACTATAGCCAGGCTGTCATTGAAAATAGAAGGAGAGATAAGAAGCTTCCAGGACAAACAAAAACTAAAAGAATTTGCAAACACAAAACCAGCCCTACAGGAAATATTGAAAGGGGTCCTTTAAGCAAAGAGAGAGCTTAAAGTAACAGACCAAAAGGAACAGAGACAATATACAGTAACAGTCACCTTACAGGCAATACAATGGCACTAAATTCATATCTTTCAATAGTTACCCTGAATGTAAATGGACTAAATGCCCCAATCAAAAGACACAGGGTATCAGAATGGATAAAAAAAACCAAACCAAGATCCATCGATATGCTGTCTGCAAGAAACTCATTTTAGACCCAAAGACACCTCCAGATTTAAAGTGAGGGTGTGGAAAACAATTTACCATTCTAATGGATGTCAAAAGAAAGTTGGGGTGGCAATCCTTATATCAGCCAAATTAGATTTTAAGCCAAAGACTATAATAAGAGATGAGGAAGGGCACTATATCATATTTAAAGTGTCTGTCCAACAAGAAGATATAACAATTTTAAGTATCTATGCCCCAAACATGGGAGCAGCCAATATATAAATATATATATAAACCAGTTAATAACAAAATCAAAGAAACTCATCAATAATTATACAATCATAATAGGGGACTTTAACACCCCCCTCACTGAAATGGACAGATCATCTAAGCAAAAGTTCAAGAAGGAAATAAAGGCTTTAAATGACACATTGGATCAGATGGACATCACAGATATATTCAGAACATTCCATCCCAAAGCAACAGAATACACATTCTTCTCTAGTTCACATGGAACTTTCTCCAGAATAGATTACATCCTGGGTCACAAATCAGGTCTCAACTGGTACCAAAAGACTGGGATCATTCCCTGCATATTTTCAGACCACAGTGCTTTGAAACTAGAACTCAACCACAAGAGGAAAGTTCGAAAGAACTCAAATACATGGAGGCTAAGGTGCATCCTACTAAAGAATGAGTGAGTCAACCAGGAAATTAAAGAAGAATTGAAAAAAAATCATGAAAACAAATGCAAGTGAAAACACAACTGTTCAAAATCTTTGGGATGCAGCAAAGGCGGTCCTGGGAGGAAAGTATATAGCAATACAAGCCTTTCTCGAGAAATAAGAAAGGTCTCAGGTACACAACCTAACTCTACACCTAAAGGAGCTAGAGAAAGAAAAGAAAACCTAAACTCAGCAGGAGAAGAGAAATCATAAAGATCAGAGCAGAAATCAATGAAATAGAAACCAAAAGAAGAGTAGAACAAATCAACGAAACTAGGAGCTGGTTCTTTGAAAGAATTAATAGGATTGATAAAGCCCTGGCCAGATTTATCCAAAAGAAAAAAGAAAGGACCCAAATTAATAAAGTCATGAATGAAAGAGGAGACATCACAACCAACACCAAAGAACTACAAACAATTATAAGAACATATTATAAGCAACCATACACCAGCAAATTTGACAATCTGGAAGAAATGGATGCATTTCTAGAGACATATAAACTACCAAAACTGAACCAGGAAGGAATAGAAAACCTGAACAGACCCATAACCAGTACGTAGATTGAAGCAGTTATCAAAATCTCTCAAAAGACAAGAGCCCAGGGCTAGATGGCTTCCTAGGGAAATTCTACCAAACATTTAAGGAAGAATTAATACCTAGTGTCCTGAAACTGCTCCCAAAAATAGAAGTGGAAGGAAAACTTCCAAACTCATTTTATGAGGCCAGAATTATCTTGATCCCAAAACCAGACAAAGACCCTGTCAAAAAGGAGAATTACAGACCAATATCCTTGATGAACATGTATGCAAAAATTCTCACCAAAATACTAAGTGATAGGATCCAAAAGTACATTAAAGGGATTATTCATCACAACCAAGTAGGATTTATTCCTGGGCTGCTGGGTGCGTTCAACATTAGCGATCAATCAATGTGATACAATACATTAATAAAAGAAAGAATAAGAACCATATGATACTCCCAATAGATGCTGAAAAAGCATTTGACAAAGTACAGCATCCTTTCTTGATCAAAATTCTTCACAGTATAGGGATAGAGGGTACATACCTTAATATCATCAAAGCCATCTATGAAAAACACACAGCAAATATCATTCTCAATGGGGAAAAACTTAGAGATTTTCTCCTAAGGTCAGCAATGTGGCAGAGATGTCCACTATCACCACTGCTATTCAACATCATTCTAGAAGTCCTAGCCTCAGCAATCAGACAACAAAAAGAAATTAAAGGCATCTGAAACAGCAAAGAAGTCAAACTCTCACTCCTTGCAGATGACATGATACTTTATGTGGAAAACCCAAAAGACTCCCCTCCAAAACTGCTAGAACTCATACAGGAATTCAGTAAATTGTCAGGATATAAGATCCATGCACAGAAATCAGTTGCATTTCTCCACACCAACAGCAAGACAGAAGAAAGAGTAATTAAGGGGCTGATCCCGTTTATAACTGTACCCAAAACCATAAGATACCTAGGAATAAATCTAACCAAGAGGCAAAGAATCTGTACTCAGAAAACTATAAAGTACTCATGAAAGAAACTGAGGAAGACAAAAAGAAATGGAAAAACATTCCATGCTCATCGATTGGAAGAACAAATATTGTGAAAATGTCTATGCTTCCTAAAGCAAATCTACACATTAAAAACAATCCCTATTAAAATACCTATTAAATCTACACATTTAACACAATCCCTATTAAAATACCATCAAATTTTTTCAAGAAATGGAGCAAATAATCCTAAAATTTATATGGAACCAGGAAAGACTCCAAATAGCCAGAGGAATGTTGAAAAAGAAAACCAAAGGTGGCAGCATCACAATTCCACAATTCCAATTCCACAAATGCAACCTCTATTACAAAGCTGTAATCATCAAGACAGCATGGTACTGACACAGAAACAGACACATAGATCAATGGAACAGAATAGAGGGCCCAGAAACGGACCCTCAACGCTACAGCCTACTAATCTTTGACATAGAGGAAAGAATGTCCAATGGAAAAAAGACAGCCTCTTCAACGAATGGTGTTGGGAAAATTGGACAGCCACATGCAGAAGAATGAAACTGGACCATTTCCTTACACCACACACAAACATAGACTCCAAATGGATGAAAGGCCTCAATGTGAGAAAGGAATCCATCAAAATCCTTGAGGATAACACAGGCAGCAACCTCTTCGACTGCAGCAACTTCTTCCTAGAAACATCACCAAAGACAAGGGAAGCAAGGGCAAAAATGAACTATTGGGACTTCATGGAGATCAAAAGCTTTTTCACAGCAAAGGAAACAGTCAACAAAACCAAGAGACAACTGACAGAATGGGAGAAGATACTTGCAAACAACATATCAGATAAAGGGCTAGTATCCAAAATCTAGAAAGAACTTATCAAACTCAACACCCAAAGAACTAATGATCCAATCAAGAAATGGCAGAAGACATGAACAGACATATCTGCGAAGAAGAAATCCAGATGGCCAACAGACACATGAAAAAAGTGCTCAATGTCTCTTGGCATCAGGGAAATACAAATCAAAACTACAGTGAGATACCACCTCACACCAGTCAGAATGGCTAAAATTAACAAATCAGGAAATGACAGATGTTGGCAAGGATGCAGAGAAAGGGGAACCCTCCTACACTGTTGGTGGGAATGCAAGCTGATGCAGCCACTCTGGAAAACAGCAGGGAGGTTCCTCAAAAAGTTGAAAATAGAGCTACCCTATGACTGAGCAATGGCACAACTGGGTATTTACCTTAAAGATACAAATGTAGTGATCTGAAGGGGCATGTTCACCCAAGTGTTTATAGCAGCAATGTCCACAATAGCCAAACTATGGAAATAACCTAGATGTCCATCAACAGATGAATGGATTAAGAAGATGTAGTGTATATATATAATGGAATACTATACAGCTATCAAAAAATAAAATCCTGCCATTTGCAATGACGTGGATGGAACTACAGGGTATTATGCTGAGTGAAATAAGTCAATCAGAGAAAGACGATTATCATATGATCTCTCTGAAATGAGGAATTTGAAAGGTAGGAAGGGGGTTCATAGGGGGAAGGGAGGGAAAAATGAAACAAGATGGGACCAAGTTTGGGGACAAATCATAAGAGACTCTTAATCTCAGGAAACAAACTGAGGGTTGCTGGGGGTGGGTTGGGGGGAGGGATAGGGTGGTTGGCTTATGGACATTGGGGAGGGTATGTGCTATGGTCTATGGTGAGTGCTGTGAGTTGTATAAGCCTGACGGTTCACAGACCGGTATCCATGAAGCAAATAATACGTTATATGTTAATAAAAAATTTTTGCTTTCTTATTCACTCCCTGCATTTTATTTTATTTATTTTTTTAAGATTTTATTTATTTATTTGACAGATAGAGATCACAAGTAGGCAGAGAGGCAGGCAAGAGAGAGGGGAAGCAGGCTCCCCATTGAGCAGAGAGCCTGACGTGGGGCTGGATCCCAGACCCTGGGATCATGACCCGAGCCAAAGGCAGAGGCTTTAACCCACTGAACCACCCAGGTGCCCCACAGTCCCTACATTTTAAATGAGTATGTCTGAGGTACATATTTGGAGCTCTTTTGTTTTCTGAAATAATCAGATACGTGTGGATAAATATATATATAAATACTTACTTCCTCCTTATTAACTGTTATCCTCTGCTAGAACAAAAACTTCATAGAAATAGGAGCCTCGCCCATCAATGAAACTAAAATTAGTGGCCAAAACCCTAAGTAGAAACAGTACATGTGTGCAGTCTCAGAGGGTCTCTCCAAATTTACTAATAAATGTAGGTGGTTTTAAAATATGACCACAAATTCAAGATAGAGCTTTTTTCCTCTGCCCCTGAGTGTGCACTGGATTTAGCAACCAACTTTTAAACTGGAAAGGGAAAAAATCCTAGCTATATCATGGAGAAACCTGTCAGACACCACCTTCACTGAGTAATTATGGTTAATTTGATGACTCATGTTGATATCATGTGTCACCTGATATATAAGTAGGACATATCCTCTCAGTGGTAGTCTTCCTAAAAATGTATAACCTTAGTCCAATCAGAAGAAAACATCCGACAAACGTTAATTTGAGATCGTTCTTCACAATATCTGACCATGATTCTTCAACTATCTGAAGGTCACAAAACACAAGAAAAGACCAAAACACTGTTACAGATTGGAGCAGATAGGATGACTAAATATACTATGATATCGCGCATTGGATCCTGGGTCAGTAAAAGGACCTAAGTGGAAAAACTGATGAAATTTGAACACACTCTGTTATTCCGTTAAGAGACAAAGGAGTCTTGCCTGTCCCATTGCCTCCAGATTCTCTATATGCCGCACAAGTTTTGGCACACAGTAGGTTCTGTATGAGTGGTATTGATAGAAAAGTTTGGGTTCAAATCCTAATGCTGTCATTTAGAATTTTCTAACGTTGGGTAAGTTGATTAAGCTAAGCCTCAACTTCTTCGTCTTTAACAAGAGCATCTTTCTCCTAGCGATTCCGTTGGTCAGAGTGCTTAGCGAAATGCCTGGCACCTAGTTCGCACGCGCCAGTGTAGGCTGCCTGCGGTTGCGAGCTAGCTGGGCACCTCTTGGGGCCTCTTTCAGAGCAACTTGTAACCGGATGGTAATTTCAGAACCTGATGTGTTGTATACTTGGTTTACTTGGTAAAGAGTTTTGTTTGTTTTAAAATTACTTCTGAATTCCCAGTACCTGTTTTACTACCCATGTTTCCAGCGATTGCTTTTCTTTCCAGCCATCCAAAATGTTGATCTCTGAGCTCATTATATGGTTAATGAACATGTTGTTTATAAACAGCAGTGGATTAATTGTCCTAGATATTGTAGCTAGTCCCGATTGATCTGCTAATAGTTGCCTGGAAAATGAGGTTAACAACAAGTCATACTAGCTGAGCTCCTAATGCATATCATCTAATTTACTGCCCTGCACTGTTAACTGTCCAGGCACTAAAAAACACTTCAGGGTAGAAAAATTTAGGGAAACTGGTCCCTACATTGGCTGACTGTTTAAAAAAAAAAAAAAAAGCTCAGGATTAATTTTTTTTTTTTTAAATAGAGACAAACAAGCCAGAAGTAACATGGAAAAATAGGTATGACAAATATAATCAAGGAAGAGGAGAAAAAACATCTATTTACAAAAATAAGAGTAGACAGTACCCACTTCTTTGATATTCTCAGGAATTAGAAGATCTTTTTAAAAATTCATTTAGGAGAGAGAGAGAGAACAAGAGAGCACAAGCTGGGGGAGCCACAGGCAGAGGGAGAAGCAGACTCCCCACTGAGCCGGGAGCCAGATATGGGGCTCTATTCCAGGATCACTACCCGAGCCAAAGGCAGAAGCCTAACCAACTGAGCCACCCAGGTACTCCAGGAATTTGGAAATCTTGATAAAACAGGTATTCTTGTTTTAGAACACAAAATGATTTAGAAGTAGAACATTTAAATAGACCATCAACAATGAAAAAAACTCTAACTAGTAGAGAACTACCTCAAAAAAGTAGCAGGCACAGTATTTTTTTTTTCAATTGATAGTGTATTATTATAGTAAACTATTGAAGAAAATAATTTTCATAATGCTTATCTGTCACAATGAAATTAAAAGGTAGGGCTATCTTTTTAATTTTTTTTAATTTGGCAAAATAAAGATATTATACAAATTTATCTTTTAGTTACCTAAAAAGAGTGACAAATGTTAAAATTTACAATTAAAGAATCAGTCACCCAACCTACTCTGTTTCCCTAGGAATGAACAGACAGTTTAACATTAAAAATATTAATAAATGCATCAGTAGGTCTGATAAGAATATCCATGAAATAATTTCAATAGATTTTTGAGAAAGCATTTGGTACCACTTAATATCTATTCCTGATTTAAATATTAGAAAAAGTTGGAAGACTAGGATATTTCCCTGGTATAGCATGTCTTAGTCCAGCAGGTAACACACACCGTGTTTAATGGTGAAATGGCAGACATTCCTCTTTCCATGATCATGCTCATGATTTAACTTTTTCCTAAATATCTCACTGAGGCAATTAGATATAAAAAAATATGAAACAAAGGTGTCGCATCTTTATTTCAGACTGTATGATTATAAACTTGGCTAAAACCAAAAAAAATATGAATGAAAAACTCTGAGAAAGAATATTAAGTAAAATTATCAAACATAAAATAAAAACAAATCGTATTTCTTATATTGCAAAAACAATTAGTAGGTTTTAAAATATGCCATTCTAAGGGTGCCGAGGTGGCTCAGTTGGTTAAGCATCTACCTTCAGCCTATATCATGATCTTGGAGTACCAGGATCAAGCCGACATTGGGCTCCCTGCTCAGTGGGAAGCCTACTTCTCCCTCTGCCTGCACTCCCCCTACTTGTGCTCTCTCTCCCTCAAATAAATAAATAAAATCTTTTTTAAAAAAGCATATAAAAAACAAAAATAAAATATGCCATTCTAAATAGCAAAAAGAAAAAAAAATACACTGAAGTAACTTCCAAAAGGATTATGAGGACTATATACAGTTATAAAGTTAGCAAACTTGGCAGAATAACAGGAAATCTTAATACATGGAGAAATATTTCTAGATTATGTTGGAAATGTTATAAATATGTTATTTATAAATTCTAAATTATTTTATAAACTTAATGCAATCCTAATAAAAATAATACTGATTACACTTGTTATGATTTTGAAGATCATCTGGAAGTATTAATAGGCAAGAAAACCTAAGTCTGATGAGGATGTCCTTACCCTGCAAGACACTGAAATGTATTTTAAGTTATAAACATGGCAGAACAAAGAATACAATGCATATTACTGAAACAGGCCTCTGTATGGGACTGCTGTTTAACAAAGAACACCACTTCCAGAGTACTTAAAAAATAGGATTCTGACAAAATGTCATTGTAAGCAAAACAGATGTAATAGAAACAGTAGATTATAAAGGCTGGTGGTCAGTGATAACTTCTACCAGTTTTCCCAAATCCCCATACTAATCCAGACTTTGGTAATAAAACCTGGTCATGCTGCACCGTGGGATTCAGATGAGGTATATACGCAACGGGGTGACTGATCTTTAGTAGGATAGGGGAGAAAGAGAGAGAGAGAGAGCGTGTGTGTGTGTGTGTGTGTTTCAGGATTGTTTTATTGTTTAATAAAACAGTTGAAAATCAAAAAGGATATTAATAAAATACATGTGGGGTGTGAAGGGGAATGATACATAGAACACTTGTATGTTCTTACCCAAATTAAGGTATAAAATATTACCATTTCCTTTGAGGTTTCCTGGGGAGCCCCCATCTATCCTTATCCATTCCCTCAGAGGCTAATCACCTTTATATATTTCAATGTACCTTTGTATGCCTAACTAATACATCACATACCTGTTAATTGTATCTTTCATTCAGCCTCTGTCCTGAGATTCACATATAGCGTTGTATGGGATCAAAAATTGTTGCTTTTAGCTGCTGTGTAATCTACTGATTTCTCTCATTTTATATCCATGTCTTCTATTTGTTGGGAGACTTAATGTGATATCGGTATTTGAATTGATTACTCCTGCGATGTTAACATGCATTCCTAACTTATCAAAGTCTAAATTGGTCAATATCTTTCCCAGCATCTGCACACCGTTAAGCCCCCGAGGACTCTGGAGCTCCAATCACTTGACTGCACACTCACATGCTGTCAGTGTCCTGTATTTCAGGTCTATTTTTCACCTCATCCTTGCAAGAGATTAGTACTCAGTGCTCAATGATTTATCCACCTCCTTACCCTTTTCTTTGGGTGTCATTTCTCTCCTTCCATCTCAGATCTTCCTTTTGTGAATACTTTCTCTCCTCCTGAGGTACACTGTTTAAAATTCCCCTGTCACCTGTCAGTTGCTGGCGAATTCTCTCAATTTAGATTTGTCTGAAAATGTCTTTAATGTATTATTCTTGAAAAATATTTTGTTGCATGTACAACTCTAAGTGTATGCTTATTGTTTTCTTAACATATTGGAGATATTTTTCCCTTCTGTTGTTTTCCTTTCTGTTGTTTTAGACTAATTGTCATTTCATTTTAGGTGAACTGATTTTATCTCTGGCTACTTTCACACTTTGTTGTTGTTGATGTTGTTGCCTTTGGTCTTGTGTACTTTCACCACAATGAAGTCTAGGTGTCGGTTACTTTATATTCATCCTCTTTTGGACTTTGCTGTAAGTCATCATCCAAAATTCCCACCTCCCCAGTTTTGTATTTTGCAGATTCTTACTTACTTACTAATTTTGTATTTTGCTCAGTATCAGACCAGGGCTCCCTCTCTGGGCAGATAAGTTTACCTTCTTCACAGAAAAAATTAAAGTCATTACATGGGAAGATTTCCTCAATTTCCCTCACCAAAACTCTGGCCTCATCTGTATCATTCCTTTCTTGCATATTGTATTCCCTTGAAGAAACCTCTTGACTTGAAACACTATCATTCCATGAAGATGAAGCTTCAAGAGGTGTTAACAGTCTAATATCATACCTCTCCTGGGGAGGAGCAAATATTGGGATGATGGGCCCCCTGGTTCTTTAGTTTTCCTCTTCTCTCTCTGGCCCTTCTTTCCCTGTCATCTTGAGGCTCATCCCTCCTCATGTAGGCACTAAGCGTCAAAATCTCATCAGTCCCAGTTTTGTGGCCCCTTTTCCCACTACTTTCTCCTTTAGACAATCTCATTCAGGTCCATGGCTTGACTTTTACCTCATAAATAATACAACCATAAGTTGGAAATTTATCTCTCAAACGGAGACCTCTCATCTGAGCTCCTGAGTTCATGACTCCTTGGCATATTTACTTACATATCACCAAGATTCCTCAAATTCAGGATTGAGATTGTGATCTTCCCTCCAAGTTGCCCCTCTTCCCTGTGTTTTCTGTCTCAGTGATTGCACCAGCATCTGATCCTTCATGTACATGAAGGAGAAACCAAGGAGTCATGTTGGATACCTTCCATTCTCTCACCTCTACTCTATAATCAAGGCTTGTCAACCATTACTTCTTTAATGTTTTAAAAATTCATCTATTTGCATTTAACAGCTTAGCCCAGCCTTCTTTCAACTCCTATCTGTATTACTTCAATAGTCACTAAACCGTCTACAATCTTCTCTTCTTGTATTTCCCAGCTTGTGGGGTTTTGGAGTAACTGTTTCAGAAACAAATCGCATCCCATCACCTCATTGCTTAAAACCTGTCAATGGTTTTGTAATGCTCTTAAGATAAAGACTCAGATCTGTAACATCACCCTGAGACCCTTCACGGTCTCTCTGTGCCTCTTTCTCCAGCTTCCTCTCTCTCTTTGCATTCCACCTACACTGGCTTATTTCATATCCTTGGAATCAGGCCCTCTTTGTGGCAGTTCTGGCTGTCTGAAGAGCTCTTCTCTCTTCAGCCCTAGTTAAATTCTACTGTGCCTGCAGATCACAATTCCGGAAAGCTTTCCCTGATGCAGACTCTTTTGTTTAAACCTCTCACACCACAGATGCTTCTTCCCTTCAGAACATTTATCTCCACTGGGAAGCATACATTCATTGGATGATTAACTAGCTAATGGTTTTGCTCCCCATCACATCTCTAGAATTTAGAACAATTGCTAGCACATAATATATACGTATTCAGTATTTGCTGGATGTGTGAGTGAATGGAGAGTGTCTCATTCGACGTCTGGTGCCTACAACAGGGACTGAAATAGAGAGCAGTAAAAAAAAAAAATGGATGCCACTCCTTCTGCATCTCCATAGGTGAATTAACCCTACTCCGTCATTCTCCGGTTTTGGTTTTCCAAAGTTGCAAAGGACCGTTAGACCATATTACAGGAGCAAACCTACCACCAATGTAACCAATGTAATCTTTGCAGCAAAAGCATTTTCCAAACAAAAGTAAGAGGAAGAAATATATTTTTCAGCCTAACTAGAGTCAATTAATCAGTCTGTTCTAGTTTTCTGGACTCATGACTTAAAAATACAAATTCATTTGAATTTGAGAAAAATCCCTGTCATTAAGTTAAAGGCAGCCCTCTGCATTCCACACACAGGAAAACAAACCCCCTGTTTATTTAGCATCTTACATTAAAAAGAAGCATTTAAGACAAACTTGTTTTCCCACAAAGTGGCAGCATTTTCCATATTAAGTCCAAGGTTCTCTTCTTCCCCTTAGTACTTATGTACATGTTTTAAACTACTTAACTTTCTTTTTCTTATGATGTTCCTGGGAAATCCAGTGTGGACAAAAGTAGAGCTTCTATTTAGGGACCACAGGCTCCAATTCTGTGGTCATGGTGTATCAGCACTTTTCTGAGCAACATTCAAAGGGCTGCTTCTCCACAAACACTGTCTGATCTTTTCTTTGCATTTCTAGCGTTCTTCACACTCTGCAGGATCCCAAGGCTTCTTCTCTCTGTGTCCCAGTGGTTGCTCCCGCTGCTTGGTACTCTGGAATACCTTTGGCCCAAGTATCCTACCCTCTAAGGAATGCCCCATAGGGTCCCCAGGTTTTTGTCAGATTTGCTCAAAGCCCCCAATTTTCTTTCTTGATCTAGAGCCAATACTGCCTGATTAGTCCCCCAAAATCATTTATGTAGAGACTATATTTCCTTTTTATTTTTCATATCTGTTTAACTTGGCCTCTAAGCATTCAACTTTTTTTCTTGAGTTAAAATTCTTTCCAAAGTAAGTCAGTGTGTCTTTCCCCCTTTCCCTCTATCTCTTTTATTGCTCTTCCTCTCCCTCCCTCCCACCCTCCCTTCCTTCTTTCTTTTCTCCCTTCCTTTTTCTTTCCTTTCCTTTCCTTTTCTCTTCTTTTCTTCCTTCTGCTTCTTTCTATCTTTGCCATTCCTTTTCTAAAAGACTAAAAATCCTGATTTAAAAAAAAACGATCCTCTTTTCTCTTGAATCTCTGGTTCCTAGAGATAGTTTTATGGCATAGACATTTAAAATTTTCTTCTTAGTCCTTGAGTATGTAATAATTACACAGATTTCTTTCTCTGCCTTACCCCAAAATATAATACATGTGTTTTATCATAATGATCCCTTGCTCTTAAATGATTCTTTGATGAAGTTCATCTTTTTACCCAGATAAACCCATAATCTAGATTAACATTTATGTAATGAGGGGTGCCTGGGTGGCTCAGTGGGTTAAAGCCTCTGCCTTCGGCTCAGGTCTTGGTCCCGGGGTCCTGGGATCGAGCCCCGCATCGGGCTCTCTGCTCCACGGGGAGCCTGCTTCCTCCTCTCTCTCTGCCTGCCTCTCTGCCTACTTGTGATCTCTGCCTGTCAAATAAATAAATAAAATCTTAAAAAAAAACACAAAAAACATTTATGTAATGAACAGTTTTATACTACCTCAAGAACACATGGTAGGCTGGTGGTATAGAGTATTCCAGGAGTCTGTGGACAACATAATAAATCTAAGAGCCAATAAATGCCACCAAGTATATGAAATGCTTGCCATTTAAATGTCCTAAGTCTCAAACACTGGTGCCCTGAAATTCTTGCAGAATTCAAGTATCCTCCTGCCCCTTCTGGGATTAGAGTTCTGACAATCTAATTCTAGCCTGCCACATAATTGGGGCCACAATATGAATCACCTTAGCCCACAGGAGCCACCAATGGCTGCCACAGTCTGAAGCCACATAAGCCTCTTGTGCTACAACTGTCTTTATCAAATTAAGGGCTTTGATCTCCTCATTGGATATTTTGGTCCACAATATGATAGTGCCTAAACTTATACCCATTGTAGCAAGACAATGAGCTAAGATGGGAAGAACCAATAATCTTCTCTCCTCTGGAGTTTCAGCAGAAGGAGGATACATGCAGGGTGGAAAAAAAGGGAAATGTTATTTTATAAATCTTTTTTATATTTTATATTATTTTATAAATATTTTATAAATCTTATTACTTTTTGTGTGTGAATTCAGTTACAGCCAAAGAGACTGGAAAAATGTACTTTAGCCAAGACGCGAATTGGATACCCAGATTAGCTGCTCCTTCTTGGAAGTGCGGAAATAAATGAGGACCAATCAAATGAGAACAAGCAAAAGCTATTTATTCAGAGCTTGCTACAAGAGAGTCAGCGCTATCGTTTTCATTTGGCAGAGATGCACAGGCTGGCAGAATGGTGGGAGAGCTTTTTTTTTTTTTTTAATTTCTTTTCAGCATAACAGTACTCATTGTTTTTGTACCACACCCAATGCTCCATGCAATACGTGCCCTCCTTAATACCCACCACCTGACTCCCCCAACCTCCCATCCCTCTCCCCTTCAAGACCCTCAGGTTGTTTTTCAGATTCCATAGTCTCTCATGGTTCACCTCCCCTTCCAATTTCCCTCAACTCCCTTCTCCTCTCCATCTCCTCATGTCCTCCATGTTATTTGTTATGCTCCACAAATAAGTGAAACCATATGATAATTGACTCTCTCTGCTTGACTTATTTCACTCAGCATAATCTCTTCCAGTCCCGTCCATGTTGCTACAAAAGTTGGGTATTCATCCTTTCTGATGGAGGCATAATACTCCATAGCGTGTATGGACCACATCTTCCTTATCCATTCGTCCGTTGAAGGGCATCTTGGTTCTTTCCACAGTTTGGCAACCGTGGCTATTGCTGCTATAAACACTGGGGTACAGATGGCCCTTCTTTTCACTACATCTGTATCTTTGGGGGACAAAACAGGAAAAAATATACAGTGGAAAAAAGACAGTCTCTTCAATAAATGGTGCTGGGAAAACTGGACAGCTATATGTAGAAGAATAAAACTCAACCATTCTCTTATACCATACACAAAGATAAACTTGAAATGGATAAGAGACTCAACGTGAGACAGGAATCCATCAGAATCCTAGAGGAGAACATAGGCAGTAACCTCTTCGATATCAGCCACAGCAACTTCTTTCAAGATTTGTCTCCAAAGGCAAAGGAAACAAAAGCAAAAATGAAATTTTGGGACTTCATCAAGATCAAAAGCTTCTGCACAGCAAAGGAAACAGTCAACAAAACAAAGAGGCAACCCACGGAATGGGAGAAGATATTTGCAAATGACAGTACAGACAAAAGGCTGATATCCAGGATCTATAAAGAACTCCTCAAACTCAACACACACAAAACATATAATCATATCAAAAAATGGGCAGAAGATATGAACAGACACTTCTCCAATGAAGACATACAAATGGCTATCAGACACATGAAAAAATGTTCATCATCACTAGCCATCAGGGAGATTCAAATTAAAACCACATTGAGATACCACCTTACACCAATTAGAATGGCCCAAATTAGCAAGACAGGAAACAACATGTGTTGGAGAGGATGTGGAGAAAGGGGAACCCTCTTACACTGTTGGTGGGAATGCAAGTTGGTGCAGCCACTTTGGAGAACAGTGTGGAGATTCCTCAAGAAATTAAAAATAGGGCTTCCCTATGACCCTGCAATTGCACTACTGGGAGAGCTTTATAGTAGAAGCAAGGGACGCCTTCTGGGGTGCCCGGATTTCAGGCACTGATGTGCGGGAGCTGTGAGTGAGCTAACTAGAAGGGAAGCATTCTATGGGATTGGTTAAAAGTGCGTTCTTGGCTTTCTCTGTTTGGTCCTAAGGTGGGAATGGAAACAAAAATTTGGGAAACTGTCAATTATTCATCAAGTCCTGGCCACTTGGGGCTGATTGTTACAAGGGTTATTGTTTGAGTCCTGGATTGTTACTACAGATAACACTCTGACTTCCTATAAGTCTGGCTCAGAGCAGGTAGACTTCCTGGTGGGTTCGGAGAGATAAAGGGCTTGGTTTCCTGGGAAGGTTACTGTGGGTTGTGGGTCATGTTTCCGTTTTTTTACATGATCTGGGCATCGTTTGTATCCAGTCTCCCAGAAATAGGGGAAGACCAGAAAGAGGGAAGGAAATGTCCCTTCTCTATTGCTCTCTTCCACTCCCAGAGAAGATGCTGATTTTAAGGGCAGAAACTTAAATGTGAGGAAAGGGGCATAGGTAGGTCCCACTTGCCCCCCAAACTTGACCAGTCTTGAAAATTCCCATTGAGGATTTGTTCCCAAAGTAATGAAAATGAAGAGTGTACAGACACAAAGAACCACACACCAAGTTTGAATTAAAATGTGTGTCTAACACAGAGAGGATTTCTGTATGAAATGATGTTCCCTGTGAAAACACTAACGGCATTATTTTGTGGTACCTGGTGAGAGGGTGGAAAGGTACCATGTGCATGTGAGTGTGTCTGCCAAAGAGGCTGGGAGGGAAAGACCAAGCCCAGAGAGAGCCCAAGAAATGGGACTGACCCATCAGAGCTCCACGTGGTTTGGAGAGACTTGGGGAATGCCCCTCTCAACATTACCTCTGAAACAGACTCTGTTGCTGGGGATGCACGTACATTGGCCATTCTGAGCGGTATCTCAGGCTTGTTACTTTTGATTTGTGTCTCTGATCATTCTGTTGATGGGCTGGCTTTAGCGAGTGTGCCCTGGTTAATATTCATTGTGATTGATTTTACAGTCTGACCCCCGCCTCAATGGACTGATGGCAGTGAAAATGAAAAGTATTTAGGAGGCCAGCCAAAATATCTGTACTGCACCTTTGAAAAATGGAAGCCCAAATGCCCTGATATCCACTTTAATTTGCCTGCTTTACTTGGTGTTAATTGCTTCCTGGCCTCACTCCTTAGAATGGGCCTTGAAATTTCATATCCTGTTCACTTGGAAGTCCAGCATTTTAACCCTTTCCCCAAAACGGAAGTGGATGCTTTTTCATTTTCTCTTTTGTTTTTCACTAAAGACAGTTCAATTAACCTTTGAGCTGCAGGTTGGACAACTCTGACTTGGCATCCAACCATCTTCTTAAATTTCCTCCTCCACTGGATTCTCGGTGGTAAGATCAGGTAATTATGATGAACGATTAATTTATTTCCTAAATCAAGTCAATGGGAGTTTGTGCAAACGTTGTATTTTTGGAAGCTCATTTTAAGGGAAACCTCTCTTTCTTCTTTTGTTAGTGTATCTGTCATTCTTTTTTGCTATAGATCACCTTGCATACATTTCTTATTTATCTAGTTTCTCTATAGAAAACCCCTTCATAGATGGAAAAGAAAAGAAAAGAAAAGAAAGCAAGCAAATTAGTTTAAGGGCTTTTGGACCACCCTTTTATGTACACGGTCTGTTCCCCCACAGCATTTGGTGACTGCACTACTGCCCTTCCTTGTATTTAATGAGACCTGTGGGCAAACACATGATTCAGTGGAAACTAAGAGGCAGAGTTTAAATATGCTCCGATGACAGCTGGCTTACTTGTGTGAGCTGATGCAAAAGAACTTTACTAATGGTTCAAGCAGATGGACAGAAGGAAGAAAGCTAAATGTTAGAATGTGTGAGAGGCCAGAGGTCAAGGTGAATGGGCCTGGTGATTTCCTGAAGTCTGTGGGTGTTTCGTGTTGCAGCCTAAATTGAGGGTTGTTTCTAATTTGATGCATTTTTCTAAACTTTAAGTAGGTTCATTAAACCGAAAATAAATAAATAAATAAATAAAGTCTCAGCTCTTCATTTAGTTCCCAATTAAATTTTGAGTTTTAACTTCCAAGATAATACAGCATTGATTTGTCAGTGTACAGATATTTATAATACATTTTTAAAGGCAAGATCAAAATGGTTTACTTAACAGATTTTTTTTTACAAAACATAATCTCTTAAGTTTTTTTATTATCAACAATGTACATATACTGTGCCCTTTTGCTTTTTTTTTTTTTTTAACTTCAAAATAATTTTTCCACTGGGACAGGGAATTACAAAACAATTTAGATGTATTGCGTAAAGAATAACTACCATTCATTTCTTGCTCGAAAATTCTACTTTCCAGATATTTGCTGAGGTTTAGGTTAAAAATCCGAAGTCATTTTTATATTTCTCATGATTTCGTAACTCTTATATCTTTCAGCTTTAATCAAGTTTTACTGAAGCCAAGACATTAACTAACCTTTAGTTTGACAATCAAACCCTTTAAAAGAGGTCATAAATTTAAAAGGAAGATTGTTTTTGTTCCAGAAAGGAGATTATTTTGAAAGCTAAAATATATGTACCACTTATGGAAAGAAACAAAGCAGAGCTTTGTTGCACAAGGTCCATTGTATATTTCTCTGGTTCAAGGAATGGAGCAGGTCTCCCCAAGAAGTGGAAAAAAGTCTGCAGGCACCACTCCGGCTGCCCAGGTACCGTGCCTTTCTTCCAATAGGGATGTCCCAGGCACTGGCGGTTGCCCTGGGGTCAGTTATTTATTTATTTATTTAAAAATAAACTTTTAATTATATGAAACCAAAATTTTCAGGGTGTGTAGAACATTACTACAGCAATTAGACATATTGTTTATCACCTTGATTTTCAAACCCTTTCAGACTAAAATTCATTTGGGAGTCGTAAAAATTTGCCAGGACTGGCCATTAAAAAAATTACCTCAAATCATGATTAGCAGCTCTTTATTTGTGGTTTTAATATGCACATGGAGGTGCTGTTTGTATTGCCATTTCAGGAATAATTCATTGGGATGAGGTGAATTTAAAAAATGAGTGTGCAAGTAGAAGTGGAGGTAATTTAAATCCAAACACATTCAACCTTCACAGTAACATCCTTCCTTAGTTGGTTGATTTTTCTGATATGTTGGTTTCTGGTGATCTCGTGGGTGAAGTCTTTGAAGGTTATAATTCATTATTAATTAAATGGGTTCTTTAGATGATAGGAAAGGCCCCAAAAGAAACCTAGAAAAACAAAATATAACACTTACCAAAGGAGGGAATACAAATAAAGTAGTTACTGCTTTGTAACTGTCTCTGTTTCCAGTGAAAGACTTTGACTAGAAAATTTTTGTAAACATTGTATTTAATAAGCAATATATACCTAACAAGAAAAAAATCAGTTCCACTGATTAAAATAATTTCCTCAAATGGCTTTAACCTAACCAACCATTTTTATGAACAAAAAGATATAATCTTTGCTGACAGGAGACTAGATTGAGGAGCTAAGGGATTGAAGAAGCAGCATTAGTGAACTTGACTCAATTATGTAAGCTTGATTTATTTTTGAACATAATTTAAACATATTTTTAATATATAATATAAATATATGTTTTAAACTACTATCTGGTCATGGGGCACCTAGGTGGTTCAGTGGGTTTGGTGTCTGCTTTGGCTCAGGTAATGATCCCAGGGTCCCAGGACGAATTCCTGCATTAGGCTCCCTGCTCAGCTGAGAATTTGCTTCTCCCTCTCCCTCTTCCTGCCCTTCCCAGCTTGTACACTCTTGCTCTTTCTCTCACTCTCTCTATGTCAAATAAAATGAATAAAATCTTTAAAAAAATAAGCTACTATCCTTTCATGGTGGGTGGATTTGTATAATTCTTAGTTTTTTGTTTTTTTTTTTTTTAAAGATCTTATTTATTTGACAGAGAGAGAGAGCACAAGTAGGTAGAGTGGCACGTAGAGGAAGAGGCAGGCTCCGCGCTGAGCAGGAAGCCCAACATAGGGCTCGAGCCCAGGAACCTGGGATCATGATCTGAGCCCAAGGCAGCCGCCTAACCAACTGAGCCACCTAGGTGCCTAGTTGCTGCCTTTTAATATTTACTGAGCCCAAAATTTTCATTTTTGTAACTGTGAGGAAGGATAGGCTAGGGCAGTGTAAGGAGTGGCGGGCTTGGCTCCTGACAAATGTGGCTGGCTACACTTTCCCCTCTATCCTTCATTGCTTTTGTGAGCTTGGGCAAGTTCCTCGACCTCTCAGGAACCTTACTTACCAAGTGGGGATGATACCTAACTTGTAGGGCTGTTCTGAGTTTTAAGTGCAAAAATTCATGTAAAATAGCATGATCTGTCTAGCAAATAGTAGTTTCCCTCCTCTTTAAATCACTGGTGAGACATTTATTCCAGCACTGTGCTAAAAGCCTTACACCTGTGTGTCTTCTTTAACTTAAAACAAAACAAAACCCAACACAAGAACTCATGAGGACATTTCTCCAACCGTTGGGCTGAAACAGTGCCCTGTGGGCAAGGAGAAGAAGTAATGATGTAGGGGGTCAGCGAGTAAGGGGCCAGAAGGGTTTCACATTTTTGTAATTCTACTACTCGTACTGAACCCTTTTTGGAGATGACAATGAAAAAAATACGTTATAATTGCTTGTTTATAATGCAAGGATAACAGAAAATAAAAACTTTTTAAAGATTTTAAAAAATGTATTTATTGATGAGAGACACAGAGAGAGAGAGAGAGGCAGAGGCAGAGGCAGAGGGAGAAACAGGCTCCCAGCTGAGTAGGGAGCCCCACGTGGGGCTTGATCCCAGGACCTTGGGGTCATGACCTGAGCCAAAGGCAGACGCTTAATGGACTGAGTCACCCAGGTCCCCGAAAATGTTATTTAAAAAAAAAAAAAAAGGAGTGAGTAAGATCTAAATGAGCAGGATGTTGGGGAATCCTCTAAAATGAGGTTACTGTGTTGTTGGCATTCTGGCATTAGTAAGCCTGTTTCTTCGGTTCATACTGTATGGTAAATCACACCAGTATAATACAACAAAAGCATTATTTTTCTTTTGCACAAAGTCTATGGCAAGTCTGTTAGCCCTGTTGGAGCAGTGGTGGAATTGTCTTCCACATGGTCTCCCAGGGATCTATTTGTTTCGACCTCAGGGTTCTGTCCCCTCACCTGTCCTATGATTGCTATAGCAGGAGAAGAGAATGCTGGAGGCCTTTCCTGGACCATTAAATTCTGCCAATTCTTCCCGATCCATCCACAGAACCGGGCACGCCGCCCGCCTAACTGTGATGGGAGGAGGCTGCATGGCGAGTGCCCCAAGTTTGTACCATACACATTTCAGACTGTTGATAGGATGCTATTAATTTTCAGATGGTGACATTTATGACTGTCTTGCTGAAATAACTTCTATCTACCAAACACCTTCAGCTAGTAGAAAAGTTTCACTTTAATTTCAACCATTTCTGATTAAGACACATTAAAGTGCTTAAGACCATTTTAAACGGCAGATGTTATCTGGAAGTGATTTAGAAAACTGAATATTCTTTATTTTTCAGTCATTAGGGATTATGTAATGTTTGCTCTGCTCCGTTTCAAGAACAAGAACGGGATATTACAGAAACAAATCTGGAAAACAAACAATAAAGCAAAAAGCAAAAGACCTGGTCTTCACTCTGCCGCAGCAAAGTGGTGGGACTTCCTGGGTGTCAGACATTTTTCATCTATCCTGGGCCACTGGACAGCAGGATGGGTGGCCGGTGGGAGAGACTTGAGGGTTAGGACAGCTCCCAGTCAGGCACCTCCTTGAGATTCTTCCAGATTCTTCCACGCTGTGAACCGTGGAAGCTCCCCCACCTTCCCCTTATTTGAACAATAATAACAGGTTCCCTCCAGCTTTCGTGGTAGCTTTAGAAGATAATTCCACAGGAAGCAAATCATATTTCAGTAATCTAAAAGGCAAAACCATCTCACGATCATTATAAAAGATGAAATATTTCTTTGGTAAAGAAACTGACAAATATGTCAGTAGGGATTTTTAAAACAATTGTTGATCATGGTGGTCCTTTGGAGATTATTTTATTCATCCTTAAGAAAGCAGAATTTAGGGGTATCTGGGTGGCTCAGTCAGTGTCTGCCTTCAGCACAGGTCATGATCCCAGGCTCCTGGGATCGAACCTTACACTGGGCTCTCTGCTTAGCAGAAAGTCTGTTTCTCCTTCTGCGTGCTCTCTCTCTCTCACTCTCAAATAAATAAGTAAAATCTTAAAAAAAAAAAAAAAAAGAAGGAAAGAAAGAAAGCAGAATTTACTTCTTTGTGATGGATATGGTGAAATTATAGAAGAAAGTAGTGAAAAGTTCCTAGTGGTTTGTTTTCCATGGCCTTGGATTTCTGTTTTTAACAGGTTAAAATGTTGCATTTATTAAAAGTAGTAAGAAGTCATTGCAGGAAGCGCTCCCCAGGGAGAGGCATGCACAGGGCAGAGGCTGGGACCCGAGTGTGCAAGGAGGATCTGACATACAGCAGAGAGGCCAGTGTCAAGTGAGCAAGGAGGGGAATAACAGGTGAGATCAGAGCCATGGAAGCAGGACACAGGCTATTGTTAAAAGCCAGACAACATGTCCCAAATGGAGTCACTTACGCTGAGCCCCACGACACCAAACCAAGACTTACCTTGACTGCAGTTTTAGTTCTTCCAGTATTGGAGTCTTCAGCGAGTCAGTCAGGACTTGCCTGGCCAAAGTACTGGGTTTTGGACCCGAGTATTCTTTAAAGTGGACGAAATGACCACATTGTGCTTGAGGGATATATAGGATATAGGATATTGAGGGATATATAGGAGAATCATGTTGTTCTAGATACTACATGGGGTGCCTGGGTGGCTCAGTCAGTTAAGCATCTGCCTTCGCTCAGGTCATGATCCCAGGGTTCTAGGATTGAGCCCCACATTGGGCTCCCTGCTTAGGGAGTCTGCTTCTCTGTTCCCTCTGCCGCTCTCTCATGCTCTTGCTCTCTCTCTCAAATAAATAAATAAAATATTAAGAAAATAAAATAGATACTGCTTCCTCCCATGTCTCTCCACCTAGAGGAAAGGAGAACAGGCGAATGTTTGACAGTGCAGATTCGGGGATATCCTGGGACACTGGTTTGATGATCGATGCCATTTGATTGGTAATCTTGATGCATACCTCTCAGTGATAATTTCCATTGTTCTCCCTGAAATTCAACCTAGTGAAACTTCCTGGCCTCTCTGGACCCACGCCTCCTCTCATTACCATCTGTGTTGCACAAACCCATATGCACACATGCACACACGCATGCACACGAGTATATACAACTTCCTTGGCCTTTATTGTGTATGGAGAAAGGGTCTTCCTCTCTTCCTCCCTGGAAAGCATAATCAAACAATGAATTACCCCTATCTTCTCATTCCCATGCTAAAAAAAAAAAAAAAATGTTTTCCAAACGCAGTTAAAAGAAAGCTAGGAATTATTGTTTATGACAGAAACGTCAATTTTGTGAAAAAAAAAAAAAAATGTCGGTTTTACCAGATGCTTCTGGTCTTGGCTGCCTAATCCATTTGCTCTCTCAACAGCTGCAAGCCCTTTGTCAGACCCCACACCTCCTCCCCTGTGCTGTCTCTATCAGTCAGAACCCAATTGGTGCCTGCAGGCACTAAACTTTAGGCAAATAAAATAGCAGGGGTGAATCATGAATGAGACCAGTAAAAATAACCTTCCTCTGTGCATCTAAATTATGGGATCACAATGACACTCCCAAACACCCAGAAAGCCGAGTCAGTGATTTGGAGGGTAATTTATTTTCAGCTGGAGAATCCAAGGCTATTCCCAAAAAAGGCAGAAAAAAAAAAATCATATTTACAGAAGGTATATTGCTACAGATTGTATTTTACTTAATCCTCGCACACCCTGGGAGCATTGGAGCCCCTGCTTTACAGATGACAAAACTGAGGCTCAGAGAAGTCAACCAAGTTACCTGGAGTTATTAGGTCTGATTGATTACTAAGGCCGCACTCTTGCGGTTGGTCTCCTTGCCTGGCATAAGTCCCGAGGCCCCTCGCAAGTCCACTTGCCCTCGACTGGATCCCCCATTCTCTCGGATACTTCCAAATATTTCCTGAACTTACCATATCCAAATAAATGCTGTCACTGAAAGGTCGCCAACCTATAAGAGAGCCTGACACTAGCAAACACTATGTTTTGAGAATTTTCAAAACCTTAAATTCAGAGGGTACCAGGGTGGAAACCTTTCTCCACAGCTGCCACAAAGCCATACTGACATGGGCTCAATCACTGATTATGTGATATGCTCCTGCGAGCTAGGCAAAAAAATTCACATCCAACCCTTAGAACAATTGGGCATCAATATGTTATGCATGTTCAGAGTTGGTAATGAGTAAATGTTACATCCAACAGCCTGTTCTCCTGGGTCAGACCTTGATTAGGTCTTCCTTTAGGAGCACTGTTGGAGTTAATATTGCACGGTACTTAAAAAAGCAAGGGCTTTGGAGACTGGCCACCCAGGCTCTGCCACCTACTAGCTTGATTTCCCTTCTCTGTGGCTCCATTTCCTTCCCTTTAAAATGGAGCTGAGGCAACTTGGATCACGGAGCTCGTGTGGGCACTGCGTGAAATGATGGGTGTGGAATGCCCAGGATAGTGTCTGGCACATAGCAAGAACAGAAGTGTTAGCTATTTTTGTTCCATGTCACAATGCGAATTTTCTTCTCATGCTTCATTTATTTGTTGCCCCATTGAATTCCATCCCTCGGTTGAATTGCTAACTTTATTCACCAGACCTGGGGCTGCACATCTTCATCCATGTTAAATTTCCAATTTACACTCTACAGAAGAGGCATTTCCACTGGCAAAGAAAGAGCGTGGCTGTTTCTGGCAGAAAATGTGGAGCCTCCGACAGGATTGTTTTTAAAGGGACAACACTCAGCTTACACGGGTAAGTTCTGCGATGTTGGTTTCAAAAGCAGTTCTATCGCTTTATAGTCAGACCTCATAGAGAATGGTATCTTTGACTTACTTCGTGACATTTCCAGCTCCATTTATAATTTCATAAGCATGTCGGGATCTGTCCAAGATGTCACGTGTTGCTCTGAATTAAACACGAGCGCCAAATCATTTGAAGTTCCCTCCATCTGTAATTGCTATCAGACACTTCAGGAGCTGGGTCTACCTAGAGCCCTTATATTTGATACTAGCTGAAAGGGAACAATATCTTTGACCAATCACCCTTTTCTAAGTGTCTTACACTCAACAGGATTTACAGTTCTGAGACACTGCTTTAAACTTCTGCCACCCTTCGTTTATTGTAGTGCAAAAGTGAAACAACCAGGCAGAGATGAAGTAGTTGTGTTTTTATCCGACCGAGATGTGTCTCGGTTTTGTGTTTCCACAGCAATTATATTAATAACTACAGTTTCATAAAACCTTATGCAAAAGCTTGCAGTCCTGTAAGATCCTTAATAGCATTCCTTTTCACATACGGACACATGGTTGGGTCAAGATGTCAGATAGTTCTGCAATTAAAAAAATATTCACGGGTATGATTGATTTTTCTTATTCTTTCAAGCCTCTCTTGTCTGCAGAAGGGGAGATGGAGGAATGAACATTTGACCAATTGCTGCTATATTTTGTATCTTCGGTACACTACCCAAAACTGTAAAAGAAGAAATTTGGCATTTTCTGGTTTCCTGTTTTAATTTCCTTTTCTATATTCTCATCCCCTCCTCTAGCCTTTCTATTGTAACCTTCCTTTCTTTGTCTCCTTTTCCTTGACCTGTTTCTTTCCTTCCCACTGGGTAGAGATTTAGTTGTCCTGCTATTCCCCACAGCACCCAGAGAGGGCCCTCAAAAATCATGGGTGTGTAATAATTACTTCTCCAATCAAACTTAAACTATTTCTCAATATGCTGCTAACGAAGAGTGTTAGTTAAGTGTGTTAGCTCTTTAGGGTGGTAGGGGGCAATTCACAGACTCCACAGACTCTTATCCTAGGAGCATCTCATTAGAGCTGAGAGTTGTTAAAGACAGAGTGCCCAAGAAGGAGGAATGGATTCAGTTAGTAGAACTTCAGGCCAGTGAGGAGAAAGCATTTAGGAGTAGCTGGAGGAGTCCTTTCCTGAATCGTCTCAGTTATTCCGTGAGAACGCGGAGCGTATGTATGTATGTGCATGCACGTGAGACAGAGACAGGGGAAGAAAGGGAGAGGTGTGTAAATATATCTTTGGTTGACAAAAAAAGTATTTCTATCTCTAGGGTCTTAAAAAAAAGCTTATATACTTCTAGGTACTCTATTTTATTTGTTGGAACAAGTCCAAAACTCAGCTTCCTACAGAGTTGGAAGAAGAAAAAAATATTGAAATATTCTGATTTTTGTATGGAAACTATGGAAGTTGAGCCTTATAAAGAATAATATGATAGGGGCACCTGAGTGGCTCAGTTGGTTAAGAATCTGCCTTTGGCTCAGGTCATGATCCCTGGGTACTGGGATCAAGCCCCGCCTAGGGCTCCCTGTTCAATGGGGAGTCTGTTTCTTCTTCTCCCTCTGCCCCTCCTCCACCTACACACCCCCCACCCCATCCCACCCTGCTCATGCTCTCAAATAAATAAATAAATAAATAAATTTTTAAAAAATGCCTTTATAATCTTTTTTTTGTCTTTTTGTTTCACTTTGTTTTCAGACAGAATTATAACCACAGAAGATTATTAATTCCATCGAACTTTTCCTTAATCTTATTTCACATGCAGAATATGACTACACCTTTCACACACCATAGAAAGGAAACGCAAATGTTTTCTAGCATATTGCTAAAATCTGGTTGTGAAATTTCAGTGTATGTCTTTTAACATGAATAATACGTTTGATTAGCCCCAGAAAGAAAAAGACCTTATTTCAAAAATGGTACTTTAGCCTTTGTTTATACAGAAGGTTTTCCAAAGTAACACTATTAAGAGAATGATTTCATTCTGCCTCACTTGAAGTAATGAAACTATACAAAAGTGTCCCCATCATGGGATATAATGTGCTTCCATTAGAGCCTTATTTTCTTGTCAATATTTTTACTTAGGACCTAATCTTTTTTGTTTTTAAAGATTTTATTTATTTATTTCACAGAGAGAGATCACAAGTAGGCAGAGAGGCAGGCAGAGAGAGAGATAGAGGAGGAAGCAGGTTCTCCGCCGAGCAGAGAGCCCGATGCGGGACTCGATCCCAGGACCCTGAGATTATGACCTGAGCCGAAGGCAGAGGCTTAACCCACTGAGCCACCCAGGTGCCCCAGGACCTAATCTTTTGATGCGATGGAGGCTTCAAATTAAATCAGAGACAGTGGCTTTCATTTTCTTGCTTTAACGTGACACATATTTCCAGCTCTAAAGGGATTGCCAAGAAAATGCTTAACTCCTTTCAACCGGCTGTTGAAAGTGCCAGGCCAGATTTGACTCCTACATCACATCCATGGCTTTCACCTTGCTGTGCATTTGAAGTAGGTGCTTTGTGTTTAAAAGTGAAAACCGTAAAACCTTTGGTGTTCCATGTCTCGGACCCTGAGTTAGCTGTTCTCCTTTCATAGCAGAAGAACTAAAGATATGAAAAATACGCAGCCAGAGCATGGAATCGTGGCCTCCTGTCTCTCTCTTCTCTGGAAACGAAAGGAATGTTGAAAGTGTTCCTACTTTATAATGTAAGAGGTGGCCAAGCATTTACAGCTCTATAGACCCCTCCAGTTGAATTCTTCTAAACCTCAGACCTGGCCAGCAGGTTTCTCCCAGACGATTTTCATTTTCATAACATTCACATCCAATAAACTGCACCAAACACAGTGTGAGAGAAAAAAGGGGGACAGGAAATGGCTCTGTTGCACGGTTATTACATCCTATTGCCTGTGGGTTGCTTGTTATGAGTTTTAACTATGTAAATATGACGTATATGACATCAGAATTTAATCTTAAAGCTTCTATGTGGGAGATAGAGTGTGACTTTATTGTTAGGGCGAAAATCAGCTGGGTGTTGACAGCTCTCAAAAGTCACTGAGTAAAAGCTTAAAAAGAAAAAGCTCAGACTGATAAGCTGTGCTTTGACTGACAGCTTCAGGCCTGATTGCCACTATTGAAAACAGTTGGGCAAAAGGGTTTGTGGGAAAAAGCGTGTTATTTCATAAGAAGCGATACTGGGAACTATCAGGAAATTTATAAGCTGGCGAAGCACAACACCCAGAGAAAAACAGGTGTGAGGTGCAGCAAATCTAGAACCTGGGAGAAAGGACACTGTCTGCGAATGAGCTAATTAATGGTCTAAAAGGACTTTACGCCCAAGAATGCCGACTTGGGGGGAAAAATAAAACAGCACTGGCCAGTAGTTTTGGCTTTCAACAAATCATTTGTCAACAGTTCGCGGTGAAGCAGTCTGGTGTTGGGGGCGGGGGGAGGAATAAAATGCCCAAGCAAAAATCACAATGGAAAATAAATGCAGGAGGAAAAAGAATAGGGTCCTTTTCCCATCTTTCCAGTAGAGTAGAACCAATTCTGACACTGTAAAATCCATTATGGAAACAATAAAATAAATGCATTCTAAAGTAGCCATCATTGGTCAATGGAAATGTTATGATTGTTCTACATGCCATAGCTTATCAAATATTATCCATAAGGAAGTATTCAATTCCTGTTGTGCCAATTATCCTACTATGTGCATCATAAACTTTTACGGCTTGTTACGGAATGTCACTTGGCTAACGATTTTTCCCTTCAAATATTGCATCATCACATTCAGATGGAAAACATATTCTAATGTGGCAAAGTGTTAAAGAAATTTAATACTCTAGGGCTGAATGAAACTGCTATGGTTCATCTCCTGGATAAGAACAACAATTTATGAATGCAATATTCATTTCCTGAGGTGAGCACAAGCAAAAACTTCATCTGAAACCTAAAACCTAGATGTTTGGCCTCTGGTAGTTTCCTCATTTAACTCATTGATGTCATATATTAAGGCCACTGGTAGGATCACATCTGGGGAGTGCTCACTTTTTCAACTTCCCTAATTACTTTTACAGGGAACTCCTGGCATAATTGCCTTAGCTGAGACCAGACCACAGAGTTGACAAGATCATCTTTCACTTTTTATATATGGCTAAAAAATGTCAAAATAATCTATTTGTTTTCTCTTGATCCTGAAAACGATTAACGGTTTGGTATTTGAATTCACAGATGCATTTATTCAGAGCTAAGGTTCTAGAACAACGTGTGCATTACATGGAGAAATCATGAAATGATAAACAACCTGTATGTGTCTCTAAGACCAGGGAATCTAGAGATGGGGCCATAGTCATCTTTGTGAAAAAGGAATGAGAACAATGCCGAGAACTGTAATTTTTTCCTTCCAAAAGTTAAAGGTCTACACCATGTATTTTAGTAGATTAAACACAATCAATTTAACTCACAGGGAAACACACTTAAGTTTTATCTGTGAGTATCAGGGAGTAGTAGGACACAACCAGAGAACAATATTTCGAGCAAAAAAACCCCCACAAAAAACAAAAAACAAAAACCCTCCTATTTAAATACAGAAATTCTAGACCCCAGGGTGACATGACCAGATAAATGCATGAGAGGTTGATTGTTGACACACCTGAAACGTCTACAGAACCAGCAACAGGTTTTGCTCAAAGCAAGAACTTTGAAGAACTTTGAAGAACTGTCAGTCACCAGGGACGTCCATAACCTGGGGCAGTGAAGCAACAACGGAGAGAAAGGATAATAACACAGAATAAGAAACCACATTCAGATGGAGACTGAAAAAACAGAGTGTGAGGGAAGCTTCATGGCATAAAATCAGAACACAAACCAGTCGTGTGCTTTCCTGAAGGGAGGCCGTGTGGAAGCCTTGTGGCAGGAGAAAGATGAAAGCTAAAGAGAAAGCAGAAAGAAATCCAGCCTGAAGGGACTGAATGTGTCTCCCCAAATTCATATGTTGGAACTCTAATCCGCACGTGATGGTATTTGGAGTGGGGTCTTTAGGGAGGTGATTAGGTTGTGAGGGTGGGGGGCTTATGAGTGCCATTCATGTCCTCATAAGAAGAGGCCATGGAGCTAGCTGGCTTTCTTCCTGCCAAGCGAAGCTACAAGGAGAAGTTGGGAGCTTGGTACTTGACCTTGGACTTCCAGGCTCCAGAACTGTCATAAATTTCTGTTGTGTATGTGCCAATCCAGTCTCTAGTACTTCATCATGGTAGCCTGATCTGAGATGTAGCCTCTTCCAGAAGAAACACTGCCTACAGCTCTTGGGATGAGGTGGAGCCTTCAGTTACTCTCCTCTGACGCTCTAATGCTAGGGTTGAAATCTCTCCGCATTCCTCAGTCTTTTTCAGTGCGCCTTTAAAAACGCTCAGAATTGGAGCCCCTGGGTGGCTCAGTTGGTGAAGCATTGACTTTTGATTTCAGTTCAGGTCATGAGCTCAGGGTCATGAGATGGAGCCCCACGCTGGGCAGTGAGTCTGCTTGAGATCCTCTCTCTCTCTCTCTGCCCCTCCCTCTGCTCATGCTCTCTCTCTCTCTCTAATAATAAATAAACAAATCTTTTAAAAATGCTCAGAATTTACTCACTTATCTGACCTACAAAGAAGAGAACACCTTTCTCTAGAAGACAGCCATGACCTAATATTTCAGCTTAGCTGGAATTTTTTTCAGGAGAATGAACCCATTATTATCTTTGTTCTTAATGCCGACAGCCTCCTTCTTCATCTCTGCATACTGCAAGTCAACAGCTCTGGGCCAAGAACGTGTGTTCCGGGGAGATCCCCGGCATACGTAACTGCCTTCTTACCAGCTAGACTCTAACTCAGAGGAAGGATGTGGAGCGCACCGGGGTGGGGGAAGGTGTGGAAAATGAATCCTGTCCTTACTGATGCCTCACGTACTGCGTGAGTACATATACATAGCGGGTACATATATACTTGTTTATTTCCCCCGTGCATGTCGCAACCCTGCACTGTAGGTATGCAGTGAGGAAAGTCACAGACAGGAGATCTCACAGAGTTTATAAGACTCCCAAGTGTGTGCTTTTTTTTTTTTTAAGATTTTATTTATCTATTTGACAGAGAGAGACACAGCGAGAGAGGGAACACAATCAAGGGGAGTGGGAAAGGGAGAAGCAGGCTTCCTACTGAGCAGGGAGACCGACGTGGGGCTTGATCCCAGGACCCAGGGATTGTGAGCTGAGTCAAAGGCAAACGCTCAATGACTGAGCCACCAGGTGCCCCCCAAATTCGTGCTTTTACCACTATTCCATTCTGCCATGAGTTCCCCATGAGATTTTTCTTCTCAAATACTCTAAGGAATCTTTATTTGAAATATTTGATGTGCAACGAATAAAGGTTATAAAAGCCGACAGAAAGCCCCTTTTCTAGCAGCTGATCAAGTGCACAATTCTTCTATTGGAAGACCATATAGAATGGCCAGCATATCTTGGAGAAGAGCAAATGAAACCATTCAGATGAACAAACAAAACAAAACAAAACAAAAAAAACATGCGGGGGAAGCATGTAGGTAGTGATATAAATCCCACAAGCAGTTAGAACATTGGATTCTCAGTGGATTGGAGCAGAAATTCTGTGTTGGTCAGGACTGAGAGATCCAATTGTGTGCCAAGGACATGACTTGAGTGATAGGTGCCCACCTGAGAAAATTCCAGATGATTTTCTTACTTGTGGTCATGGGCCCTACGTCTGTGCTCCCTCCCACATCCTTGAATGAAGGAGGCTTCTTGTCTCTGGGAATCTTTCGTCTATTTGGCTTGAAGCCATGAATTCTGGAAAGGAGGCCACCAGGTGATAAAGGTGCATCAGGAGACATAGGTGCAGACAACCAAAAGCAGCACCTCAGTCCTGGTTATGGACAAAGTAACAGATGTCAAAGCCACGTGACCTTTACACACATGGGTGCTAACTGAAAAACCATCGTGCAACTTGCTAGTTCGGGAAAAGAGAATGGTGTTATGAGAGATTGGGGGTTCAATCAAGGAGTTTTAAAAAGAACATAGAATTTATCAGAAAGAGAAGATTTCTGATGTAGCTGAAATTAGAGGGTTAACTGGGGAATGCAGCAACAGAATTTTTATCCTCACAATAAACCAAAGGCATAATGAGGCATCTAGCGGATGTTTTGCTCAACATTGTTCAACATGACAGAGACAGAGCCCTTCTCTTCCAGGAGCTTCTAAAGAAAGTTGCCCTGATACTGAACATCATCACATTCTGCGTGCATGTGTGCGCCCGAGCAGGGGGAAACTGCTAAAATGCACAAAGAGCTTTACATGTACCATCTTGTTTAATCCTCCCACAACTTGGTATGTGATATGTACTACTCTTTTCTCTATTTGATCCATATGAAAACCCAGGCTTGTAGAGGCGGGTGACTTTCCCGAGTACAAACCAAGGTTTAAGAGCCAGGGTTGGAACCCAGGTCTACTGGACTCCATATCCTATTTTAGCACCAGTAGGTGGCGCTGCTTCTCACTTAGCTCTTCAGTGGGTAGATGTGCCTGGGACTCACTTCAGCCTGCTGTACTGTAGCTCTCAGAGGATACTGCATTTTTTTTTTAAATTAAGACTTGAATAGATCATTAAAATTTTTAAAACCATTATTCATTGAAAACTGACCATAAGCTTAATATTGGGCTAGGTTGTTTGGTGTAATTCAAGATGTAGGCATGAATGTGTGGGCTGTTTGGTGCCCTAGCACAACATGCAAAGTCCAAGATATTTAAATATAATTAAAGAATCAAAAACACGTGTGCATGATCTTTGTCCTGTTTTTAAAAAAAGGCAAAAGATTTATGCGATCTGAAGGGAAACCGGAGGATAAGTCCTGTTTTTAAAGCAGAGCAATTAGGTTTTAGAATTGAAGTTTATACAGAACATTATTTTACTAAATTGATACTTAACCCTCCTTTGCTGCAATCAGGTTCCTGGACTTCAGTCTTGGGCTAACTACTCAAATCAGGTGCTTTTAGGTGTGTGTGTGTGTGTGTGTGTGTGTGTGTGTGTGATGAGGGAGTCACATAATTGAGGAGAATATTGGAGAGACTGGCTCAGGTGGGGAAGCAGAATGAAACACCAAATCAAAGGCAAGACGCCAGTTGTGTGCTGTGTTACATAAATCAAAGAGGCGCCAGATTAATATGATTGTGGCTTTAGATGTGAAAATGAAGTGGAAAGGAGCCATTTTAGGAATCATGGGGAAAATTGATTGCTCAGTAGAGTAAGGCAAAGAACGATAATTTTAAGAGTGTGTATTTTAAATAAGAGGATAATTATAAAATCAATTGTTCAATGAAACTATTAGACTAGGCTTCTTTTTTTAAATTTAAATTCAATTAGCCAACTTAGTGTTCAATGATTCATTAGTTGCGTGTAACACCCAGTGCTCATGACATCAAAAATAGGTTTATTTTCACAATCCGTATTAAGTTGCATAGGACTGAACCAAAAGTCATATGCTGCTTTTTTGAGTGTGCTGTATGTGTAACCTATCAAAAGTATTCCACAATTATTCATCTATTTTTTATCTCTAAGGCTTGCAACAAATTAAACCTTAAGCATCTGTGAAGACAAGTAAATTTACATGCAGTGTCTTTATGTAGCTTTAGTGTTCATTCTCTTACCTTAGGGTCCCTGCCTGGAGAAAATTCATTTTCCTTTCTGTTTGATTGAAAGATTGTAAAGACCCCCCTCCCAAATTTACAATAAGATCAAAAAATGGCATTTTATTTGCCCATCTGGAGATCGCCAAATGCGTAAAGCTTGTCCGTGTGGAGGCCATCTGTTGTGAATGGAGACACACATGGAAACTTAATCCTTGAACTTCTTTTTCAACTTTCTCTTTTGCTTGCCCGAGGAGAGGGCAATTCAGACATGTCACTCGCGATACAAACTGAGGCTAAGACAGGTTGCTGCCTTTTAATGTCACACTTTCTTTCACCCAACTGCAGGCATCCCTCTGCCAAGATCTAAAGAGTGAAAAATTCTTGGCACTGCCTTTCCCCAAATCACGAAACAAACTGCAAGTCAGCGTCGGCGCTCTCTGAGTGACCGTTGCTTGGGCTCTACCTAGACAGGGGAAAGAGTGCTGGGAAATTGAATCCGTTTCCTTTTCTTTGAACATACCCATGGTTTCTCTAAGCAATTCAGAATGTCCTGAACTTCCTGGGCTCAGTGTTTTGTTTTGTTTTACTTTGTTTTCTACTTTGCAGCCTTGCTTGTTCTGATTTCAAGATGGAGCAAATGCCTTGTTTGAACTAAAAATCATTTCAAAGTAACGTTACTTCTGAGGTAGGACAAATGAGTCACAAGGGCCTGGACTCCTCAGAGACACTTTGGATGTGGATAAAATTTTGCAGACTCAGGCTATTTTTGTCCAACTTAGCTTATCTGCAGGTACAACATCATGTCCATAAAGACCTCAAGCCAGCATTTAACGAGACAGACTGGATGATAAGACCCAATGCACAGCTGAGAGTATGGAGGCCAGAGTCCTTGTCTGGATGCTGTGGGCATCACACAGTCCTGTGGCCCTCTCTTCGACTTCAGCAACTGACATGTTGGCCATTAAATTCGACAAAATTTCTTCTTTAAATACCATTTTAAGATCCCTGCGTTGCTTCTTATGTGGTCTTGTTGCTCAATCCTCTTTACAGTCCTTCAAAACATTTCTGTTTTTGATGCTCCCTTCTTGCAAAGTCTTAGCACAAATTCTAGTTATCTCTCCCATTGGTAACTAGAACTTCTGCCTCAGTTTAAACAGCCTCTGAAAATTCTCAACAGGGCTACCAAAGTAATCCTCTCTTTCTAGTCCTTCCACTCCCTGAACTGTATGTGTGATTTCAATTTGCCTACTGAGCTGAAAAGAGAAAATGCAGTGATAATGGAAATAGCAACTTCTTCTTCACTATTTTGAAGGGAAGTTGTACTCTTGGTAATCGTGAAAAATGGAAAACAAATGTTGGAAAATAGGGAATAGGATTAATGGATTATGGTGTATACACATAATTGAATCTTGAACAACCATTAAGAATTAAATTTTAAGACTTATTTATTTATTTTAGAGAGAGAGTGCATGTGAGGGAGCATGCAGGGGGAGGGACAGAGCGGTGGGGGGGAATCTTAAGCAGACTCTGGACTGAGCTTGGAGACCAGTGCAAGGCTCAATCTCACGACCCTGAGATCATGACCTGAGCAGAAACCAAGAGTCGGACACTTAACTGACTGAGTCAACTAGGCACCTCCTCCTTCCCCCCACCCCCCATTAAGAATTACTTTAGGAGTGTGCTTAATGATTCGGAAACTGGTCACAATAAATTCCTGGGGAAGAATGGGTTAGAAAATAGTATGTGAGGTCTCACTACATTTTTTAGAAAAGGTTTTATTTATTTATTTGACAGAGAGAGATCACAAGTAGGCAGAGAGGCAGGCAGAGAGAGAGGGGGAGGCAGGCTCCCCGCTGAGCAGAGAGCCCGATGCGGGGCTCGATCCCAGGACTCTGAGATCATGACCTGAGCCGAAGGCAGAGGCTTAACCCACTGAGCCACTCAGGCGCCCCTCACTACATTTTTGTAATAAGAAATTTATATCTTTAGGTAGAGAGAAAGACTGAAGTACATACATCGAAATGTTATGGTGGTTATATCCAAGTGATGGAATTATAGGTGATTTTATTTTCTTCTTGAAACACTTTCTGTATTTTTCAAATATTCTACAATGATGTTATTTTATTTTAGTATCCATAAAAAATCATTTTAGAAAATGAGCAGAAATATTTCCCTTAAGAAGTGATGATTACCTTCTATTATTCTAAAAACATTTATCTAAATACAGACCTAAAAACTGGGTAAACAGAATGGTGTCATGCCTCTAAACCAAGGTGGGCTTCCGTGTGTGGCAAATGAGGCCAACATCCAGAGTTGTAGGATACTTTTCAGTATTTGACACCAGTAGGTAATTGGGTAATATTCAGATCTGTTTATGTTTCAACATTTCCAGAAATAATAACATGTAATTCCTATATAAGACCATCGGCAGCGTCTTTGATCTGAACTCATGGTCAAGATCATTAGCATCTGAGTGAAAATCCTTTAGCAGAGCCCATCTCTTTTTGTTTCTTCAATATTCCTCCTTAGCTCCTTTCCTTGTTCAGTATTCCCTTTATTGGTTTATCTCATGTCAACCTCAGAACCTTCTCTCAAATTATGGTATATGCCAAAAATGTCTTTCCTGTCCTTTAAGATGTTTCCATGACTATGCCCACCTTTCTTCAGCTGTTGGACCCACCCATGTGGTAGAAGAAGCCACCCGGCATCTAACTCAGCTGGCAGGGAGGGTAATGGTTAGCAAGGGCTGCACCTGTAGACAGAAGAGCCTGAGACAACCTTGAAGAACACATCGCCATGTGGCGGTGGGTGAGGAAGGAGGTAGGGGAGCAGGGTGGTTGAGAGGGGTGCAGACAGACAGAGGAAGCTGTTGGGCCAGTCGGGGCCTCCCAGGCAGGGTGAGGAAAATGCAGCAGTCCTATTCAAGGTAATGGAGGAGGCTCACACATCTAGAAGACTCTGTAGGGGCACACTTAAAGGGATCACAACCAGATGTGAGGTTCTCCCCACCACTCCCCTGACCTAGCTCTCGGTAGGCCCCTGCAACTTCTATGCAGACCTAGGGATTCTGATCAACTGGAAAACACGGAACAGAAGTAAAATGGAGTCAGCTGAGACTGAGTTTCTTCCATCTGTGAGAATGGAGTTGGGAGTAGAAAATAAGTTGAATTATGATAAAACAAAGAAATTTTTTTTCATGCCTGAGTCTGATGATGCCTGAGAATGATGCATGCCATGTGTAGGGCAGGAATTGGGCTTAAATAGATATTTATTTTACATGTGTGAAATAAAACTATGTGTTTATAGGAAAGCTAGCTAGCTAGATATCCAGGTCTCAATTATTTACGTATCATTTCTGTAATCATTTCCAATCTATTCTCCCCAAGCAGTGCCCAGAAATATGCCATCTATGAGCAAGGACTTAACGCCTGTAAGAGGAGTCTGGAGTAGAAAATACTAAGTACATATCTGTATTAGAACCCAAGAGAACAGAATAGAATTTGGCATTTCCTTTGGTTTAAATGGAGCTGGCCGTTAGCCCTATGAGAACCCAAACCTCAGTTTCTGTGTTTCTTTGCCTCCATTAAGAAGCCAAATCAGATGAGCACAATGCCACAAAGCTTCTCTCGAATCTTCCCTGAAGAACCACTAAAAGAACCTCAGGACGTCATTAAGTTTAGCCCTCAGGTTAGTCTCCGGTTCACATTTGAAAGCTTTTTGGATCCTCGGGGTGCCACAAATAGGTCAAGTTGTGGAAGCTATCAAAGGAGTTGTGGGAACTGGATAAGTTGGTGGAAGATAAAAGCTGACGTACACATGTAGCGATCAGCCCGGGGAAGATGCTAGGGAAGAGTTTTCAGGAAAAGGGAAGAAATGGGTGGGTTGGCCAAAGTCAAAGGGGGCTTGGCCCATTCCAAGGATTCAAGAGAAAGAGCAGGGGATGTTCACGGCAAAACCAGGTAGGTAAGCCAGGGACAATACATGTCATGGGATCCTGTTCTACTGCACAAAATAAAGAGATTGATAAATTAAGAGTTACTTTGTTCTCAAATCCTTTCTTTCTATCCCCATCCCTAGCCCTTGAAACTTTCTCTTTTGAGAGGACTCAGCTCGGTTTTTCTTTCTTTCCTTTTTTAGGTTACTGACAGAGAGCACAAGAGAGCAGGAGTCAGCAAGCAGGAGGAGAGGGAGAAGAAGGTTCCCTGCTGAGCAGGGAGCCCAATGTGGGGCTTGAACCCAGGACCCCGGGACCGTGATCCAAACTGAAAGCAGACGCTCAACACACTGAGCCACCCAGGCACCCAAATCATTTCAGTTTTTACCCCTCTTTGTGATAGAGGCACTTTTTTTCTCAACTACTTATGATGCAGCCTTATATATAATAGCTTTTAATGCCTCATCTAAATCAGTTGAATATTTTCAAAATTCATGTTGCCTTAGCAGACCCAGCCTAGCAGATTAATTCAAATTATGTTTAAGCTTTTTCACAGGCTTTGGCCTCACCAACAGTATAGTCTGTGCCCACATAAAGCCAACATTATCTTTACCTCCCTCTTAAGTGTTTTCTCCCTTCCACTATCACAACTGATGTGAGTGTGATCTCAACACCAAATCAACACTTTAGGAGCCTGTGGTAAAATCACTTTAAATCTATATTGGTTTTCTGTTTAAATGTTAATATAGACACGTAAAGTGATGATGGTAATGTCAGGGCATGTATTTGGATTATTATTGGGAAAATCATTGGATTGATTTTTTTCAAAAATTAATTTGCTATTCAGCAATCATTTCTGTAAAACTTCAAATAAAAATGGAACCAACCTGAAAAATGGCACTGAATTTTGTTAAGCCTTATAACCATGACCAAAGTCACCCTGTAAATATGAGTCCTGTAATTCCTCCCTTCTTTCTCCATCCATTACTGTCCTACTTCACCTTTAAGCTCAATTTCTCTAAGTCTTCCCTCTGTACCTCAAATCCTAGTGCTCTGCTGTGTCCTCCGACCTCCAAGTTCCATAGTTCTTTCAGAAGCATTTATTGAGCACATATTAGCTAATATGTGCATCTGTTAAAAACAGTGAATAAAACAGATCGTGCTTGCTTTCTTGGAGCATGTAGTCAACTGAGGTAAGTTATGTGAGGGAAAAGTAGAAGGCATGATGAGAAAGGACAATGAGGACCATTTCAAGATGAGAATCATGGGAGATCTGCTGAAGGCAGTGACTCCGAAGTTCTGTCCAGATTGATGGGTAGGATGGAGTGGGAGGAGAGGAGGAGCAGTGGGTTCCATTTATGTAGAGTGGTTTGGTCCCTAAGGTCCTGAAACTGGGAAGTACTTAGAGCTTTCCAGGAATGGAGCAAAACCCAGTATCTCTGGAGTGGGGTGAGTGAGGGAGAGAGATCTGAGAGATGAGGGTGAAAGAAAGAGTAGGGCCTGATTACATAGGGCCAAACTTCATCTTGAAAGCAGTGAGATGCCTTTAAAGCATTTCAAGGAGCTGTACATGACAGAGTCCTATTTGGTTTTATAGAAGATCCTTTTGTCTCCTGTGAGGACAACAGTTGGAAGCAAGGGAAGATGAAGGAAGGCCATTACAAAGGTTCTATACCAGTCAAGGCAAGGGATGACAGTGGTTGGTACTAGGGAGGTGGCGACAGGGATATATTTCAGAGGTAACTGATTATCACTCTCACTCATTTGGCCCTTAAGGGATATTGTTCTAAAGTGCAAACTGGTTGTGTTATTCTTCCCCACTGTGACTTCATCTTTTATCTCCTATGCTAACTTGAAAAAACTCTACTTGTGGGTTGATTACAAATGTAATAAAAGAAAAGACTTCATTTCTGTTATTATAGCTGCCAGATATTTTTTAAACCTAAGCCAGATTTCTTTTTTTGCCCCCCCCTTTTAAGATTTTATTTATTTATTTGAGAGTGAGAGACAGAGAGAGAGCACAATCAGGAGTGGAGGTGGGGGGGGGAGAAGCAGGATGCTCGCTGACCAGGGGTTCTAAGGTGGGACTCCATCCCAGCACCCTGGGATCCTGACCTGAGCCAAAGGCAGGAGCTTAACTGACTGAGCCACCCAGGTGCTGTCTAAGCTAGATTTCTTTCAGGATTCTATACTCTTCACTTTCTCATGGCCTCATCCCATCCTCACACTTCCTTCCCTTGCAGCATGTAAAAAAATTTGCTAGGAAGAAAGGGAAATCAATTTGAACATGGCAACCTCTAAAGAGGTCAGTGAGTTTCCATCGATCTGTACTTCTACACATTATAAAAATATATTTAAACTCTCTTAGCATAAACGAATGCCTTCTTTTTAAGAGTTTCTCCCAGAAAAACAAACAAACAACAACAACAACAAAAAAGAAAACAGCACATCCAAAACAGAGCACAAATCACCATCCATTTGTTCCATTTTTTTTTTCTTTAGTAAGAGGTTGTGAGTTATGCCACTGTGATAGTGAATTTTATGTGTCAACTTGACTAGCTTACTGGATGCCCAGATAACGTAACTAAATATCATTTCTGGGTATGTCTGCCAGGGTGTTTCTGGAACAGATTAGCATTAGAACTGTAGAAGGACTAGATTCCCTTCCCCAGCGTGGGCGAGCCTCCTGCAATCCACGGAAAGCCTAAATAGAACAAAAGGTGGAGGAGGCGGGGAATGGCTGGCTCTCAGGGCAACTGCCTCAGCTGGGACGTCCACCTCCCTCTGCCTTCGCCTTCGGTGTTCCTGGTTCGCAGGCCTTTAGAACCAGACTGAAGTCTATACCCTGGGCACTCCAGTATTCAGGCTGCAAACTCTCCCAGCAGCTTTCCTGCATTCTAGCTTTCAGACCATGGACTGCCTTAACCTCCATATTTGCATGAACTAATTTCGATCAATCAGTCAATGCTATCGGTTCTATTTCTTTGGAGAACTGTGACTCATCCAGCCACAGAAGCTGTTCCAGCCAGGGCACCTGTTGGGGCAGCGTTTTCTGAACTGAATATTTACCTTGGTGCAATCCAAGAAGCTTCCCAAACCCTCCCCTACAAAAGATCATTTCCAGGGTGCCTGGGTGGCTCAGTGGGTTAAGCCTCTGCCTTCGGCTCAGGTCATGATCTCAGGGTCCTGGGATCGAGCCCCGCATCGGGCTCTCTGCTCAGCTGGAAGCCTGCTTCCCCCCCTCCCCCCACCTACTTGTGATCTCTGTCAAACAAATAAATAAAATTAAAAAAAAAAAAAAAGATCCTTTCTACCATCCTGGCAGTCTTCTGGAGTCCTCCAGGCAGCTTTCCTTTGGGCTGGAGCCCTGAACCCCTTTATTAGATTGCAAACACTACCCAGTATCCCAGTGTGACCTTGGAAAACTCTTTGTCTCCATGTGCGTTCCAGGTGTTTCAGCTCTGTAAAAGAGATGTGGGCTAGAGCAAATCTAGGGCCTCTTTAAGTGTAACCACTTATGATTGCATTTTATTACTATCTTCCTTATAGTAGTCTAGTGGTCTAGTGACGTGGCTTCAGACACCCGGTAGATTCCTGAGAGAAAGGACCGGGGGCACTGCCGTCCCTGCCGCCGTCCATCGGGACCCCCAGCCTGACCACCTAGCAAGGATAAACTCCTGCTTTGTCTACAGACATGAATGTCTACAGCATTCATATGATTTGTACAAAGACAGACAAATAGAATCATGAAGAAGGAGTTATTCAGATCCAATGCAGCCTCAGAAAAGGGACACGGACTTCTAAAGGCAGGCCCATGCTGACAAGTTGAAAAGCTCTGATTCCAAGCCCCAGACTGAAATAAGTGAACAAATAAAACCCAGAATATCAAACGAACTCTGTTACAGGGGCAGCAAGCTGAGCTCTGGGTGGGCACAGACTTTCTAGATTCTTCTCTTAATCCCTGGCACCTAGCAGAGCCTGGCATATCATAAGCACACTGTAAATGTTTATGGAATGAAGGAAAGGTGCATTCGAGGGCCCAGCAGGGTGGGAGTTCCTTGCTGTGCACACATGGCCTGGCATGAGTAAGAAATAGTCCCGGCAAGGCTTTAAATGTAACACCTTCTTAAGGTGGTTTGCCGGCGATGGCGAGTGAGGGTGCCGAAGTAGGGATGTCACCCTTGGTTTCCCAAAGGTTCTTCCTGGCCTTTATTTGACCTCAGGAACGCTGCTCCCCAAGGTTGGCAAGCTGATTGAAGCTGCGGGGAAATGCACGCTTTTCAGTGGGAGTTGTCAAAAACGAGACTCTGAAGCAGGAGAAAATGGAGCCCGCCCTGTTTCTTCTTGTGAGTGTCTGGCCGGCTAGAAAATCCCAAAGCCTGTACTTTGAACATTAGCTGTGCCCAGGTGCAGCCTCGTCTTTCATCCCCATTAAAATCCACAAAGGGGACTTGTAATGTGCCGCAGAAAGAATATAGACGTGAGGTGGAATTTACACATCTGGAGGGCGTTTAATGAATGGGGAAAGGGGAGATGGTTACCCGGCAAGCCTGAGTAAGTGCAAATTAATCCGTTTTTATTTGCTGTCAGCAGGGCGGCCCTGTCTTCCACTTGGTTGGGACAGAATTGAGGCTGATGATGCTTTAGTGGAGTTTCGGAGTTTCATCTCTATACTTGGCACTCCTCGCCCTCCCCGCCCCCAGCCCGGAATTCCACTGCCTCGACTCGGCGGTGGGCCTGTATTTGGAGCAGTTGTTCTGCCTCCTGAACGCTTCACAAAATGTTCGTCAGGTGGGCCGGCTGGTTTCTGCTTCCCAGTTCGAAGCTTGTGAGGAGTCAGGATTTCTGGGCTAGGTTACCCCTCTGGCTTTGGCCCTGGTGGGAAGGCAGAATTGTCCGGCTGATAACTTTATTTATGGTTCCCTTTAACGGTGCCCTGTCTACACAGGCCTGAGCAGCCTCGGGGTGTCCTGGCTTTGATCTGAGGATAATTTATGCCAAGGTGTTAACAGTATGGTGGTATTTGTTCTAATTGGATAAAAAAACCGCTTTCGATCAATAGCACTGCCCTGTTTGTTTGTTTCAGTGCTGTTTTTGTTACAATGGAGAAAAAGGAGCGTTCCACTCTATTTGCAAGGAAGAAATGAGAGTTACAGGCAGAGCTAACGTCTCGGTGCTAAGGGCATTATTTTTTTTTTTTTTAAAGATTTTATTTATTTATTTGACAGACAGAGATCACAAGTGGACAGAGAGGCAGGCAGAGAGAGAGGAGGAAGCAGGCTCCCTGCGGAGCAGAAAGCCCGATGTGGGGCTCGATCCCAGGATGCTGGGATCATGACCTGAGCCGAAGGCAGAGGCTTTAACCCACTGAGCCACCCTGGGGCGCCTGGGTGGCTCAGTGGGTTAAAG
>NW_019154101.1:50526394-50645728 GCF_002288905.1 Enhydra lutris kenyoni
TTTTTAAAGATTTTATTTATTTATTTGACAGACAGAGATCACAAGTGGACAGAGAGGCAGGCAGAGAGAGAGGAGGAAGCAGGCTCCCTGCGGAGCAGAAAGCCCGATGTGGGGCTCGATCCCAGGATGCTGGGATCATGACCTGAGCCGAAGGCAGAGGCTTTAACCCACTGAGCCACCCAGGCGCCCCAGGGCATTATTTTTTTACTGAGCAAGGATACTGCTGACACAATTATGTTCATGTGCCTTAATTAAGTTTTTAAAGGTAGCGTGGGCGACTGCGGCTAATTCTGGGGAGTTGTCACATTTTGGGCAGAGTTACCATATTCCAGAGTTAGTAGGGCAAGTATGCTAACTTGGGTGGCAGAGTCCAGAGTTCTCATCCCGGCTGCCATCCGTCAAGCGGTCTGAGTCCAGTGTGAGATGAAATCGTGACCCTTGATAAGCACAGAAGTCCTATCCGGGTTTCCATTCTGTGACTTCCATGTTTAAACCGAGATTAGGGAATAATTATATCTCTGAACTAACAGAACTAAGTACATGCATATGTGCTCTAATAGAGTCCTTTTATTTGTTTAATGTTCTCTTTTTGGTATTTTTATTCCTTGGGTGTTTTCTATTTATTGGAAGCAGCCTGGCGGTCCTTAACCCCTGACTCGATTCTTTTTTCTAACTCAGAACACTGCTTTGGCTGTTTTGGTTCCAACAGCCACCTGACCAGTCCTGCCTCCCTGCACTGCGTCCCCCACCTCCTCGGTAAGCTTGCCATTCGGACCTGTAAATTGGGACAGGACATGTAGGCAAATAACACTTTCCAGTGTGGATCTTAACACAGTTTTCCTGGCTAGAGATTTTTTTTTCCACCAGAATAATGAAGCATTTAACATAATTTTTCTAATTCCTCTATTGTTATCATGGTTTAACAACAAGGAAGCTTGTTTCCAGATGTCTTGTTCAACAGTACCCGGGAACACATGGGAATATTTTGTAGTGGCTGACAGAGTGGGTTGGGGAAAAATAAAAACAGATGGACACAGATTAACTCTATCTGTTCCTGGGCGAGGCTTCCTTGTAGAGCCTCATCCTGAGATTTTCCCCTCTCGATTTCCTATCACTGGCCTGGCAATGAAAGAGAAGAAGCTATACTCATCCCCTGTATAAAGTCACATTACATTGTGTACTGCCTGAGGCTGGGCAGTATTTGGTATTAGTTGATCTCTAGATGGCAAGAGGAAGATCTGGCCAGAAATCTGATTAACAGACTCGCTCTTTATGACAGGCAGAGTTAGTACTTAAAGCTATTCTGGGTCAATTCATATCACTTCCTCTTCTCCGGAATTGGAACTCTAAGTCTCATGTGGTCTCTCTCTCTTATATTGAATGAAGGTGAATCACAGAAAAGCCTCCTTTTTTTTTTTTTTTTTTAAAATAAGATTGAATGATATATCAAGTGACTTTTTGGCTCTGTTTCTTTGGGTTCATATCCTGATCTCAGGCTTCTGGATCTTTTTACTATGATTATGAGAAGAAGACTGAGAAATGAATGGAATCAAACCCATTCCCAGAGAGGGACCAAGACTCGGGCATCCTGTCCCTGCCCATCGTTGGTTCAGTGGCATTTCTGAGTCAAGGAGGCCTCCACTGCCAACTTACAGGTGATTTCGAGCCTGTCTTCCATCACTAGACTCATAGGTGTGTCTTAGGTTGGGTTCCCCACACACAGAGCCTGAGATGAGGGTTCTTTTCCTGTGATTTATTGACGGAGTCATCTCAGAAGAAGAGGAGTGAAGGCAACAGGGTAGGTCAGGAAAGAAAGCTAAGCAAGGAGATTGTTTAGCTTAGAAACTAACTTCCACTTTGTTCCTTGAGGAAGTCATGGGAAAAGTCAGAGTTCTTTTTTTTTTTTTTTTTTTTTTTTTAATGAAAACTACACCTTTATTCAAGATCCAGCTGTACAGACTAATTAAAACATTGGGTTCCTTTGCTTTGGGGTAGAATTTTACCTACTCATTGTGGAGAAACTATCTCAGATACTTGCTACTTGTTTTCAATTAATAAAAAGGAGAAACAAATTAAGTATTCCCTGAACAAGGCACTTTGGCAGTCAAGATTTTTCAAAACATGGGATCCATTCACGAGTGGGCATAACCAAAGGAGTATTAGATAGTGAGTTATTTGCAACAGGAGGCAAGAAGGCCAGTCAGGTCTTTTGAACCCCCACGTCAGGCAGTCTGTCACGGGCCATTGACAGTTTCTAAGGCAGGGTAGGGTAATCTCCCGGTCCTATTTGGCCAAGGGCAATTCTCTGGAGAAAGGGATGGCTGTGAGCACTTTGCAGTCAATAATCCCAGCAGCTAGGGCATGGCTACACCAGCATTAAGGGGATCTTGGCAGGGTACCAAGAGCACCCACAATAGGTGGGAAGAGAAAAAGGCAGGAAATCTCAAAGTTACTGTAATACCCAAAGCTCTAGTTTTTACAAAGGAATATTCTAGACACGAATCAGTTCTTCTCCTTCTTGGGGGTAGAACTGAGAGGGAAGGGTATTTTGAACAATCCCCTGGGATTAGAATGTGTCAGCATTTCACTCTAAAGCTTTCTGTACGTGATATCTCTAGCTACGTAGAATAACAGTATGCTTTGCCAGTTATCAAGTTTGTTATTAGCATGAAGAATGGTGATGTCTCTGAGACTTTGTCTACTTATGTTGAGTTACACCACTTTTGTCTGTTTGTAAATTTTGGGAGATTGTTTCTATTGTTCTTAGCCTGGCTCCAATAACAACTTCCTACAGAAAGGCACTAGGCTCCTGCTTAATGTGTTACCACAGGGTCTCTTATATCCCGCCAATTGTCAAGATGTTATCTTAGCTATGGTTGGAAAATTATATAACCTTAAAGTGTAATTAATAGTTTACCAAATCCCTTCATTTCAAAAAGGAAATTCTAAGCCCAAAAGTGAAATAACTTGTTCAGTTCTTAGAACTAATTTGTCCCAGAGGGATAGGAAAGTGGATTCCACACTGTTTTCATTTGCCATACTGTTACTCACTGGGTTTTTGTTACCCTGGTATCCTTTTCTTATTAGTGATGACTGTGAAGACATCACTTTTTGGTAATATTATTCACAGGCTTCTTAGCAAGAGGAGAGTTTTCAACGACTTCCTTCTAACAAGGGACATCTCTCCTCCTTTCTTCCTCTTTCTTCTCCCAAAGAAGAAGGAATTATAATGCTCGGGACACAGAGAACTGATTAGACTTTATTTGCTGTGGATAGGAGTTATTGTTTATTCAGTGGTTATGTGAATCTTTTGATTGCTTTTCTCTGTTTGAATGATCATTAGATTGGGGCGGGCCATGCGTCTTTCTCTGTTCCCACGGGGGACTAGATTTTTGCTTTGGATTTCATATACTATGGTGGGTCAGAGCAACTCAGTACCCCAGACTGAGGCTCTGGCATAAAAGAGACAAAAGCTTTGCCTAGAATTAAAGCTTAAGGCTCATGTTCTGACCCAGCTTCATGAAAGTTCAACATTATAGGATTTGGTGCACTGGCACATCAAATAAGGAGCTGATACTTTGATTTATCTTTCCTTGGGTATATAATTCCTTTGAGAACCTTTTGGAGAAGGAGATGATTTTCTGGGTAAGATTCAGAAATTCCTGTGTCCTCTGGTCAAATATTATCAAGCAGTATCAAAACTGCCCCTAATGTTACTGTGGTACTGCTCTAGATGATGCACATTTTGTATTGAAGCCTAGGATTTTGTAATAGAAATGTATCTCTCTGACCCAGTGAGACCCACAATAAATATTTGTTAAGTAATTGAAATGGTGAGTATATGAAAGGTACTAATGCATAGTACATTCAGCTTCATCCTCTTCAGTTAGTGGATTCAAGTCTAGTTCTGTATCTTAGCAGTAAGACTTTGGGCAAGTACCTATCTTTTTGGTGAGCCAATATCTTTTTTAATCTATGAAATAAATGTAGAAAGTTATAGTATTTACTTTAAAAGATTGTTGTAAAGGTTCAATGAGATCACATACACATGGTAGCATTTAGCCTAAATGTTATCTATCATTTTTCTGATTCTAAGGGTTGTACTGACTGACCTTGATACTATGATATTGTGTATATGTATACACTTTGGAGGGAGTTCTGAATTGAAGGATAAATAGGGCATAATGAATTTCACCACTATCAGACTAAACTGGGTCTTTGCAGACTTCACCGTGGAGCAAGTGTCATGCTTTTTCAAGATCTGTCAAAACAATTTACTCCTCAAACAGACCCAGAGTTAGGCAACTGGTGAGTATGTCTGACCTTGAAAGTTCATGGGTTTCCTGAGTGTACCCCTGTATGGTAATGGCTGGTCTTCCTTTTCTATCATTTATGAGATAAGAAGAGTTTCAAGTTGTATAATAAGTCCGTCTTGATTGAATCTCTTTGTGTGACGTACCTGACCTATTCATGATCAACCCGGATGCTGGCAGCAATCTTTACTTTACAGATTCCCAAATACAATTTTCAGTTTGGCTGGAAAAAAGTCATCATTCTATTTAAAAGCTCTTTTTCAAGCTTGGGAGAAAAGGAAGCTCTAACCAATTCATCATTGAAACCAATGGCTATTAAATTAATACATATCCCAAAGGGGTTGTTAAAGTCATACACAGAATGTTTACCAAATGAAAATCTATCACTATTTTGAAAAGTCTGAGTCATTGAATCACATAAATTAATATATTCAAGCCATTGAAAATGTCTGGAACGAAGGATTTCCATCACCACCCCTGACCCAAAACAATATAGGCAAGCCTCAAGCCATGATGAGATTATTGTTAAATGCCATCTTTTCCAGTCTAATAAATGTTTTTAAATGGCATTTCAGTACATCCCCAGAGCCTAGATCTATAGAAACACTACTACTAGACTTTAAAAGTGGAATTTAGTGGTCACTACCTAAAAAGTACATATAGAATAACACTGCCTCTTATTGTTTAGAATATTACTGTTCTTAAAACTCTTATTTAGAAAGCTTTGTAAGAGGTCACCAAGAACATTAGATGCCTTGTTTTGAAGTCAGACAAATCTGGGCTCTGATTTGTGTATTGGAAAGACTTGTGAAGTCTTGTGAAGTGAAGGAAAAGACTCATGCTTTCCTCTCAGTTCTTCTGGTGAAATAGAACAGCTCTCAGGTACCCAATAATTGTTACCTAATACCATATTATTTTCAGATATGTAACTTTAATGCAATTAATCAGTGAAAGTTGATGGCACATTGTGATTATAAGAAGAGTGGGCCCTGTGCCAATTCTTGTACTTTTTACTCATCTCCTGTCCTCACCCATTCTCAGCTCTGGATGGGGACTGATTCAGGTATATCTCACAGGAGGACCGATCCTCACAGGAGGACCAGTCCTCACGGGCCGCCTTTTCTAGGCTCCCACGTCTTCTCTATTGACCAGTGGGAGACATGGACTAGATATTGAAAAGTATTCATTTCTACTTTTTACACTGTTGATGGAAAGGATCTCATTTGAGAAAGAAAGAAGAGAATGAAGTAAACGAACTTAAAGTAGTATTAGCCCCTGTGTTTACTTAGTTCACATGCATCTCCCTGCTAATTTTTAGCCATCTCGAGGACAAGAATCTTGTTTCTGGGGCTGGCAACTGTATGCGGAGAACAATGGCTGGCAAATGGCTGATGCTCAAAAATTATTGTTGAATGAGTGATTGACTAATGAGTAACTATTCACTTGAAGTCACTTAACTAATTAATATAATGTTGGGATTTAAAAGCCAAGTTGGTCAAATTTCAGCATTGTGGACTTTCCATTAAATTATTTTGTGTTTGAGGACATCTGGGGTGGCTCAGTTGGTTAAGCATCTGCCTTCGGCTCAGGTCGTGATCCCAGGGTTCTGGGATTGAGGCCTGCATTGGGCTTTCTGCTTCTCCCTCTCCCTCTGCCGCTCCCCCGGCTTGTTCTCTCTGACTTACTCACTCTCTCTCTCAAATAAAATCTTTTAAAAAATGATATTGTGTTTAATAACCTTAAGATACATTTTGAAGGGCTATATTACAAAGTTATTAATTTCATTTTCAACAAGAAAGTAACATTTTCTTCATTGTCATGAGTTCATTGTCATGAGTTACTCACATCTGATGGTTTGCATTGTTCATACTGATGGTCTGCACACCAGCCTAGGGAGAATATGACATCTGCATCCACGGTGCTTTAAAAAAATATTAGTCATGGGGTGCCTGGGTGGCTCAGTGGGTTAAAGCCTCTGCCTTCAGCTCAGGTCATGATCTCAGGGTTCTGGGATCGAGCCCCACATCCATCTCTCTGCTCAGCGGAGAACCTGCTTCCTCCTCTCTTTCTGCCTCTCTGCCTACTTGTGATCTCTGTCTGTCAAATAAATAAAAACAAAATCTAAAAAAAAAAAAAGTATTAGTCACCTTGTACATGTGATATCTTCTGCTAGACACTTCAGAGACTATAAAAAAAAATCTAAAACATGAACTACTCCTTCTTTCAAACAATTTATAATCAGGTTGTGGGAAAAATCCATCCATAACTAAAGGCTAACAATATAACCAGGTATTTGTATTCAGGAAGAACAAATGGGGTGGACTGGAGAGGAACAGGAAGAGAAAATTACTTCTGATTTCTTTTCCCAATAGTGTGGCAGAAGAGATAGCCCAAAGGAGCATATTCAAAGAAACAAAAAAATTCTGGTCCAAGTATTAAAAATTATCCTGTAAAATATATCACTCAGTGGATACAAAAGAAAGGAATGGGCATAGCCTCAAAATAAAGAGATAGTAGCAACCCTGGCAGGAAGAAAAAAAAAAAAAAGACAAGAAAGTTTAACCTTGGTTCTTGGCCTAAAGGTGTATGCTGAATTCTGGCAACCTAGAGTTTCAGCTTTGATAACAGTATTACCAAGTATACTCTATGAAAGCATTATAAATCTAGGGATCTCTCCTGACTTCATGTCAACTGCTGTCCATAAAGTGAAGGACACGCAAGGGGGAAAAAAAAAGAAAGAAAGAAGGAAAGAAAGAAAGAAGGAAAGAAGATTTCAAAGCAATGTATACTGCCTGGCCAAAACTTTCTTTGTAAAATACACATTACATATGAAAAATACATCAAAATATTCATCCCCTTATAGGGAGGCTATGGGTGATTTTTATTTTCTTTTTATATTATTGTGTATTTTCCCAGGTTTCTGTAATAAATTTGTATTGCTTTTATAACCTTAAATATATGTTTAGGACTTACGAAATTCCTGCATGGGATGTGGAAAGCTGGAAAGAGCATAGGTTCCATTCATGTAACAACAACAACAAACAATAAATAAGCCAGGCAAACCACAAATTCATAACTTTTATTGATCCGTCAAAAAAACTGAGTTCACAGACTTCAGGTAAAGACAGGATGTAAACACTTGTTTATCTGGGGCAGACGCAGCTGGACACTGGTAAAGAAGAAATTATCCCAAGTAAATTGGAAGGGGAGGTGAACCATGAGAGACTATGGACTCTGAAAAACAATCTGAAGGTTTTGAAGGGGCGGGGGGTGGGAGGTTGGGGGAACCAGGTGGTGGGTATTAGAGAGGGCACGGACTGCATGGAGCACTGGGTGTGGTGCAAAAACAATGAATACTGTTATGCTGAAAAGAAATTAAAAAAATATTAACCTTAAAAAAAAAAAGAAAAGAAAAAAAATTATCCCACATTACTACGGTAGGAAAAGTAAAATAAAGGCTAACCACAGAAACCTTGGGGGAGGTAGGCACAATGGGAATTTTCATTCCCTGGTAGGTGGCTCACTACAGAGCTCACATGTTCTCTCAGAAGAGATTAGTAAGGGTCCTGAGAAAGAGTTGCCCGTGGCACCGGCCAGGGCAGGGAACAGCAAGCACTGCAGGAAAGGCACATACCCTCATCTAGCTCCTTTCTCTCATGGAATAAAAATCCTTGAACTCTGTATGCGTGGGGGGGAGGGGAAGTGTCCATGCCTCCAGCGTGCTCTTGTCCTTCAGATACTACTGAAAATCTGTTGTAGTTGCAAGTGAACAGAACATGAACAACAACAAAAAAACCCCCAACCTCTTGCCCTAAGGGAAGGGCGGGAATAAAGTGCTGGGCTCCGAACTACCGCCCAGGAATGGACTGAGAAGCCACACTCCTGAGATGCAGGGACACAGTACCTGAGTCAGACTGGGGCTTCATCAGATCCACAGGGAAGGCTCCCCAGCACTAGACTAACAAATATCAAGTAAGAACTACCAGTAACTGTGGTTGGAGAGCGACTAAAGCACTGAGAGGGACCCTCTCTCAGGGGAAGCTCAAAGGAAATGACTTAAACTTGACCCTGGAGCAAAACTGAAAACAACAAAATACTGCTTCCTCCCCAGTTTAAATGTGGGGTCTCTACAAGCATTGAGTTTATGGATCTGAGATGTGGCTTCCCACTTGTAATTCAATCATATTAGGAATCCAAATCTCATGAAATACTAATCATTAGTTTAGAGCAATGGCACATGATCTGGGTGCATTCTCCTTACAGGAGTATTTGTACCCGTCCTGGGGCCAGATGAATTCAGATTAGAACTCCAGCCCCACCACTTACTTATTTTAGCACCAAGGGTAAATGACTTAATTGCTCTGACCAGTGTTTCCAATTTTACAAATAGAGATAACATTGATCACTATTGTGATTGTTATAGGGATTAGGTTAAATGATACAGGTATCATACTTAGCCCAGAGCCTGGAACAAAGGGAACCCTCCATAGACAAGAGCTACTGTGATCACACAATGGGTCCTGGTTATACTAGGATTCTGCCAGGGACAATAGTTTATGAAGTTTTCTTAAAAGGATTATCACATGTTCAAATGTTTGAGTTGATTTATAAATGATCTAGAATAAGCGCTCTGTTTGTATATTAGCACCACAAGCTGAGCTATCAGGATGTAATTGTAGCAAACCAATCAGGTTTGCCAAAAGAAATAATTAAGAGAGATACATACAGAGGTGCCTGGGTGGCTCAGTCAGTTAAGCATCTGCCTTAGGCTCGGGTCACGCTCCCAGGGTCCTGGGATCGAGTTGGGCTATCTGCTGAGCAGGGAATCTGCTTCTCCCTCTCCTTCTCCCCCTGCCCCCTCCTCAGCACCCCCGCGGCTTGTGCTCTCTGTCACTCACTCTCTCAAATAAACTAATGAAATCTTTTTTTTTTTTTTAATGTAAAATAGGAGAGCTACATACGGTTCTATTGAACTAAAAGTTAGTACAAAGCCAGTGGAGAGCTCCGAGTATCTTTTTTTGGTGTCTGCAATGCTTGGACTCGGCGCTAGCTATTCTAAGTACATTTGAATCGATTCTGCGTAGGAGCTACTCTGACCGGAGGGAATGCTGGGTAGCAGTGTCAGCTAGTGGAAGACTCATGCGCTGGTCCTACCTGCCTTTCATCTTTCCCCCAGTGCAGGCTGAAGTGGAGGTCGTCCCTGGCCCCTCTGCACAGGGTCAGAAGAGGCCCCTATGTCTGGGGCAGGAATGGGTTTATGAGTTGGGAGGACACAGCCGAAGGAAACGGAGAGACTCGGCCCCTTCACCCTTCTGTGGATATGAGGTTTCCATCCTCTGTCAGACCCACCTCCCTGCTCCTTTGATTTGCCTTTTACTTTACACATATTGACTTGATAAAAACAAGTTGTACTTGAATTAGGTTTGAGGTCTGAAGTAGACAAAGTATCTTGAATTTTCAGTCAAACGTTAGCAACAGAGAGTATTTAATATCTTTAAAACTTTAACAATGAGAGCAGTTTACATTTATAATGTATTTTTAATCAAAATATTTCTGCGAGGTAGGGGACTGTCTTGACTACTTTGTTTTATAGAGGAATTTAGCCATAGAGAGATTCGGTGATTTACATACAACCAGATCCCTGAGTGCTAAACTGTAACATTAAATTCAAGAGAATTCAAGTATTGCATGTTTGGTTTCCTCACCATCTCAAAGTCACTACAAAAGTTTAAAAGGATGTTGTTTTTATATCTTTATTATCTGGAGGTGAATACTTTCTCTCCCTCTTTGTCTCTGTCTCTTTAATAAAATTCCTTCTAGAACAACCTATATTCTAGACTAGACAGTGACCTGTTCTGACATCTGATTTTCTTTGGAAAGCATTTTTTTCTAGGGTACAATGTTCTTAAATATACTAACTCAATTATTTAAATAATCAGTTATAAAAGGAAATGTGGTCAAGTTACTCAAGTATTAAGACAAGGGGAAAATCCAATCAATATAAGCTCTCCTATTTTCAAGTGTTAAATGGCCATTTTATAACCTTTGTTACAACCACCACCATTATATAACCAGCACTTCTTTATAACACCTTAAAAAGCTTGCCTGTTTCCAAGAATGGTATTATAAATATATTCTTTTATTCTACTCTCATTATAACAAGAGGAGGTCAATGGTCTAAAGGGTGGTTTCCTATTATGAGAGGATAAAAACTAAAATCAATAAATCTCCAGATCATAAATGTTGCTACAGTCTGGCAAGGTTGAGAAAATTATGAGCTGAGCCTCATGATGTCTGGATATTGTAGCTTGTAAATTTCTACATACATATGTATGTGGTTATGTATATACTGGCTGCTGAACCCTTCTTAGAATTTGTTGAGAATGTGGTGGAATTTTGTTCAGGATCAGTTCTGGGATTACTGGGAAAATGTTGGTAGAAAGTGCCCAGTATATAAAAATGAAGATATGACACTAATTATTTGGAAAAATGTTTTTCAGATTATAAAGTCACATTTTTACATTTTGGTTTCATTACTTTGATTAGGAAACTAAAATAAGAAACCATTTGCTTCCATTGTTCAATAATTTATGAGTGTTGAGATTAATTGGCAAAGCTTTTGCCTCTGTTATAAATGTTATGAGTGGTGATAATTCTAAGAGTTCCCCTATAACAGGAGAGATCATGTTATCTTGGCTCAACTGAAGACAATATACAATAAATTCTTATGCTGCCCATCATGGCCTTTTAGACAGTGTCACTTAGTGATTAAGTGCAAGGACACAAAAGCCAGATTTTCCATTCCATTTCTGCCTGTGCCACGTAAGATCAGTGTGATCTTGGACAAGATACCTAACCTCTCAGTCCCTCATTCTCTTCATCCATAAATGGGGAAACTAAGTTTCCTAATTAGACAGCTGTTAGGAAGATTAAATGGGTAAATAATTAGAAACGGCTCGTATACATAGGAAGCACCACGTATGTCTTGACTATCTTATTTATATAGAAATCTTACAAGGAACTCAAATGCCAATAAAAGGATGGATATTAAATATGCGATCTGGATTTTTCTAAAGCAAAGCATGACAACTTCAGGAATCTGCAGGGCTCACTATAAAAAGAGATAGAGACAGCTATATGATAGGTGTTCTTCTAGGCTTGACCCCATAGCTGTAAATACAGGCACACACATGTAACACTTGCAGCCGTGAATGCCAGGAACAAAATGAAGCAGATGAAGATGTATACATGGAAATCGGAAGAAAACAAAGAAGCAGATACACTACCTAGACACACACCTACTTCCATGGAGCCCCATAATTTTTAAACTTCCTTTATTAGTTCTCCTGATACTCCAAAAAGTACAGTGGAAAATGGCAGGGCAAAACATGAAAAGAGAGAAATGGGAATTGAGAGTGACAAGAGTGATGGGGGTATAATAACAAAGCTACAAACAGTTCAAGTTCTGCCCCAGTGAGCATTTTATATCACAGGGCTATGGGAGAGAGAAATAGTAGAGTCACAAAGTTTTACAGACCACATGAGGATTATAGTGGATGAACCCTTTACCTATTCAGAGCTTAGCCATATGATAAATTCCCCTCTACAAAATTCAGCTGAGAACTAGTAACTGAGTTCCCCACCCAAAAGCTGTTGGAAAGCAGTGATGGGAAGCCCGGAATCCATATATTAAAAAAGCGTGAATATCATGGATGTTCATGAGAGTCCATTGACTCTACCTTCCAGTCCAGGTAACTCTGAAGAAACAAAAAACAAAAAACAAAACAAAAAAAAAAAAAAAAAAAAAAAAGAGGTTTTTTTTCAACCCACAACATAGTAGGTAGAGTAGTTAAGGAAGGGTTTGGAATGAAGGGCATTACGATCGAAACTACATTTTAAAAGACCACTAACAGCAAGAGCTGTCAAAAAATCCCCCAAAACACAAAGCAATAAATAGGCATTCTGAAAGCCCAAGTGTGCAGGTGCAAACACTTCCACATCTCTTGAATGGAATACTGTCTTACTCTAAAGCACATTAGCTGATATCCAAATGACTAAGTCTAATAAAAAAAAAAGTTATTTGCTTAAGTAGGCAGAAAAATGAGTGCATTAATCAGTAAGAGAAAAATCTTCTATCTTGACACAAATCATGCCACATGAGTTCAGACTATCTGAAACTTTCATTTCAAATTCAATAGAGACACTGGAAATACCTTCCATAATTTGGCTGGGACTTTATAGACATCATCACGCATGTGTCAAAGTATGCCTACCAATAATAAAAAAGTAGGGCAGAATGGAAAGATCTTTTATAACATCCTCAGTAAAACTAATGAATTTAATGCAGGGACATTTTGCACATTGTGGGAGGTTCTGGGTGGCTTCTCTGGTTTGGAAATGACTGAAGTCAAACATCAACGCTTTCTACTTCATACCCCACTTTTACCTTAACCTCACCCACCTTCATCCTGCCCCTAGAATTTGCCATCATTATCCACTAAATGGTCAGCCGCATAGTTTACGGCAGCGCTATTTGCAAAGTACTCTTCAGCCTCGGACAGAGGATCAGATCTGCAGAGATTGCTGAAGACATAGGTGCTCACCTCTCTGACAACTAGAACACACCTTCTAGGATCATGGGAAAGTTAAAAAAATAAAACAAGAATTCACAGGAACCTTCAACATATTTATTATAACGGACTTTTATAGTTGCAATGTTATTGTAACTTTCTCTTCCCCACAAATATATTAGAACATTACCTTCTATATTCTCAGCTATATGTTTTGCTACTGTTTTTCAAATGCATGGAGGAATTTCAGAATTTATTTTTGATAAGTTTGGACCATGATCAGCAGTGGTTTGCTAAAACACCGTGGGCAACCAGCACAAAGAAGACCAAGGCAAAGCTGGGTCCTCTGAGTGGAGGCATGTCCAGCTGGAATATACCTATCCTAGGTAAATATCTGGTAGCAGGGAGTTACAATGGAATCCAGTATCAGATGGTAGGCAACTGGTCCAGAAATTGAACATGCAGGTGCTGGGGATCTGGAAACAGACGAGGAGCCTAATTTCAGGGCAATTCAGGTCCTACTTGGAAAAGCCAAGGAGGAGATGAAAATTAGGTTAATAGCTAAAGGACAAACAGAAGTTAGAGGTCAAAGCAATAGAGTAGGTCTTTCTCTTTCACCCAGCCAAATCCCTCATTTCAATGGTTGACATATACATTTCTGTGCTTCAGTTCTTTCCCCCATTTGCCCCCCTTTTTTGGCATGAAAAATAAGTTTTCTGTGAGATGATATAGCTGGCAAGTGGGAGTGGGCAGACAACATCTCATGGGGACTTTTCAGAAGATTATCCATTTTCGTAAATTATTCTCAAATTGCGCTATCCATTTTAGGACTGAAGAGTCATTTGGGAATGTATTTGATCATCAAAAAATTTTTTTCTGGTGCTTTGTGTTTAAAATGAATAAAAGTTAATGGAGAATTTATTAAGGTTGACAGTCCACTATGAACTTCAATGTACTGTAAGCTGAGCTGGCAAAATACTCTTTAACAGTAAAGAGAAATGGGACAATGGACCTAACCTATCATATCATTTCTCAATGGCGGCTCTCGTGGGAGAGGCTTTGTCAAAACCTGTTTGTCATGTGCTCTGGGCTCTTTGAAGGCTTTCCTTCTTAGCTCTGGACTTCAGGAACATATTCAAGATATAACTTAACTCTACTCCTAACATCTGTTGTGGGGTTTCAAAACCACAGAGCAAGCACATTTAATGATTCAAAGTTCACAGCTTTATCAACAGCAACAACTGTTCACAATCAGAGTCAACATGCCATCACCACATGTTATTGACGTGATTTTAAATGAGGCTGATGATTACCACATTCACGTGGTACCTTCCCCAATGATCTGTTTTTCAAACACTAATTAATGAATCCTCTCCGGACCCGTGTGAAGAAATACTATAGCCCTTGGGTTGGTTGGTTTTACGGGCAGGCATGTTAAATGACTCCGCTAACTTTCTCCACTCACCACTCTTGTTATCTTTCAACTCTCTCCATCGCCCCTACTTCACATGCTTCCTGAAACTGAGAGTATTTAATGTCAAAAGAAAAAAGCATATGCACTATGACATTTGGATGCAGGGTTTCTGAAATGTGCATTCCCAGTATAACGAGACGCTCTTTGCAATGATTTGTCAAAGAACCAAGTTGGGGACAATGCATCCTGTAGACTCCTTGGAGATACCTCGCAAACATCAGCATATTAGAGACTACGAGTCTTTCTGCTTCTCTGAAACCCACCAACTGAACACTCAACAGAGTCTAGAAACTGGTCCTGCCTGTTGTGCAAGCTGGGACTGGTCATCTTGACTCCTTCCTGTGTGCCTTGCCCAGGCTGGTGTCTGAGCTGGGAACCCAGAACCAGCCACAACTCTACCCTGGACAGTGGCCTTCCAGTGGCCTCCCTGCCTCCACCATGGTCCTCACAGACCATTGTCTACACCTGTGCCATCCAATATGGCAGCTATCTTCTTGGCGCTACTGAGCACTTCAAGTGCAGCTAATTTGAATTGAAATAAGCACCTAATTTTGAAGAAAGACCTAGCATGAGAAAAATATTGTAAAATACCACATATTTTTTTATTTAATAAAAAAAAAACCCAACCCAGATAAAGGCTCTGAGTATTTCTACAGCATACATCTCTTTTCATCTGAAGTTAAGATTTCAGAAGAAGGATAAAGGGATTGAAGAAAAATGGGGACGTGCATGAGAAGGGGTGTGGAAGAGTGGGTAGATGATGATTGTGTTGGAGATGACCGGCAAATGCAAGAGAAATGCAAATAGCCAAATGAAATCCCCCATTTTTAAAAATAGTTAAATCAACTAGTCCTGTGTTAGAGAATATGAATACCTTGTACAGGGAGGGGATGCAAAATCATCTGACCCAGATACTAATTAATTGAATGGCACTGAGTAAATAATTTTATCTCTCTGAGATTCCTTCTTCTCATCTTTAAGTAAGGTAATGTTTTGTTCCTTTTTTTAAAAGATTTTATTTATTTATTTGACAGTAAGAGAGAGAGAAAGAGCATAAGCAGGAGGAAGAGCAGAGGGAGAAGGAGAAGCAGACTCCCCGCTGAGCAGAGAGCCTAATTCAGGGCTCAATCCCAGGACCCCGCATCATGACCTGAGCTGAAGGCAGACACTTAACTGACTGAGCCACCCAGATGTCCCAGGTTTTGTTCTTTTATGGAAGCAAACAAGGTTCTCATGGTTAGAAAACATGTTCATTTTGCTGAAATTAAAAAAAAGAACAAAAACAACCAAAAAGGCAGGGCACCTGGGTGGCTCAGTAGGTTAAAGTCTCTGCCTTTGGCTCAGGTCGTGATCTCGGGGTCCTGGGATCAAGCCCCGAATCGTGCTCTCTGCTCAGCGGGTAGCCCGCTTCCCTTCCTCTCTCTCTCTGCCTGCCTCTCTGCCTACTTGTGATCTCTGTCAAATGAATAAAATCTTTTAAAAAACAAACAAACAAACAAAAAAAAAAAAAACGAAAAAGGCACAGTGTTGGCATTTCCTTTAACGGCTTTGTCACAGTTCGGACTGCAGCCATGTCTGTAGCCCTTGGACAATGCTAGTGGGTCTACCTTTAGGGACATACTCCAATTCACAAATTACAGAGGGGGTTGCATAAACAAGGCACCGATATTATTTTGTGAAATCTAGAAGTGCCTCTAACAGCTTTGTTATGTGTTCCTTCCTGACATCTGGGACAGAAGCCATGTTTTCATCAGAATAGGTCATGGGGTGGTGGGCACCTGGGTGGCTCTGTTGGTTAAGCATCTGCCTTTGGCTCAGGTCATGATCTCAGGGTCCTGGGATCAAGCCCTGCATCTGGCTCCCTGCTCAGCTGGGAGTCTGCTTTTCCCTTTCCCTCTGTCCCCTTGCTTGCATGTTCTCTCTTATTCTCTATCTCAAATAAGTAAGTAAATCTTAAAAAAAAAAATATATATATATATATATATATATATATATATATATATAAATAAAAGAAAAAAATAGGTTGTGGGGTCCATGGAATCAGAAGGCATGGGGGTTTGTCTTGTATCTCAAGTGTTTGGTCACAAGGAACCATGTTTACCCCAAACTTGGTCTTGGGACTGGCCAAGTCCCAGCCTAGTCCCAGCACTCTTTACTCTGGAACATGCACCTCTCCTGTGCCTCCGTGACTGACCAATGTCTTTGTTGACACTCATTTTAAAAATTTATGCATATAAATCCCTGAAGTGAAGTTTTGCTCTGGCTCTAGTCTAGGAGACTATCTTCCTTAAAGTCTTTTTTAACAGATACCTCTAAGTTCTTCCATTATTTCTTTGCTTTTCTGGTTTAACTCTTAGAAGACAGTTCCACCTCTCTCCTCTACAGTGGAGATCCTTATGAGGGCGGGGCCTCACTGCCCCCCTCATGCATTACCCATGCAGAAATCCACATTTACTCTTCTCCGGCTCACGGTGTCGAGCAAATGTTAAACTGCAAAAGAAAACAAAAATGAAATAGAAATAAGTAAATAAGAACCACCAGTGAGGGCTTGAAGGTTAAAGACAAACATTTTTGCCCAGCTTTGCTGTACTCTCATCAAAGAGAATGGAATCAAAACATTTTTTATCTTATCATTAAACTAAGAATACTGCCTACTCTAATGAATTATTCTAAGGAACAAAAGAAATAATGCACATCAGCATGATTTATAACTTGTAAAATGCTTTTCAAGTGTAAGACATGTTATAGTTACCAAATCTGTTGCCGTTTACTTAAGGCTTTGCTACTTAAAAATGTAAATACTATGCAAGAACATGGAAACTGTAGGTGGTACTGGGAAGTCACACATGGGAGGTAAAATCAATTTGCGTTAGCTCAGGGCAATGTGTTGAACATTCAGGAACATTTCACCCAACGCACTGTTAGCCGGAATAATCAAATCAACATTAAGACCGAAGTTGGTCTTTCTGGTAAACTCTTAACAGGAGGGTGAAAACAAGTGAACTATGTTATCTGTGGGAGGCCTTGCTATGAGACTGTGATGAATGTGGCTGTTAAACATTTAGGCAAAAAGATTTGCAGCTCTCCATGCCATAGGGAGCAGCTTTCTCCATGTCCCCACACAGTCGAGTGATACAAAGCAAACTTGGCTGCTTCATAATTTCACGCAATTGTACCCTGGAGAGCTGAAGTATACAGGAAGGAGGTCTTTTGTGTACAAGTACCCATTTAAGAAACTACAATGGAGAATTAATACATCCGTTGGCAAATGCTTCCCTACAATTATCTTTAGCTGAAATTTCCAAATGTTGAACATAATGAAAATTCCCTGGGTGGAAAAATGTCCCTGGTTAGCTTCAGTAGCTACTCGTTACTCTCTCAATGTTCTTACCAGGCAACCCGAACAAAAAGAAACCTCTTTTATGAAAATATTACCTGCAAAACGGGGAGGGGGGTGGTTTGGCCGGTCTGCTGCCGGCAGTAATTTCTCCAGAGGGTGTTGTGATTTTGTGGACGGTGGGCGATGGTCTCACTCTTTCACTTGTGTAAGCCCCTTATAGGCAAGACATATGCTTGATTTGGGGGGACCCTCCAGGTCAGTATCCTCAACTGGAATTAATTTGTGTGGGAGAGAGTTTCAGGTGGACAGTTAGGATTTTCTTTCTCAAGAGAGGTGTTAAATATTTGACACCACATATTATGCAGATATCATGCTTCACAGCAGCTCAGTAGCCCACACAGGAGGGCATACTCCAAGCTCTTACCCTCATGTGATAGTTGAGAGGAAATGAAACAGGAAAGAGGTTGCTCTTGGCCACACTCTCTGTCAAAGGTGGAGCAGAACTAACTGGGTGTACTTACTCATGAGTGAAACCAAAGTCTTCAGACAACTAAATAAATATGTAAATGCTGACTAGAGAGAACTAGTCTCCAGCTTCTTCCCTGTATGCTTGGATGGAGAGTCAGTCATTCCACAGAGTTGGCCCTCTGTGGAATTTCCAGGAAACACCTCATCTTTCACTGCTGTATCTGGTTCTGTTCCCCAAATGGATGTCAAGATTCTTTGCTTATCCTAGTTTTGTTGTTGCTGGTTTTTCTTCCTTCTTTCCCCAATCCTACCTTTGGGTGTCTGTGGTAATCTCCTCATGTCTTATCCTCTATGTTCCCTTTTTGCTATATTATCTCACCATTTATAACTATGACTCTTTTTAATTATTATACCCAAAATTTTTCTGCCTCTCTTACCTCTCTCTCTAGAATTCTCCAGTGGTTTTGGAGGAATTCTCTGGAGGATATTGCCAATATCCTCTTGGGCATCCATTTCAACCTCTTATCATTAATCATCTGAAAAACTGATTTTAGAATAAGTACTTCAAATTATCACAAAAATTGACAATCTAAATGTACAGTAAAGAGCAACTAAATTTAGGATGCCTCAACTCAGTGAAGTATTTTAAGTGACGATAATAAAAATAATAGAGAAATATGAAAGTTAATTTTGACAAAATAGTAAGTGAAAAATATAATGCAAAATGTTATGTTTATCATGACTCATTTAATTCATATGTTTATGGACAAAGACAGAAATGGAATATGTGAAACAAGAACATAGATGATGAGGGTGGTGAGATTATCTGAATTTTCAATTGTACAACATTCCTGTAAGGTCACACTTTTTGGATAATAATCCTTAGTTTTGACCCAATCCCTTTTTTCCCCTACCCAAATTATTAGTACTGTTACTGACATGGTTTTTCAACTTTAGATTGAGATCGCTTTCTTTCAGTTCACGATTTGGAAACTCTATAAATTCCAAAGTGTGAATGAAAAGGGTGATCAGGATATAAGATGAATGGTTGTAAGGAAATGGTCATCAGAGAGGTTAAATTTCTGAATAGAATCTTTAATCAGTTTTCATTTTTTAATAATTCAGACTTTCAAAATTTTAGCTCATTCACCAAATGGAAGTTACCTAATTAGGGGGAAAAAAAAAAACCCTGCTTCTCTCCATTGTCTTTTTCTCCATCTAGAAAACAACATAGTCTGTAAATGAAAAAGGAGCCCAGAAACATCAGGGAGGCAGGCAGTAATGCTAAGTAAACAGGTGGTCTGCCCTTGTGTCTTATTTGTTCAGTGTCCCTGGGATTAGGTGTCTTCCAAAGTAGTTGTTTCCAAAAACAAATACAGCAGTTTAAAGCAGAATGAAAGAAACCCTCTTGGACAGACGAACTGGTGCCTTGTCTTCCTTCAGGAAAAAAGTGGCATGAAATGCTTGAAGGTTAATTTTGTCTAATTGCTCTTTTGCTGTTGTCACCGATTTCCCAACTGGCCATCTCTGACCTTGCAGACTGGTCTCTGGAAGTGTCTTCAGAGGTGCCCCTTTGGTTTGGGCCAGTGTCTCCAGCAAAGCGCTGCTGAACCTCAGTCGCAGGTCTCACTTCCTTCAGGGCCCTGTCTCCTGCCTCTGGGATTGAAAGCTCAGGGATTCAGGCATTAGAGATGTGCAGGTCTGAGGCTAAGCAGCAAGCTGTTCATCTGGATGCTCGAAATAGAGGGAAGGCACAAACTGCCTGGGTTTTAAGCTTTCCCAGAGGCCTGGGATGTTAGTCCTCGATCCAGCCTCGGACTGTTAATTTCAAGAATGCAAGAGTGGCTCAGACCACTACACTGTGCCCTAGTGCCAGAGCTAAGCCTGCCCTGAGCTGAAAATGGAATGGTTCAACGTTGCATGCAGGTTATTAAAGATTCTGCTTACTTTACAACGGTCTGTTAACAGCTCTAATGTCTTTAACATGTGCAGCCTATTGACTTTTAAGTAACATTTTATTGAAGTAACTGCCGCGCTTATTAGCCCGTAAGATTTACGCTTCATTTTCAGTCCTGAACCTGGGGGAGAGGGTGCTGTTCCCTTAAATGGTGAAGTGGGACCGTTTGTGAGATAAGAGATACTGAGCGTGAATGGGAACATCTGTGGTGCAGTAGGGTTAGGGAGAGAAGCAGTTCATCTCCCAGGATTTGGAGTGTGCTAAAAGGTCACAGAGAAACAATCACATCTTCATTAATGGAACTAAAATTTGGAGGAAAAAATATTTGCAGAGTGGCCAGTGTGAACGGCTCACATCACGGTGATACTGTTTTACTGTGTCAGGTGGATAGTTAATTTCAGCGACTGTGAAATTTCACATAAATGAGCATATGGAAAACGATCAGGATTGATACATGAATGTTCTGTGCTGCTTTTAGCCATTTTGGAAAAATAAAAGACTTGCCCATCTGATTGATATCTTTCGCTGCTGCTGTTAACTCCCGAAAACACAAAGAATAATGCTATGATATGTGTAGATCATTGTGCACAAAGTAAGCCAATACAGAGATCTACAAAAATCTACAAAGACATCACAAGGAGTAGTTGGCATTCATTTGATCCCAGATTTAGGTAGTTATCAGATCATTAACCGTAGGATATAAGTGGAAACTTTAGGGAATTTAAAATAAAATTTGATTTTTATATTGAATGTATTAGAAATACTTATGTAATACATAAGTTACAGCTGTAAACAGCTGAATATCTACATTGTTTTTCTTTTCCTTTTCCTTACTCTGGGGAAAACTGCTATCTTAAGTACAAAGGTGGGTTTATTTCATAAAGAAGACTCTTTCCACATAGCTGCATATAGTGAGCTCAGTATGATAGCATGGAAATGAAATCGTCAAATGGCTGTACCAATGAGCAGAAAAGAGAGTTCACGAGACTAGTAGGCATAAATACAACTTTCACAATGATGTGAAGTTTTATGGCCTATGGAAAACTCCACGTTTCTCATCTCATTTTTCAAGCCAAGGCTCAGAAATCAGCTGAAGGACCGGAGCACAAGGCATAGCTTTCTCATAACTTTCCAAACCAAAGATAAAGCATTCTTGAACATTTATGGTAAAAACTAAAAGGCAGATAAGAACCCGCTAACTCTGCTGCCAGTACTATTTCTTCTACTTTGAGACATTGTCTCTTCCTTTCTGAGAAATCCCATCACCCATGCTTGAACTGATGGAGGAGAACTGTCTGTCATAGCCACGGGTCTTAAATTACCAGCTTCTCAGGTCTGCAGAGACTTTGAGAAATGTACTAATATATTCACAACAGGAGGAAAGTGCCAACAGAAACAGATCCTGAATTGGTTCCCAAACAGGATGACAGAAAACGTCCACCCAAGACCACACACAATTCAGCTGCTTTGCGGGGGGGGGGTTGGGGGGGTGGCCGCAATACACTTGTTTTGCTTCACCGCCTATCAGCAGCCCGGGAGCGGTTCACGTGGGGACTAGATGGCTCCTGCCACTTAATTAAATTTTGCACTTAGCTCAGCGACTCAGAATCTGTGTTGTTAAAAAGTATATATTTCTTCCAAGTAGCTCAGATTCCAAGGGATGTTTCCTTTAAGAAGAAATAAGCCGGGGCAGGGGTGGGGGGGGATGGGGAGTGGTAAGGGGGGAGTAGGGGCAATGTGCAAAAAGAAGAGTTAGGTTTCTGTTCTGAGTTTCCACACTGGCAAATATATATATCATCTACGGATAAATTCCATATACATCTCTCAATTATCTTATTTTGGTACACTTTTTAAAAAATTGCATGAATATCATTTAGGATAACAAAGCCCTGAAGTAAGAGTTCTGTATTGCAAGAGCCTAGAAAGTCAATACAAATTTAAAATCAGTTTCTAGTCGGCTGCTTTCTGGAAATGGAATCTTTTAAAGGGATTGTGAAATCACCTGGGTTGGCATCCACAGGGAGAACTTTTTATATTCAAATCGTATACCCGGAAAACTCCAGATTCCTAACCAGAGCAAGTGAGGCAGCGCTTCACCTCAGATAACGGGAAGAAGTTCCGCATCTAGCCACCTTGCTTAAAATCTAAGCATTATAGGCGCAGAAATGAACTGCTACGTACTTGGAAACATCTGTGGCGTCTTAGTTAACTTCTGATTAATTGGAGATACGGCCCATGTGAAAACAATTGATATAAGGCTGAAAAAGATGGATGATTATAAATTCCAAACATTTCAGGATCTTTATATGAGTTTTCTCAACCTTGGTTAATGCTTTAGTTCCAACACCTTTAATAAAATCAAGGTGACAGACCATGAAAACATTGACTTCAGAACTACAAGCAAATCTGATACTATTGTTGAAAGATGCCTAGGGGCACGTGGACTTGTGTGCAGCAGCCGAGAAGGCCGTGGAGGTGGTGGAGGTGTGCGGGCTCTGCTGTGGGGAACCCAGGGATTCCTCAGAACGGCTGCAGGGGCTTTGAAATCTGAAACCGGCTAAAAGAGAAGACGCTGGAGAGCAAATCCTACACAGATCACAGGAAAGGGAGTGTTATCCAAAGGCAAATTTATTTTCTCATAAAAAGTAGATTTTTGCCCCCCTGATTTTAAGTAAAATGTGGTTTTATACATTAATGCTGGTGCAACATAAAAGAGGCTTAAATGTGACCATAAAATGTTTTCACACTGCAGTCCTCCCACCAACGTCAAGCCCAGACCCTGAAAAGGCAAGTAGGCAATTTCACAGCTAACTGAAACACGAATTTCTAAATAACATAACCTTTTCAGACTTCCAAATAGTGTATTTTATGAAACAAGTAGTTTTGTAACTGTCTGGATGGGAAACAGGGAGAAATAAAACCTGGGTCATTGTAGGGACCTGAGAGATTTCTATTGAGCAATCCTAGTGTTCTCTAAGAAAAGAAGAGGTTCTGATCCACGTTCATTACCATGTTCTGCCATGTTTCCACTGGCTAGAAGTAGCATATTTAGTAGCATAAATCGAAGCATATTTATTTCATAATGTGATCAGTGTTTATTTTTGAGCAAATCCTTTTTGATTTATTTTCTACTGTGCTGATAACTTTCTGAAAAAAAAAAGTGTCCCTATATGTAAAGAAGGTTAAAGACACTGTACTCCAGGGATTTTAGAATGCCAGAAATTTGGATATTTCCTAAAGAAGGATTCCTCTAGAGAGAAAATTGGGGTCTGATGTTGCACAAGTAAAAGTGAAGTGATTGCGTAGGGGGAAAAATGCGATGTTTCTTGAGAAAGTGATGAGAGTGTTCTCTTTTGCTACACCAAATTAAGCCAAAAAAGTTGCATTTGTTTTCATATGACAAATAATGTTTTTCTTAGAATATTATTATGGAAAAATTTTAATCAGGTCGTATATATCTGAAAAATAAATGAATTACACATAAATGAAAATGCAATTTGAAACAAAAACAGTTGTTTTATGTGATATTTATTTTTTAATCTTTAAATAGACAAGATGTAGATTATTTCTGACTTCAAGTCATGCAGATGCTGCCGAACTGTCATGAAGAAATGTGAATTATGCTATCTGTTCATAGAACGTATTCCCATCCTTTCCTCTCTCATGCCATTTAGTAACATATATAATTCTAATGGGAAGTTAGATCTCATTTAGATAGATGTTATCTCCACTTTAAAGTATCTGAAGTTAAAGCAATAGTATATCAAGCAAATCCCATTTTAGATGAGTATATAAATAAAATTATGTACTACTATTTCTTGTCAGTCAAATTCTGGGAAAATTTTGTCAAAATTGTAATCAAATGTTTAGTTTTTAATGAAATCATGTGTTTTCTGTTTATGTTGTTATTTACAATTATAATAGGTACTATTCATTAAAGAATATCTGCTCTTTTACCATTGTCTTCTAATTTGAAGATTATTTTAAAAATCTTTTTGTGTGTGTATATAAAATCCTACTGCTCTTGGACATAAGGAAAAAGCATTCCATTTATCTACAAATTCAAAATACCTATTGTTTTTTTTTTTAAGATTTTGTTTACTTATTTGTCAGAGAGAGAGAGGGAGAGAGAGCAAGCACAGGCAGACAGAATGGCAGGCAGAGGCAGAGGGAGAAGCAGGCTCCCTGATGAGCAAGGAGCCCGATGTGGGACTCGATCCCAGGACGCTGGGATCATGACCTGAGCCGAAGGCAGCTGCTTAACCAACTGAGCCACCCAGGCGTCCCACCTATTGGTTTTAAATTCAAAATAGAGGAAAATGAAGAATGATTTTGGGTAGTGGAAGAAAAGAAGGAATAAAAATAAATTCCTTGCACGAACCACCAGAATCATGACAATTCCTTTTCAAACAGGTTTATTTTTATTGTGAATCACATTAAGGAGATTGTATGAGACTCTCTAGGGATTGAAGCCTTGTAGAGACTCAGTGACTTTGCAGATTGCAAAGTGTTCTTTACCATTTCAGCATGCAGTTCTTAATCTAAAAAAGACATTCGATTTCTCCCACATTCATACTTAAATCATGGAGCCTCTATGGCTTTCAATAATACCCATGGTAGACACAGGCGTGCCATAAATCTGTAGAGAGGTTTATCATTTTCAAAGCATTTTCTCACAGGAAGCCTTGAGAGATAGGCAGAATTTCCATACTGCTGTACAGATGAGTCCACTGAGATACAGAAGAGTTGAGTCTAGATTCCAGATCTTAGTTAACTGAATTAGAAATGCAACTCAGTGGGCTCCGGGGTGGCTCAATTGGTTAGGTGCTCTGCCTTCAGCTCAGGTCATGATCCCAGGGTCCTGGATTGAGCCCCGCATTGAGCTCCCTGCTCAATGGGGAGTCAGCTTCTCCCTCTTCCTTTGCCCTTACCCCTCCACTCATACTCTGTCTCTTGCTTTCTCTCTCTCAAATAAATAAAATCTAAAAAAAAAAAAAAAAGAGAGAGAATGAGAAAGGAAATGCAATTCAAGTTTTAAGACAGCTAGCTTAGATGTAGTAATTTTGAAGATGACAAAACACGCAGGGATGCAGGGATGTGCCCACAGCCCAAGGACCTGGAAAACCTTCATAGCAAGCAACAGTATAAATTAATTTTAACATCCTTCTTTCCAGGTATTTAACATCCTACCTTTCCAGGTACCTAATTACAACTGCAAATTTTAATGTGTATGAACAGAAAAGAATCATTTACACAACTGTGTCTAAAAACTGTTAAATATGGAACATATTGCCCTTGGGGAGAAGATGTGGGGCTGGAACCAGCATGTACTTGGACTTATTGGGTTGCCATCAAGTTACTAGAGGTCCTGTATTCTGAGTTTGACTCGACCCAGCATGGCTCTGGTCCAGTTTAAATGCTAGTTGTACCACTTCTAGTTCTGTATCTGGGCGAGCTGTCCAGTCTTGCTCAATCTTAGTTTCTTCATCTCTAAAATAGGATAATCATAGCTCACTTTGTAGGGATTTCCATGAGGAATAAATGAGCTAATGCAAATAAAGCAGTTGAAGGGTGTATTAATTTCCCAGGGCTGCCATCACATGTTATCTCGATCTGGATGACCTAAACCAGCATTTATTCTCTCACAGTTCTGGATGTCCGAAGCCTGAAATGGAAGTACTACCAGGGCTCCTTCCAAAGACCCTAGGGGATAATCCTTTGCCTCTTCCAGCTTCTGGTGGCCCCAAGTGTCCCTTGACTTGTGGCTACATAACTCTCCTCTCTACTTCTTTGTTCAGGTGGCTTTCTTCTCTGTTCCCATCTCAAATCTACCTTGGCCTTTCACTGATAAGGACACTTGTCCTTGAACACAGGGCCCACACAGATGATCTCATTTTGAGACCCTTAGTCTAATTACATCTGCAAAGATCCTTTTCAAAATAAGGCCACAATCTCAGGTTTAGGGGATCAAGATTCTGTATCTTCTTGGGTGGTCATTCTTCAATCCATTGCATGTGGGGCCTGGGTGCCATAGGAGACCACCTATCACTGTGATCCTTGATTTGGACTATAAAATGTGGTCAATTCTAGAATGATTAACTTAGTGGTTCCCAGTTCTAACTGTACATGAGAATCACCTGGGGCATCTTTGGTGGGGGTGGAACACGAGCATCTGTAGTTTTTTCCTTTTTTTTTTTTTTTTTAAGACAATGTATTTATTTTAGAGAAAGAGCACGCGAATGCACACAGGAACTGGGGAATAGGTAGGGGGAGGGACAGGCAGATGCCCTGCTGAACGCAGAGCTGACCTGGGCCCCATCCCAGGACCCTGAGATCAAGACCTAAGCAGAAATCAAGAGTCAGAAGCTTAATCTACCGAGGCATCCAGGCACCCCAGGTATCTGTCGTCTTTAAGGCTCCCCAGGTGATTCCAATGCACCAAGTTAGGAACTGCTGGACAAGGATGTAATTAGAGGCTGGTCATAGAGACCTTGGGTTTTCTAGATTAAAACAGAATCTTTGGATTCTATTTGCTCAACAAATCTAGTATTCTGGGATATAGAAACAGAGAGGAATTTCTTGTTTGTTTTATCAGCTCACCCATGCAAATCATGGTACTTAATTCCTACACATCATTTTTGTCTGTGCTTTATGCCAAAGCTTACCTGTAGGATTAGAGTTTAATAGAAGGGTTTAAAGCAGGACTTGATGGAAACTTATAAGGAAACCAAACTCCAACCTCATGACTTTGTGGATTCAAGAGCACTCTTTGTAAAGGAGCTAGAGCTAGACATAACCTTTGTCTCCAAATCTAAATTAAGTCATGGCTTTGGGTGCTGGTGGGGACACTGTATTGCTAGAAGAATACTTTTCTAGAAATTTCCTAAGCACATCTTGCTAATAAAGATGCCATACTGTTTTCTTGCAAGAACTCTTGAGGTCTTAATTGCCATGGGTGATGTTTGCTGGGTTTGGCTGTCCAAAGTATTAGTAGACTCTTCTCTCAGTTTTTTCTTTCAATATAGTTTCACATGCTGACCTCGATGGATTACAGATTTTTCTTCTACAGAAAAACCCCAGAAGAAACTTGGGAAGGACACTTGGTATAGTGCCACGTGACTGAGGAAGACAGTGCCAACATCCAAAGCTTAAACACAACAGGTCCCTGCTGACACACACATTGTATTCAATGCTCTTTCTACCGGACTCGCCCCGTTAGTCATCAAATGCAGGTTTTCAAGAGGTCCCCTTAGTGATCCCTTTTGTCCTGATGACCTCACCTTGTCCTCTCTAAAAACTTCAGTCCCAGAAACTAGCACAAGACCTTCTTTTACTATAAAGAATGTATATGGGGCAGCTGAGTGGCTTGATTGGTTAAGCATCCAACCCTTGATCTCAGCTCAGGTCTTGATCTCAGGGCTGTGAGTTCAGGCCCCATGTTGGACTCTACAGAAAAATTATAAAAAATAAAAAAATAGGGCATCTGGGTGGCTCGGTCAGTTAAGTGTCTGCCTTCAGCTCAGGACGTGATCCTGGGGTCCTGGTATTGAATCCTTCGTCGGGCTCCCTGCTTAGGGGCAGTCTGCTTCTCCCTCTTCCTCTGCCTCCTGCTTGTGCTCTCTCTCTGTCTAAAATAAATGAATAAAAATCTTTAAAAAATAAATAAATACATAAATAAAAATAATGTATAGTTGATAAAGCAGACTAGGGTACCCATTCCAGGGTTATCTGCTTTCAAAACACAGCTTTAGGTCAAAACAATAAAGCCCTACAAGGTAGCATGTAGGCATTAACCAGATTTTGAGACAAATTTGAGGTAACAGGATCATTCAGAGTCTGATGTCTTGAAATCAGACAGTCTAAACTGTTCACCTACTTTTCCTACATATCAGCCTGTGCCCAGGAGGGGCAATTTTGGAGCTCGCATAGAATGCACTGGTTATCAGCTATCAACATGCCCCCTGTCATCTATAGCCTGAGAATCTCAATATACTGGAAGTAAGGAGACGAAAATCTGCTCAGGAGGGGGACATGCATCCTGGGAAACGTAAAGCTTTTGGCCAGGAGAAAGAGGTGAGAGTGTAGGGACTCTCAAAAATTTTCACCCTAGGGGAGATTGATACAAACATGCAAAATCATTCATTTTATACTTATATAGATAGCAAAATTGTATTTTGAAAAACAAGAGAATATCAAGATGTCAGAGTAAAAGTTACCTCTGTGGGATGGGAGGTAAGATAGCAAAAATACTCAGTAGAGGGCAAATGGCTCTCCTCTAAAGCAGAACGGCATTCTATGTCTTAATTGATAGATGGTTACATACGTGTTTATTATTCTTTACACAATAAATGCCTTATATATTCTTTTCTGTGTAAGATATTTTACACAATTTTTAAAAAAATGATAGCAGGATTAGCCTGGATTATGAAGTATAAAAAAGACTATTTTTCTCATTGATTTCATATGCTCTTTGATTCCAGAAGTATGCCTGATTTGTAAATTTATATGTCAATTATTAAACACCAGTTCCATTAACAGGCAACATCTTTAAGTTGAAAACTTTTCATGCTCCATCTTTAAAACCAAGGGAAGTTCTCCTCAGGGATTAGGACAGAGCAGCACAGACAATGGCCTGGCTTATTAAAAACACTCCATTATCATCACCCTTTCTGAAAAAGAGAAATCCTGAGAGATAAGGAAAGTGGCAGTTCTGCTGACATAAAAGAAGTCACTGGAAGAGAGCATTGGGGCCCAGGCAGAAAAATGCCATTAAACTAGTCTTCCTGTCCAGTTTTCCAAGCTCTTTTCCTGGGAAGTTTCCCATTATTTAACATCTTTTCTTTACAGGGTTCCTATCCACCCCCCTCCCACAACTGTTGTCGGTTTTCACCTCAATTATGCCTGCAAAAGCCATTTGTGAAGTCAACTGGAAGATTTTTTGGAAAAAGAGGGTGTGTTGATCCAGAAATGCTGGATTCGACTCCTGAATCGGGCCCCTTGTCCCAATTCTGTTCCTTGGGAATCGCCTGAAAAAATGTCACTGCCGGGCTTGTTACATTTGTAAATGGATTTTTTCCATTGTGTGTGGGAGTCTTGAGGACTTATTAATTTCCAAAAATGTAACGACAGTAAAAAATTTAGAATAGTTAACACAAATAGCCCTCGAGTTAGAGTCATTAAAACATTTTTTTCCTGCTAGTGTGGATACAAAAGTGTAAAGCAGAATTTCGGTTATATTCTTCCTTTTTACTCTAAAAAATGTAATTGTGGAATGAACACAGGAAAGATAATGTTCCTTTTTACTTAATAGAAAAGAGATGACTGCGGTGAAGATGGAGCAGCTGTAAAAAAAAATGTTTTTAATTCATGCAAGAATTTGTCATTTCACAATAGCATGCTTTTGTTCCTAATTTTCTTATCCATAAATCTAACGGCTCACAGTCAAATTCTCTTTTCAGACTCCCAGAAGGTTTAACTGCATGTATTCTTGTGTATTGGTTTTAGCAATTTTCTCAAATCTTATGGTTCCTTTGCAAAGTAACAATACAGAAACATTATGATTAAGGTATTGAAACTAATAATTAAACTAGAGTTTTTCTAAGAGTGAATTTGGTCACACAGGCTCACAAGGCTTTCTTTGTCGGGGCAGTATTTATTTACTCTGATCGGGAAGGGGGTTAAAAAAAAAGGCTGTTCTTTAAATTAGAGGACAAAATATTCAACGATCCTGAAAGTATCCCAAACGCTAAATTCAGCAATTGCTCAGCAACCAGAGCAGAAAAAGTAAGTTATGTAGAATTGTTACCGTTTGCATAAACCGGGTGAACAAACGTTCCCGTTAAGTCCACCGTGACTGAGGAGGGAGCATTGAGTAGAAAGAACGGAGGATACCCCGGCGGTGCCCTTCGCCCATTTTACCATGCGGTGGCGCTCTAAGGCCCAGATTCGCCCACCCTCGCCCTCTGTGCGCCATTGCAGGCAGCGGAGAACAAACCTCAAGCTCTCCCTCTTGAAGCTCTTCTCACTGTACATGTAAAATATTTACAGTAAGAACTCACTGGCCGTCCAGAACTGATGAAAATAACAAAGTAATTAGAAATCAGTTGGACATTTGTATACTTAGCTATCCTGGCTATGTTTATACAGGTGATGGAAATGAAGGTTTGGGATAAAAGGAATAGTAGCGCTCTAATTTCCAACTTTGAATTAAATTTTTTTCCTGAAAGTATTTTAGTAGATCAAAAATAAAACCACTTTTGCATCTAAATTCCCAGGGATTCACTCTTAACTTTTAAATAAATTATGCCATACAATACAGTTTCAAAATCCAATGACTCAAAGAGAATCGAAGTTATTACTGAAGTCAGAAGTAGTGTGTATATGTATTTTCATGATAAAAGAAGGTGACTGCATTTTAAGTAATGACGACTTTAAGCCAGCAGCTTGTTTTAGTTTCGCACCTCCGACCCCACCCATGAGAATTATTAATGAAATATGCAAAGTCTTGGAATAAACTACAAATTAAACCCTGTTCCCCTAATAATCTCAATCATTTTTATTGCTTGACTGGGCAGATATATTGCTCTGTGCAAAGGGAAAAAAAGAAAGCACTCCATTTTCAAAGGGAAAGAAGCACAGAGGATAAGGTTCACAGCTACAAAAATACGTATGATTCATTTTTAAATGAAGCCGTTTTAAAGACAGTGGTCTGCTCAACCATCAGCATCTTCCATCACCAAGAAGAAAATATTTTCATGTTTGCAGCTGGGATCATGCCATATCGACCATTTTTCATCTTACTCATTTTACTTAATACCGTATCAGGGACATTTCCCCAAATTATTAAATGCTCTTAAAAAATCTGATTGTTGATATCTGCATCATAATTGCTTCAACAATTTGCTTATTAATCGTTGGGCAGCCTATTTTCTATTTTTCTAAATAACAGCTTAATTACAAATAAAATTTTTCATATGTATGTAAATTCTTGTCAAGCAACTGCCTTTACATTTTCAAAAAATGTTTTCATTTAGTATAAAAATAATATATCTGATCTTTATGTTAAATTTTTTTTTTTTAAAGAACCCATTCTTCGCAGAATCAGTTCAATATCAGCTTACACGATATAAAATTAATTGAATACAGACATGGTTGTTTTTTTTTTTTTTTTTTTTTTTTTTTTTGTCTGGACGTTAAAGTCCCTAAGAAGGGTGTACTGATGTCAGATCTACTTGGATCCATTTTAAGATGCCTCATTTCTAGAAATGTAAAAGCTACCTCTGGAACTATTTGTTAATATCTCAATTAATGACAGGCTTACATACTCAACAGGTCTGAAATACTAAATTTCATTCAATATTCACATGTTGATGGTTTATGTTATTTATTATAAATACAGAAGTATTTGGATTTGAAAAGGAGACCAAGAGCTATGCTGGGAAAAACTTTGATGCCTTTCTTTTTGAAAGGATTGTGTATTTAATTTTGTGCATTGAAAATGAATTCCCCGTTTAGAGGTTGCTAAACACAGAGGACATTTTTCTGTGATCTCAAAACAATGGATGAAAACCTGAAAATATAAAGGGTTACCTTGAATATACAGTTAAACACATGGTGTCTGCTTTGAAATTTTCTTTATTTGAGCATGAACTTTTTCAGAGGTATTCAAGCATAGCCCCTTTTTCTTTGACTTTCTGTTCACCTAATTCATAGTCATCATTTCCTAGTGAAGAAAAACTTCCTTTTTTTAAAAATCAGCCAATGAGATAGTAAAAAAGAATTACCATCTTGTGCAACTACATTTTTACGCTTATGCTGTTAAAACTAATTAATACAGTTCAAGCAGATATTTCAAAAAATCCTACCACTGTTTCCACTGAACCAAATTTCATTTTTCCCTCCTCCCCTCCCCCCGACTACGTAAAGAATTAAGTATTTTAATTGCATTCAGATAACAGTTTGGAAGTTGAAATATTATATTCACACATCAAAAGAGGCAATTCTTCAAAAGGACAACTTTTAAGGGTTCTACATTAAAGGGAACAGGACTCTTGAAAGTGAGAACTCTCCCGAAGGCAAGAAAAGTTACATATTCTCAGGGCTTTCCTTTCACTATCATAGCAAAGAAAGACACGCAAAGAGAAATTAACGAAGCTTCCAGAGGGCAGTGACCAGGATGATGAATTTGTTTTTTTATAGTACCCAGGCCAGATCCTGACGCAGGTGGGTGTTTTCCTAACAGAATTTGCCTGGTGGAAGGAGCAGCCCCGTGGAAGTCGAATCCTCCTGCTCTCCATCTGTGGATGTCTGTCATTTGGGGACAATGACCAGCACTATATTTTCTTAACCCAATATGGACAGAGAACGTGTTTGGATTGTATTCTGTGACATCCCCTTCTCTAGAGAAAAGGCCCAGGAGGGGAAGGAGGTGGGGTCTGGCTTTTTAAGGATGGGTCTAATGCGTTCAGCTGTTATCACACTTTGCTGATTGTAATCACTCGTTTTATGGTTTCTTTTCCAGCTGCTCCAAAAATTCATTGCAGTGTCTTCTAGGTTTATTTTTAATATCCTGTTTTTCAAAGATCTAAGAAAGAAGAGTTGAAATAGAAATCCATGTCCCCCATTCCCTCCCCATTTTTTCTCATGGGGAAGAAGGGATTTAGGATTTGAACACATTCCTTAAAATCCTTTCTGGAGAAATGTGTTCTTTGCTGTAGGGAAGGAGCGAGCTTGGAGCACATCCACGGGCTTATTCAACTGAGGGAAGAGTTGGGAAAAGATCCTGATGTAAACACACAAAAGTGTTTATAAACTGAAAAAATTAATTCCTCCTTCGGAGCATTTATAATTAAAATGTTCCCTTTTTGAGCATGGTAGCAGAACAGTGGGACCCTGTTGGCATCCTAGCATTTCTAGATTCCTTGGAGTATTTTCTCTAAACTCTGTTGTTCTAAAAATGTATTTAGTGGAGGGTAACAGTGTACCACTCCGTAAGCTGCAGAACCCTTTCATACTTAACGGACCAAAGAGACGGGCACCCCCCACATGTGCTGTCTCTGAAAATACCTTGCCTTACATATTAAAATGGGCTTATTTCAGGGAAAGTTCAAGGTGTCAGTTTTCTGTTTTCTCCTGTCAGTGTAATCCTCTGAAGAGCGGGGTCTGAGGAATGACTCAGCTAGAATTACAGGTTGCCCTCAGCATTTTCCCTATACAGCAAACCCTTCAAAGTCCTTAAAAAGCCCATACAGAAAGAAACAACAACAACCCCCCAAACCCAAACCCCCCAAACTGTCTGTAAATCAGAAAGACCCAGGAGCTTGATTTCAGAGAGAGGTAGTTTTCCTGTCCGTCCTCTGTCACCACAGCTGTCAGCAAGATGCCTTAAACATCCTAATTGTCACCAGGGATTGGATTGTTCCTTAACTAATTGTTTAGATCAGCTAATCTACATCCATCATCTGCCAAGGGCGGGCAGTCCCAAGCATCCTGTGATTTAGATAAAACTCCTATCCTGGGTGTAAACACAATTGTGTGGGTGACTAAGGGTCAGCAGACCAAAAAGCCTACCTGTGGTTGGAACAAGGGTGAGAATTGCAAACCGAGGACAGGGGGAGCCTGCCAGTTTACAAGCCCTGACCACCTGCGTGTGTCCTACTCGAACTAGTGCAAAATCAGCAGAAGATTCCATTTCATTGATCACAATATGCCAAGAATCCAAATAGAGCAGACAGATAAGATCACTGCCCAAATTAGCTCTTGGGTGTGTGCTTGGATGGGCTTTGGGGCTGCTCTTTCTGACACAAATGGGCTGCTGTATTTCTGCTTACTTAACAAGCCTGCTTGAGTAAAACTCCTAAAAACGCAGAGTAATACAGTGTAAATTATCTATATAATACACACGTTTCCAATTAGCACGCACCCTCCCTCCCCAGAACCATTGCCTTAAGTCAGCTCTCCAAAACAATGAATTAAGTCATTATTTTAGACTCTGGAATTGCTTTCTTTGCGTTCATCTGCTCATTTTTCCATTTCAGACTCCTATGAGCCAGGCGAGCAAGTTTTCATGCCTCAGCAGCAAACCGTTCTGAAAAGAGCCATCAGCTCACAATTACATCGTTTTTAGGTAGAAGTGCTTTAAAAGGAACTACTGAATGGATTCAAAATTTAGAAAATGAAGGCAACCAGGACTTTGTCCTCAATTTACTGAGCAGAAGTTAAGAGAGGGAGAAAGACAAATCCATGATAAATAATAAACAAACATATGAGCCTTTCCAAAAGAACTATTTATTAAGATAATTTAAGGAAAGGGGCCCAGGGATTTTGTTAAAATAGAAGTTTGGAAAACCCTCCATGCTCTCTCCCTGTTCGGAGTTAGTACAGATCCTGTTAATTTTGCTGGAGAAAACCCTATAAATTTTATTTAGCTGGTGCTTCCCATACTTGTTTGGATTTACTCTTACCTATTGATACGTTGTACAACCAAGGTGCTATGGGACAAACGCTGGAGAAATGACGAAATGAGAGCAATTGCTAAATAATCAGAATAACCCGCGTTTATTGTGGCTCACCCATTTCCCAGGCTTATTTTAAGCATTGCACATGTGTTAATTCACTTAATCATCACAACAACCCCACCACCTAGGTACTCCGATTATTCCCATTTTACAGGAAAGCGAATTCACAGAGAGGCCATTAATTAGCACAGGATCACAGGCAAACAGGAGAAGAGGGCTGGCTTGTTGTTCCATGGAGGCAGATGGACAAGGAGCACAGATGCTGGAGACTTCTGTAAAACGGAACTGGGGAGAACCAGGGACCTAGCCCTGGGCAGAGGAGAAATGAGAGAAACAGTGCTGGTGGGGGACACCGGGGCAGCTGGGGGCAGTGATGAGTGGCCTCGAGAATGTTCCTTTTGGATTACAAAAGTAGATATGTATTTATTGTAGGAAATATGAAACACATAAAAAACACATGCAGAGGAAAAAAGAAAATGAAAATATTCCTAATTCGGCCTCCCAGAGCTGACTACTTTTAGCCTATAGCATGTAGAATGCCAGACTTTTAAATAAGAAAATGGACTGATAATGTCCCTAGGGCTGTGATTTTTCTCCCCCTCACCATAGCTTGGCTTGGTATAGTATATATTTTTCATGTCTATAGACATAGCCGTTTTCGTGAGTGCATCAAATTAGATGTATTTATTTAACAGATCTGTTATTGATAGATTCTTTTCATTGTTTGCTATTCTATCCAGCACTTCAATGGACTGACTTGCACATTAATATTTTCCCCATTTGAGATCATTTATCATTTCATACAAACTAACACTAAGCCATTAAATCAAAGAATGTGCATATACCCATATGTACATGCATATATATATATTTTTTTAAATGATCTTTATACCTATTGCTAAATACCCTCCCTAGATTGTACAACTCTGTCCCCTTCAGCGTAAAATGAGAAAGCCGTTTCCCCACACACCAAACCCCACAGGTACCAACATTCCTCTACTTTCAAACTTTTGATTTATAAGGTGGAGAGGAACAAAGCCATGCCTCAGAGCAAAGGTGGGTCACCCCTGCTTGCCACCAACAGATGGCAGTGACTGCCACATCGATGGTGTCACTTGCATTTCGGAAGGAATTAACGTAAAGCCCTCTTTCAGAAGTTAATCTGTAAAACTCGTTATCAATTCGATAAATAAAAGTGTTACGTTCGTTCTTGTTTTGATGTATATTTCTTTGGTTACTAAGAACACTGAGCAATTTTCATACTTCCCTCTGTATTTCTTTTTTTTTCTTTTTCTTTTTTTTTTTTTAAAAGTTTTTTTTTTTTTTTTTAAAAGAAGATTAACAAGCAGGCAGAGAGGCAGGCAGAGAGAGAGGAGGAAGCAGGCTCCCCGCTGAGCAGAGAGCCTGACGCGGGGCTCGATCCCAGGACTCTGAGATCATGACCCAAGCCGAAGGCAGCGGCTTAACCCACTGAGCCACCCAGGTGCCCCTCCCTCTGTATTTCTTTTGTAAACTGTCTTGTCACTTATTTCACCCACTCTTTTTCTACTGAAGTGTCCACCTTTTACGTGTGATTTTAAAAATGTGATTCCAGATTTTCATTTGCTTTTACTCGATAGTTTCATTTTTAACTGGACAGAGGAGAGATATACATACGTTTTAAATGCTTATAGAATCATTTCTTTTTGTCTTCTGAATAGTTTATTTTTATATTTAAAAAGGCTCTCTTTACCTCAAGATCAGAAAAATATTCCTCTATGTTTTCTTTCTTTCTATTTTCTTTAATAATTAATTCTTTGCTATCTCTGGTACTGATTTCAGTGTAAGGTGTCAGGAGAAATTCAGCATTATTTTTTTCCAAAGAGCTAATTCTTTCCATACCACTTTAAGATAATCGCACCTTTCTATGCCTAGAAATACTGATTTTAATTTATAATAAAATTTTGTATCTGCTGGGTTCTATTTCAGACCTTTCCCATCTATCCATTAGAATAATATTTTATTGGGGCGCCTGGGTGGCTCAGTGGGTTGAGCCTCTGCCTTCCGCTCAGGTCATGATCTCAGGGTTCTGGAATCGAGCCCCACATCCGGCTCTCTGCTCAGCAGGGAGCCTGCTTCCTCCTCTCTCTCCCTACCTGCCTCTCTGCCTACTTGTGATCTCTATCTGTCAAATAAATAAATAAAATCTTTAAAAAAAAGAATAATATTTTATTGCTCTGGTCAGTGTTTCATTAGTACTTATTCATGTACAGCAGTGCTGGTTGACTCTAGCATTTTTTTCTTTTTGTTGTTAACCTGTTGTTAACCTTTTAAAATACTGTATTGATTTTTATTTTTTTTTTAAGATTTTATTCATTTATTTGACAGAGAGATCATAAGTAGGCAGAAAGGCGGGGGGCGGCGGGGGTGGGGGTGGAGCAAACTCCGCACTGAGCACAGAGCCCCATGCGGGGCTTGATCCCAGGACCCTGAGACCATGGACCTCAGCCACCTCAGCCCAAGGCAGAGGCTTAACCCACTGAGCCACCCACTGAGCCACCTGTATTGATTTTTAAATCACATTAACACATGCTCCTTATAACAAATTAAACGCAAAGCATGGTGTATACCTACATAGGATTAATAATTCCCCCCTCCCCCTTCTAGTCCCACTCTGCCCTGAAAGCAAGGCTTTTACTTTGGTGACTTTCTTTTTGCACTTTTATCCGCGTTCTTACAAGAAAAGAATAATAACGATGAGAATATCAAGCATAGGGCATTGTTCTAAGTGCTCTTCGTGAATTTATTTCATTTGCTTTTTATAACAAATGTATGAGGTGATATTATCATTACCAATATATGGATGAGTAAGCCGAGTGTACGGACTTCTAAATAACTCACACAGTAAGTAAGTGGTGGGGCTCAAATCACACAATAAGCGGTGGGACTGGGTTTCAAACACAAACCGGCTGGTCCGGAGCCGGATCCCACCTTTCTCTGGCTTCTCCCTCAGTCCTTCCTTACCCCTTCTCTTCCTTCTTTTCCTCTGTTAAGACATGGGCTATTCTACACACATTGCCTTGAAACCTGCCTTCTTTCGCGTAAATTCTACTATAGTCTTTCGGGCTTAAACACACAGATGCGTCTCTCTCCAGACACCCCCGCGCGTCGGCTGCATAGGACCGGACAGCACCGCAGAGCGTAACTGAGCAAATCTCTTCCTCGCAATAGACGCTCAGGCGGGCCTTCTTTTCCGCCCACCGCCCACCGATGCTCTTAAGGTCTCTGCACCAAATGCCTTCACACCGGTCATTTCATTTTTGGCAAATAACTTTTCAAAAGTGCTACTGCTGTGTCCGAGGGCACAGGTGGTTTTATTTCAATAGATGCTACTGAATTAATTTTCGCGGTGGTCCGCCGCCCCATACTGCCTGATGCGCACGTTCCCACAAAGCCTCTGACTTGCGCTCTTTCTTCCTTCTGGAAGCTGTGCCCAGTCGCGGGGCGCAGGCCTGCTCTCCCGCCGCAACAGCTTTGGCTCCTACCGAGCACTCCACCCCATTCCCATTCCCCAGAAGCACCACAGCACGACACACCGGAGAGCACAGCTTAGGAAACAATGGAAAGTTACTCAACTTTCAACAAGACACCTCGTTTCTGGCCCTGGCCTGGCCTTCCGCCCTGCCACCCGCCTCTACAGTCCTCCCTCCACCTGGCCCACCCTCTCCCGCAGGGGTCCCCTGTGGGGTCCCCCACCTTCCAGCTCTGGGGTTCTTCCCCCACCCACCGGGGGTGACTCTCTCAAAGAGGGATGATTTACCTTTCTCTCTGTTCGTGGCCTTCCTTGCAGACTCAGCCCACGGAACCGCTCTTTAACAATCAGAACAGCAACAACACACATGGCCCCTGATTCCCTCCCTTCTTTCCAAAGGATCATTCTTAATACCGTCTTAATACGGGATTTAGGTCCAATTGCAATTTAAAAAACATTTTTTCCTTCTCATTATATCAGTTACACGTGTGTGTGTGTGTGTGTGTGTGGTTGTATTGTCCAAGATTGTAGAGTTTATATATATAGTATTGTCCAAATTGCACTAGGAAGTGGAATAGACTGGGACTGAAATGGGATCTCTCAGGCCTGTCCACTTCTGTCTTCATTGGCTCAGAGTGTCCTGTTTATTCTGACTTGTGCCGATGGATCTTACTAACTAAATGCTGACTAATCTAAGTTCTTCGTTTAGCATTTTAGAAAATAAATAGGTTTCACCTGTCCTTTAAAAGCAGCTGATAGATAAGGCTATTTTGCTTTAGTTAATTTTTTTGGGTGGCTGGGTGGAGGTTGGAGGGAGTTCTCCCCCCTCCCCCCACATATCTGAATAGACTGTACACATCCTTTAAGACCCAGGTCAGAAGCCCCTGTTTCTAGGAAGCCTTTTATGCCTTTACTAGATCAGCTCTTTGGCCCTCTGTGTTCCCATTTCATATGATTCCTTTTTAAATGTTGGCCCTTGCCACAAAATATTAATTACTTTCTGCTTTCTTTTTACCCCAAACATCAGATTATAGCTACCTGAAGGCAAGTGCATTTCTCAGTCATCTTTGAGCCCTAGAACATAGAGCACTCTGGGCTTATAGTAAATACAACAGTGTGTTTTGAATAAATAGGGGATGGATGGATGGGTGGGTGGATGGATGGATACTCCTTATTTTCCCTAATCACCCCATGAGGTTCACTTGGAAATGATTAAAATGGAGGACTCTCTGTGTTTATTACATCACATCAAAGAATTAAAAGATGGGCACACTGGGGTGCCTGGGTGGCTTAGTGGGTTAAGCCTCTGCCTTCAGCTCAAGTCCTGGTCTCAGGGTCCTGGGATTGAGCCCGGCATTAGGCTCTGTGCTCAGCAGGGAGCCTGGCTTCCCCCTCTCTCTCTGCCTGCCTCTCTGCCTACTTCTGATCTCTCTCTCTGTGTCAAATAAATAAATAAAATCTTGAAAAAAAAAAAGATGAGCACACCTACACTTGGGTGAATGACCCTGTCAGAGGTGGTTTCTCCTTTCCCTGTCCTCTGGCTCCGGAAACCCATTATGTTCCTCCCCTCCCTGCCCTTCCTGAACTATAATATCCTAATATCACTGCTTTCATACAGTAACATTCAGTGGAAACTGTGAGATTTCTCTAAGCTTTGGGGGACTAAACGTTGAAAAAAATACTGGAAGTCTTGAAGGAGATCTTCACATGGGATGGCTTTTCTCTGCGTGCAACACTAGGAAGTAAGTGGGCTTTAGTTTCAACACTTCTGATATTTTTAGCATTTCTGCCATTTTTATGTGCATCATTTCTTTAGCTCAGAGGGACAGCGTTGCCTAGTGGGTAAGGCCATAATTCCTCATCCAAACCACTGGTTCGAGTTTTAGTTTACTACTTTGAGAAAGACATTTCATGCAACTTCGGGAAGCGTCATTCAAGGTCACATTGCAAATGGAACATTTTACACATTTAAACCTAGAAAGCAGAATTCATTAAATAAGCAAATATTATCATTTTTGTCCTGGCACCCCTGTTAGTAGATGCCATTAAAGATGACACCATCTCAAAGATGGAGAGACTGTGGTCCAAGGAGGTTAAGGGGCTACTTCAGGGTTAAATAGGAAGTCAGAACCAGACTGCTGACCTGCCAGTTCCCACACTGCCAGGATTTACTTCTATTTATTTCCACCTATACTATTATGAGTACCCCTTCTGCAAGGATGTGGAGCCTGTTGTATTTTGTTGTTATTTTTGGGGGGGAGTGGGGAGACTTTCCTGGAAATGGCTTTTCATACTGGAAATGGCTTTTAATACTTTTCCATACTGAGCATGGAACAGGAATTTACAATGACCCCTACCAAAATAAAACCAACCACTGCCTCAGCAAAATACCAATTTGAGATTGGGGGCTGGTTACTACTATATTCATCAGTAAGCGATTCTAGCCTCTAGTCTCTTCCAAATACCTTGTTCAGTCCTCATGTCATTACTAATTATAAGTCCCTTGAGGATGTAGACTATGGTTTATTCATCTTTGAATTCTACCAGGGGTTTATAGTAGTGTTTCATATATAGTAGATACTCAATAAAACAAATAGGAACTTACTATCGAAGAAAGGATTCACAATTTCATTATTTTCTGCTCTTGATTTGCCAGAACAGAATCTGGTTGACTCTCAGAGTGGGCATCTTTATAATAAGGCATGGTTTAAGGGGCTGGCATGACACTTTCTATATCCAGTTAGTTCATGACCTATACTATCTGCAAAAAGAAAATTTTAGTTGAGGTTCCTGGAAAATTAAACTAGTTTTGAGGCTAATACAAAATCCAGCCATCATCTTGAATGATGAGCAAATGTGTTTTGTTTAATCCTTATCACTGGCCTAAAGGAGGAAAGCCTGGTAATTTGGGCAAAGGGGATGTGTATTCTTGCTGAAAAATAAAAATATCTCCTAACTGTTGATGAGTGAAGACTTTGAATTCATGCTGCTAGCAGAGTTTACTAGATTAAATTATCAAGGTAGGTAAAAATCAAATTCATGTCTCAGAATGACAGCTAGGGTTAGAATTAGTTCTACATTCCAGTCAACATTATAATAACTAAAAGTAGCCTAAATCAAGATCTGTAAAGCTACTAAAGTTACAACTTTTGTAACGAGGCTATATGTTAGCTGCTCTATTTCAATAAGGCACTACTTTTGGCTAACTGATTTGTCTCTTAGATTAAAATCATTCAGTCCTAAAAGAAATCTTACCTACGGAATAAAAGTAAAATGATTATCTTCCATGCATTATAATGCCCAAGTACAACCGGATAGCTGCCTTTTGGAGTGCATTTATGGCTGCAAAGATTTGCACATTTCTTCATTTTACAGTCAATGTGCTTCCCATGTAACCAGGCAGACATACTCTCCTGGCAGTCATTGCTTCTTGCAATTTCTCTTTAATGTTAAGTCCTACAAGCTGTTGGGAATAAATAATCATGCCTATTTCTTGGCATGAAAATGTCCATTCATTCACCAAATATTCAATTTCACTTCCACCATTAGCAGATTTTCTTTGTGAGTAAAAAGGTAGCTTCCAATGTCTTCTTAACTTCAGCTGCATCCCAGCTGTGTTTATTAAACAAAGATTTCACATTGTCTGCCCTTTTGTTTTCTGTTCCATCGTTTTTCCCATCTGGATTTTTCCCCCATAGCCCAGTGAATATATCCATATTTTTACAGACAGTAGGGTGTTTTTTTTTTTTTTTTTTTTGATATCTTTCCCTGATGATAGCAGTTAACATTCCTTTAAAAGCTTACGTTTCACCTCTGTTCCCCTGTTCACATTTCAACTATGTGAAATTGGGTGATTTGAAACAATTTTAGCAGCTTCTCACTCAAATATAATCCCTTACGACTTGTGATGGTTTTGTATTCTTGGCAACCATTTTCTATGCCACTTAGAGTCTCTGTAAAGGAACGATTGTTAAGAATTACAAGCACAGAGGCAGTGCCTTAAAGAGCAAAGAAGACACATTTTATTTTGAGAAAAATAAAACAGAATTTCACAGGCACTTCCCCACACTTTCTTCCTTCCCCAGGTGGAAACAGAAGTGGGTAGAGAAAACATACCCCAGGGCTTGAGGAGAAATAGAGCCCACAAACTTTCTCATCTTGTGCACTTCTTTTATGAAAAATGTGAAGATATCAACCTCCAAAAGTTTCTGCCACTAGTCATAAGGTTTGCATTCTACTTTCTTTTAAACTTGCCCAATTAGGAGAATAAATCAAACACCCTTTTTCTTTGTATGTTATCCCAATAGTGAAGTTTAATCATAATTAAGAAAGGAACTTTGATTAATTTGTGCAAAGAGGATAGTTTGCACAAATATAATCCATAGAATTTAAAAATTACTCATCTTTCATTTTTCAGAATCAAATAGTTCTGTACAAGTTGTTAGACAGAAAATGGACATTCATTTACAAAAAGTTCCATGGGCAAATCCATTCCAAGGGAAAAAATTAAAAGATGACTATGAATTCCAAATTTAATGGTGTAATTTGTTAGTTTTACATTTTCTACTCATAAAATAATTACAATGATCCTTTAGCACAGTGCTGTGGTTGAGACTGAAGCCAGATGACTTGAGCTCAAATCCTAGCTCTGTTACTTCTTGGATGCTAGATTTTGGACAAATTACTCAACCTTTCTATGCCTGTTTCCTTTCCTGAAAATGCAGCTGATAATAACAGAATTAACCTTGTACCGTTGGTTTAAGGATTGAATTTGTTAACCTAGGTTAAGATCTTACAACAATGCCTGGCACCAGGTAATTTTCTGTCATTGTAAGTTGTTACTGGTAGTAACAGTTATACCATCTATCAGTCTGGTGCGTGGGTCATATACGTCAAAGTTTAATGGACTTCTATGCTAGTCCAGCAAAGGGAAATATCTATTCTGATCCAAGATGCATTTACTGAACACCAACTATGTGTTTAGATCTATAAGAGGGAGAGATGGATAACTAATTTACCTAGAAATTAAAGTAAACTTCAGGCACCCATAGATTTACTGAATCATAGCAAACAAAGAGACAACAAACTAAGAAATAGAGCAAATGAAAAAGTGTCTTTGTGACCCAACAAAAGAAAGTCAACTAAATTATCCTGAAGCAGGAAAGAAATGAAATAAAGATTATGTTCATAATGCTGTCATTGGTTAGCTTAACGATGTGAACTGCTCTGATTGGTACTGTGAGAGGTGAGCTATTTTGAGGAATGGCAAAAAGAGACAGAACAACATACAACAGAGAAATCTGGGGGTTGGGTGGGGGATGCTCTTAGATGGAGAACCTATTTTGGACATACCTCTTTATCTTGATTTTAGAATTCTGACATATTTCAAAGTTCACTCTCATCCTTAAGCACTGTGGTTGTTGGTAAAGGACTCTCCTCACCTCCTCCATGCATGCCTTTTAGGGGAGGTGGATATGGATGTGGAACAGAAGCAGTGGCAGCCTGTCGGCTTGTTAACGGGAATGATTGTAGTGGATCTGAGAGCCAGGGATGAAGAGGAAGGAAAACAGCTTCCTTGATGAGAGAGATTCCTTAATAAGAGAAACCTTGTGGGGTCCCTTCATTGGTTTCTATTTATTCATCTTTTGTACCAAATTATTTGCATTTGTTGAGTTTCAATTTTCTCATTTGTAAAATGTATATATTTGATCAGGAAATCTCTAAACTTCAGTATTTGCATTTCTGAAAAATCCATTTCTAGAAATATAGTGTTATCACATGAATGGTTGGCTCCTTCTTGCCAAGCAGTGGTCTAATTACCTTGTTTTCTGTTTTGTTTTTGTTTTTGTTTGTTTCTAAGTAGTAACTGTTGAATGTTAGCTTTCCAAAATATAACCAGAACAGTCTGTGGATAAAGGAAAGCTGAGTTTACTGCTTATCATGTTAGGATAGCACTACTCCAATAGTCTCACTAGCGTCTCAGAAGGGTAAGAGCGAAGCTGAGATTTTTTTAAAGACATTTTAAACTCTGGCTTAGTGTGGGAGGTGGAGCTTGGCTATGGTTGGGTTAGGATTATAATATAGGTTTGGTGGACACAGCAAGGCAAGGATTTTGAGCCAAGGAGTTCAAAGTGTCCATTTGCCATAGTCTTCTGAAGGTTTCTCCCTGGAGCTACCAGTATTGGCTTTTGATCCAATCCCTACCTCTCTCTTAATGGATGACCTGATTTCCTACTTTACGGAACCCAGGCCACCTGGCATGTATTATACTTGAATTCTTCTTTGTCCATCAAAAAGATCTTGATTTCATCCATTCTTTCTTCTTTACTCCTTTCTTAGAGAATAATGCATTCTTACTCTTAAAACTCAACCTATAGCTTGGTCTTATCCTACCTACCTCCTCATAGCCATTTGCCCATTAATTATCAGCTCTTTCTTACATGTTAACCTTATCATTCCTCATGATTCCTTTCCCTTGGGCTAAAGACATGATTTTGTATCCTTTAGTATAAAACAGTATCTACTGGATGTGTGGGTGTCAAGCCAAGGTCTTCTGTTCTTTCTCTTCTGAGTCTTCATCTCTTACTTCCTTGACAACTGCTGATCCCGGTAAGGTATTGTCTTCTCAGTCTCCAGTGCTTTCCTTCTCCATCAAGATTTTAGAAAGTTAGCTAATGCGACTTGTCTGCACCTTCTTGCTCCCATTTACTTTCCATTTCACTGTAATCTGCTTACTCTGGTAAATTTACCAGTGATTTCCTAATCTCCAATTTCAAGGAAAAATTCAAATTCTTTTCCTTTGTGGCATTTGACAGTGCTGACTAGTCCCTCTACACTGAAAAACATATTTCTTTCGTTTCTAATATCACCTCTTCTTGGTTCTTTTATGACCTTCAAAACACTTCTTTCTTGAATTGTTTCCTCTTTTTATATCTGCTCTTTAAATGCTACCATTATTTGATGTTTTGTTCTTGGTTTCTGCCTTTTATCACAATCTCTGTTCCCATGGGGTGATTTCACTCATTCTCATTTACTTTTGAATAATTTCCCAAATTAAAAATTTAATATTTCCATCATGGCCCTTCCCTTAGTTTCAGATACAGTTATGTGTTAAACATTTCCACTTGGATCGAATTTATTATTTTCCAAAATATAGCATCAATGGAATCATTATCCACTATCCAGTGTTTCCACAACTTCCCAGATGATAAATATCACTGGCAACACTTGTTAATAAGATTACAAGTCTCTCACTGGAATGCTGATTCATTTGGCTGTGGTGGGTGGTTTGGGAAGCACAGTGGACTGAGCATCATTCTTGCCCTCTCCACCTGCTTCATTTCTCTCCCCCCCTCTCAGGCACTGGGGTCTGTCCATTGTGTCTACTAAACATCTCTCAAACCACACCTCTCCTCTTATTCTCCACTGTTACAGCTTTAGTTTTGGCTGTCATGAACTGTTGGGTGCCTTCAGGTTCAGGGTTGTTCTCTGCTTATTCTGTAAATCTGAACCTTCTATTCTCATTTTACCAAATATTCAGAAGTTCTTTATGAGACCATGTTCTTTCTCATCTCTGTTTCATCATCCTGAAATATAATTCCCCATGCTAGCTCCCTTTTACAGTCAAACAAGTCTTCCCTTGAAACCCAACTAAAGAAAGTTAGAGCCTGGTTACTTAAAACATGGTAAATATATAGTGACTTTACATATATCCTCATGTACCTCTTTATTTAGTTTCATTCTGGATGTAGCTTTTCATGTTCTTGCCAAAGGAGCAGAGTTTCACTGTAGAAACAGAGGTAAACTGTAGTCCATGTTTTGGCTTCAGGTAGGCTTGGGTTCAATTCCCATTATTTCTATTTAATGATCACAGGATTTGGAGAAAACTTCTTAAATTTTCTAAGCCTCAAATCATCATTGATACAAATGAGATGATATTAGCAAGGATTAAATTCTGTAGTGGAAGCAATGTGTTGACCCTAGTTCCTGGCACAATTGGGACTCTGGAATCTTTATATAGGATGATAATTTATAGTCCAAATCACAACCCTTTTGAAAATTAAAGAGGGTGTTAGTAATAATTTTTCTGGGAGACAGATATCAAAAAAGACTGTTCATGGTAAAGGACATTTGGGTACCCCATGTATAGGAGGGACTCTCGGGCCACCATCTCATTGGAAAAGGGACAACAGCTAAAGGATTTGCTTTGAAGTTATGTTAGAGCAGTTCCATTTATACCTACCCTATACATTTGAGGTGAGGTTGGGAGTGGACTAAAGACTCCCTTTGCACCATCATGTCCTGACACGTGATGGATGCATAATATGCATATTCTTTATAGTTATTGGCCCGGATCAATGCCCGTTTCTGTTTTGACTTCAAATCTATACTTTGAGGACTTGACCATATGCTCTCTGTCTCAGACATTAGCCTTTCCACTCTCAGTCTCTCCAGGGTGGGGACCACTGCTGGGCTCTTATAAGGCACATTTGTTGTCCTCTGGAGAAAGAAAGAGGGCCTTGCCTCCTCTGTCCTCTCGGATGAGAGATCTAGTGAGGCTGCTTCTTCTCATTTTATCAATCTTCATTATGCAGGGGGAGGTCCAGTCCGCATACCTGGTTTCTGGGGTGCCCTCTCAACTAGCAGGTAGCCCTTTTGGGACTTCTGACAAACAAATTAAATCCCTGTAATTTTCTATTCACAAATAGTTAGAATGTGCTGTTCTGGCACTTTCTAACTCTAAGATCACTCAGGCTCCATCCTCCCTCCAACTTCACACATACACTACTTCTGTGACTTACCAATTGGTAGGAAGAGGCATTGTCAGTCCTCAGTGTAGTCATTCCCAATCTTAACGGGAACAAGTCTCATAAGGCAGCAGGGGCTGTGGAGGATATTTGCTTCTCCTTACCACTCCCCTACTCCATATTAGGTTCTCTGCTCATGTGCTCTCACCAAACCCTATGCTTCTTGTAACTCACCCGCCCTCATCATGATTATTTTAACTATGTCTTTTCTCGTCCGTGTCATGCACTAAATTTTAGGCTTCCTAAATGCCAAACCTATTTCTTATTTCTCTTTTTTATCTCCAGAAAGTGGCACATGTGGATTCTCAAGAAATTTTAAACGGATGACTTATTTTATTACATGCGAATAACTCTAGGAGGTACTGAGTACTAAGAGTTATGCTCTTAGTCTTAGTCACACCTTAAAACAGCACTCTGGTAAGTTAACCTGCTAGCCTATAACCTAGAATGTGTCATTATCATGGTGAAAAATCTAATTTGGCTTGGGCCTCCTTTGCTTATTTTTGTCCCAAAGCTACCTTTTTATCTGATATTTACCCACTTCAGTTTCCAGAAAGTCTAGTCCAGAGCACGCCTGCCAAGGAAAGACTTCAGAAGAAAAGCACCAGCACAGGCAGGCCTCTGGGTTTCCCATCTGTCTTGAGGGCGGAGACAAGGACACAGTGCCTTTTCATTCTAATATTACCTGCAACTCTAGAGACTCAAGAGAAGTCATGACACTTCCTAATGGGATGGTTGACATCTGGAGAGTGACACTTGTCAGTGGATGTATTGGCTTTAATTTGGAATGATCTTATTTTCAATTCAAACATTTCATTTCACCAGGGCTTGGGACAAAGCAGGTATTTACTTACTTATTTATTTATTTATTATAAAGATTTTATTTATTTATTTGACAGACAGAGATCACAAGTAGGCAGAGAGGCAGGCAGAGAGAGAGAGAGGGAGAAACAGGCTCCCCGTAGAGCAGAGAGCCTGATGCATGGCTCAATCCCAGGATCCTGAGATCATGACCCAGGACCCTGAGATCATGACCTGAGCTGAAGGCAGAGGCTTGACCCACTGAGCCACCCAGGTTCCCCCAAAGCAGGTATTTATTAAATACTTCCTAAATATTCCATGCAATGTTTGTCCATTCTTTTCCTTATAGATATGCATATTTAGTCTGTTCATAAACACCGTGTGGCATTTTATTTTCAGTTTCTCTTCTTGTCTATTCACACATGAAAAATTCATTAAATTATACTTTTTTCAGTCACCAAACTAGGTGTTAGAGACTCTCGTTAGAGTGCCATGATGGCCCCCAAGGACAAATGGTTCTGGTGGGAGAGTCAGAGACATGAACAGAATGAATAGCGAAGTAGAAGAAGTCAATGATGGAAACATGCTATTTCCAGTTGTTACAGAAACACGAATTAGGGTTGAGCTACCCAGTGAACTTGGGGAAAAAACAATGGTGGCAGAGATATTAGGGAAGGCCTACTGGGAAGGGAACACTAAGCTAAACATTACAGAATGAACAGGAATTATGAAGTGGGCAACTGGAAATGGTGAGGGTTTCAAGCAACTGGAAATGGGGAGGGTTTCAAGCAAGAGGACAACATGAGGTATGTAGGACAAGTGTAATGTTGTATTCAAAAGAAATGAAAAGCAGTTGAGTATTGCTAGAGCATCCTTCTAGGTAAGACGTGGAAAGAGGTGAAGGTGGGAGTAGGGCAGGGTGAGATCATATGAAGAAATTTTTACTTTATTCTCTCCATGTTGGGGAGTTATTGAAAAATTCTGAATAGATTTGCAAAAAAGGAATATTATAGCTGAGTAGAGGGCATGGGTTTATGGTATGCAAAATTGCTTAGGTGTAGAGATGAAAGGAAGAGGTAATAAAGCTGGCCCCTGGTGACTGGGCAACTAGTGTGAGAATGAGATAGCACTTGTGGTTAATAGCATTGCCTCAGGGACAATATGGCCTGAGTTCAAATCTCAACTTTGCCTCTGCCAACTATGTAACCTTTAGCAGATGACCTAATCTCTCTGTGCTTCAGTTTTGTCATCTGTAAAATGGGAATTTTATTAATAATATTATCTCTTAAGAAAAAGGACCAAATAAGTAGATGAGTGTAAAGTATCAAAAATTATGCCTGGCACACAGAAAGTACCATAGAAATGTTTATATCTTTACTATAGGAAAGGAACAAGTTTTTGTTTTGCTTTAAAGGAACAGGTTTTAAAGGGGAAGAAAGTGAGTTCTGTTTTAGGAACTTTGGTATTGGAAATCCATGTGAAGACATCCAACAGTTGGCTGATATATTCATCTGGAGTTCCAGAGAAAGAGCTTGTGTGGAGGTATAGATATTTTAAAATTTTAGCATATGAATAAATCTGATGAAAAAATGAGGTTGAAGTCAACAGAAGGAAGGAAATAATGAGGATTAGGGTAGAGATAAATGAAAGAGAGGATAGAAAAACAATAGGAAAAAAATCAACAAAACCAAGAGTTGGTTTTTTTGGAGAATCAGCAAAACCTGATAAACTCTTACTAGACTGAGAAAAAAAGAAAGAAGACTCAAATAGCTAAAATTAGAAACAAAAGAGGAGATATTATAAATGGTGTCATAGAATATGAAGGATTATAAGAGACTACTACGAATAACTCTATATCAACAAATATAACCTGGAGTTAATAGATAATAACCTACCAAGACTGAATTATGAAGCTATAAATGTGGATAGAGCTGTAACAAGTGAGGAGACTGAAGCAATAAAAAAAGAAGAAAACAAACAAACAAACCTCAAAACCCTCCCAACACAAGAAGTCCAGCACCAGAGGGCTTCACTAGGGAATTCTACCAAACATTTAAAGAAGAGTTAACATCAATCCTTCTCAGTCTCTTCCAAGAATCAAAAAGGAGGAAACACTCTTCAACTCATTCTATGAGGCCTCATTAACCTGATGCCAAAAACAGATGAAGACAAAGCAAGAAAACTACAAAAACCAATCTCCCTGATGAATCCAAAATACTATTAAACACAATTCATAACATATTAAAAGGATCATACAGCATAACCAAATGGGATTTATACATGGGATATAATGATAATTCAACAGGAAAATCAACCAGTGTAGTACATAAGATTAACAAAACATGAAAGACAAAACCACATAATCATCTCAATCAATCCAGAAAAGACATTTGACAAAATTCAACACCCTTTCATGATGAAGAGTCAATAATCTAGGAATAAAAGGAAAGTACCTCAACATAATAAATGCCACACATGAAAAGCCCACAGCAATAATATTCAATGAGGAGATTTTTTTTTTTTTGAAGATTTATTTATTTATTTGAGAGAGTGTGTTTGTGTGGGAGAGCTAGGCAGGGAAGGGCAGAAGGAGAGGAAGAGCTCTCAAGCAGATTCCTTGCTGAGCATGGAGGTTGATGCAGGGCTCAGTCTCATTACCCCAAGATGATGACCTGAGCAGAGATCATGACCTGAGTGGATAACAAGAGTCAGAAGCTTAACTGAGCCAACAAGAAGGAGATAAATAAAACTTTTCCTCTAAGATCAGAAATAAAGCAAGGATGCTCACATCCATTACTACTACTCCACATAGTACTGGAAGATCTGGCCAGAGCAATTAGACATAAAAAGGAAATACAAGGCATATAAATTGAAAAAGGAGAAGTAAAATGATATCTGTTCACAGATGACATTACCTTACATGCAGAAAACCCCAACGATTCCACTAAAAAGCTGTTAGAATTAAAAATTAAGCAAAGTTGTAGGATACCAAACCAACACTTAAAGTGTGATTTTATACACTAACAATGAAAAGGAAATTAAGAAAATGATCCCACTTACTATAGCATCAAAAATGACAAAATACTTAGGAATAAACTTAACCAAACAGGAGAAACTGAAAATTATAAAACATCACTAGGTAAAAGAAATAAAAGAAGATATAAATGGAAAGACATACTATGTTCATGGATGGAAAGACTTAATATTGTTAAAATGTCCATACTATCCCAAATGATCTACAGATTCAGTGCAAACCCTATCAAAATCCTAGCAACATTTTTTTCATAAATGGATAAAAAAAGTCCTAAAAATCACATGGAATCTCAAAGGTCTCTGAATAGCCAAAACAATCTTGACAAAAAAAAAAAAAAAAAAGAAAAGAAAAGAGTTGGAGGTCTCAAACTCTCTGATTCAAAAACATACTACAAAATAATAGTAATTAAGATGGTATGGTATAGGCATATAGATACATTTACAGACCAGTAGAACAGAATAGAGAGCCCAGAAAAAAATATGAACATATATGGCCAAATGATTTTAGACAAGGATGCCAAAATTACACCAAGTGGGGAAGACAGTCTCTTCAATAAATGGTGCTAGGAAAACTGGATGGATATCCACATGCAAAAGAATGAAGTTGAACTTTTGCTTTATACTATATATAAAAATTAACTCAAAATGTATTAAAGACCTAAATATTAAGTCTAAAACTATTTCACAGAAGACGACATAAAGAAAAAAACTTCACGATGTCCTGGATTTGGCACTGACATCTTGCACATGACACCAAAAGCACAGGCAAAAAAATAAAAAACAGACAAAGGGACTAAACCAAACTAAAACTTCTGCATGCCAAAAGAAACAATCAGTAGCATAAAAAGGCAGTCTATGGAATGGTAGAAGATATTGGCAAATCATATATCTGATAAGGAGTTAATATCCAGAATATATAAGGAACTTCTACAACTCAGCAATGAAAACAAAAACAAAAACAAAACAAACAAACAAAAAAACAACAAATAACCCAAATAAAAACTGGGAACAGGACTTGAATAATTTCACCAAAGAAAATATACAAATGGCCAACAATTACATTCAAAGATGTTCAGTATCACTAATCATAGGAAAATTCAAATTAAAACCAGAACCAGATAAACCTCATACCCAACACGATGACCACTATCCAGAGAACAGAAAATAACAAGTATTGGAGAAGATGCAGAGAAGTTGAAACCCTTGTGCACTGTTGGTGGGAATACAAAATGGTGTGGCCATTATGGAAAACAGTATGAAGATGCCTCCACAATTAGAATTACCATATGATCCAGCAATTTTACTTTTTGGTATGTATCAAAAAGAAACAAAACAAGATCTCAAAGAGATATTTGCATGCTTATATTCATTGTAGTATTAGTCACAATGGTGAAAGGCTAAAGCAAACCAAATGTCCATTGGCAGATGACTGGATAAAATATGGTATATACTCACAACAGAACATTGTGAAGCCTTAAGAAAGAATAAGATTAAAAAAAAAGAAGAAAGAAAGAAAGAAAATTTTATCTCATGCTGCAACATCAATGATCAGTCACTAAAGGAGAAATACATATGATTCCATTCATATGAACTATCTAAAGTTGTCAAAATCAAAGAAACAGAAAGTAGAAATGTAGTTACCAAGGGCTGGGGGAAGGGGAAATTAGTGTTTAGTAGGTATAGAGATGTAGTGTTGTAAGATGAAAAGTTGTAGAGATATGTTGCACAACAACATAAATGTACTTAATACTCCTGAATCGTACACTTATAAATGGTTAAGATGGCAAATTTAATATTATATCTTGTTGGGCTTTTTTAACTGCAATTGAAAAAAAAGTTTAAACAAAAAAACAAATGGGAGGGTGGGATCAAATTCCTTAGGAAACACATGAAGAATGAGGACAGCAGACCAAGGATGAAACAGAAATTCCTCTGAGATCCTTTGGTATCCTTTGGAAATGTGTTGGGAGTGTGTGAACACCATACATAATGATTAAGAAAGCCTGCTTCTGATCTCCTGCTATACACGTTCTTTTCTTCCTAGAAGAGTTGGGGATCTCAACAGTGGATTATTTTGAAACCTGAATGTTATTATTGGAAGGATTTCAATAATACTAATTAGCAGATAAATGAAATGAAATTTTAAGTGATGTAGGCAGAGCTCATGAAGCATTGATAGGCCAGCGAAAGCTGGGGCGCTTAGGTGGCTCAGTCAGTCAAACCTCTGACTCTTGGTTTGGGCTCAGGTCATGATCTCAGGGTCATGGGATGGAGCCCTAAGTTGGGCTCCAGGCTCAGCATGGAGTCTGCTTGGAATTTTCTCTCTCCTTCTCCCTCTGCCCCTCCCCCCACTCATACATGCATGCTCTCTCCCTCCCCCTCCCCTCAAATAAATAAATTAAAAAAAAAATGGAAATGAAAAAGCCAGCTCTGGAAAGTGAAGATATAAGAACTCATGTTGAACTAAAGTTGCTTTGGAGATGTCTGCTGACTGTGTGGTGAAGTCAGAACAAAACAGGAGAACCTGAAGTCAGTGGGGAAACTAAGATTAGCAACATAGTACTATGGTGCTAGTTTTTCTAAACCAGGGTTGGGACACAGGTCTGAGACAAGGCAAAATGTTTTAAACCACAACTATGGTAGAAAATCTAGGCTATGTGGTAGGCATTCTCACAGCTCTCCTTCTCAAATATTTAGCATTTTGGACTACCTTCAGGTATTGTGAAAGAAAGAAAAGCCACCATGAGTGATATGTCACAGGCAAGTTGTGAGCAGGGTGACCAGAGAAAGAGGTGACAAGCAGGAAGAGGTAGCATTTGAGTTTAATCCTAAATAAGTGAGTTGACTTGGGACTGTATCTACTCCTTCTTTCCTACAGCCCATACATCCAGTGTCCTGGTGGGATGATATGGTATCTTCGTAGATGATTTTGAGTAACAGGACTGGAGGAGAGAACACAAGCTTCTTTTTATAAATAGGACCCTGCTCTGTGGGGCATCAACTTAGCTCCTTTATAGGCACTAAATTCACCAACAGAACATTAGTTAAACCTTAAATTCAAACATTACGGCGAAGAAGGAATGGGGGTGGGGAACCCAGGCCCTAAATAATAGAGACCAGATTCTAAGTAGCACCAGTGACTGTCTGTATTTATATCTGTTCCTGAGGAGGTAAGTAATCCACATACTTCCTGAAGCTGAGGACTTATTGTTATACCATTTGAATTATAAATAGTGGCTCTCTATGGGGCAGTTTTAAAAGGAAAGAAAATCTTCTCCCTCCCACAACATTTTATTATTGGCCTAAGAACCCCATCTCCCTCTGTCTCTCTCTCTCTCTCCCTCTCTTTCACACACGAACGCACACACACACACACACACACACACACAAACACACACAGTCATAAGTGGAGTCATTTAAAAATTAAACTAACATCCTTTTTAATGGGAAAGTCAATTGCTCTAAGTGCTTGAAGCTGGTAAATGTGAAAGGAAGCATTGGTTCCCATCACCCGGGGCTCCATTAAGCTCTATCTTCCTGAGGACTTGATCTTGAGCTTATCTTCCCCAAAGAAATGCCATTTCCTTTCTCAACAAGATCTCTGAAAAAAATCCAATAGTAATCATGGATGCATCTCTCCAGGCTCTTGAACACACATTTAACTGAGAGCTTCTTTCTGATAAGGGTTCAGATGCGAGCATGTCACCTGGACCATCCTGGCTTCCATGCATTAGTAGCACAACTCTTTGCAAATAAACAAAGCTTTGAGTTCCTGGGGGAAAAAATGCAGCTTACACAGCACTTAGGAGAACTCAAAGGGCCTCTGTTCCTTCTCCATACTAATGTGGTTTCACAAGAAGACCAAGATTATTTTATTGCCCCAGGATGCCAGGAAATTTTCCTTTGGCTCTCTCAGATCTTTGGGATAAAAGTGGGACAGTAAAGAGAAGAATTCCCCTTGCTGTCTTAGATTTCTGTTCTCCAGGAAAATATGTTATGTTTTCTAAGATCAGATACTCTGTCGTTTATTTTTAGCTTTGGTAACTGTATTATTTTACATCCCCCAGTCCCTATTTTTTCAAAGGAATATCTGCCCCCTCCGTTCCTTCCTGTTTTGGATTGTTTCATGGGATTCCACTGTTGGCTAAAACATAGGTGGTGTCTTTCTCATATCTTAGGCTTATCGACTGATGTGGCAATGAAGGACACAGGTATTTCCTAAGTAGAAATTATAATCACAATTAAAAACTAACCAAGTAAGTACACTTTCAAGTACACTCTGAAACAACTCATACTAGACGGTTTTGAGGTGTAGACTGTGAGCATAAGGTCGAAGTTACCCATGTGGTAGCTTCTGAGAAAAAACTTCCTGACCACCCTTTCTGACACTGTACTCCCCTGGCCTCTTTCACCTTCCCTCTGCTGCATTTTTCTTCATAGCACTCAACACCTCACATTGTATTTGTTTATTTATTGTCTGTCTCTCCACTAGAATGGACTCTCCATAAAGGAAAGGGTCAGGTTTTATCTCTGCTGTATTTCTGGCCACTCTAGAACCCAATGATAATGAACGCATGACCCTAGGGTAGGGAGGAGTACCGTTTTTGTGTATTTAAAGAAAACTGAATGCTGACTTTCAACCTTAACTCAGCTTCAAAAACTCTATTATTCCATTTCTTAGGCTCTCACCTTGAGTCATTCTGGCTCAGCTTTGCAATAAAATATTTCATAAATTCCACAAGCAATGAGAAAGAAATTCTGTAACCTCACTTTTATTACTGAAGTGAGAGAAAGTAGCCCACCCCCCGCCCCGAGTTGGGGGCTCTAGTGTTCAGTGTCTTACGTCTGGGCTTGGGTTCTCTGTACGTTTTATATCCCGGCACCCAGTGCTTTGCTTTGTTTCTCTGGCTTTTTCTGCAATTCTGCAGGAGTGTCTGCTGTCATAAAGTAGATCAGCACTTGGCAAAACTAGAATCCAAATCTTTCTACCATTTGTGAAATTAAAAATGTTATAAATATTTCCAAAATGGGAAATAAAAATATAATAACATTGCCACATTGAATGCATTTGGGAAGCAAATGGGGGTGCAAGTAATAAATCATACTAAAGTTCACTTACATATTTTTTCATACCCATGTCCTCCCAAGTTATCAGGTAGTCCCTTTTCTCTTCAATGCTGTTCTCCAGGTGCCTAAATGGAAAATATACTTGCACACTAAATAAACATTTTCTATAGGGGATATATACAATAAATCTTATTAAAAGGAAATTTCTGCTAACCTGATTTCCTTCCTGATTGCTTCCAAAAATTTTTTATATACTTTTGACCGTAAATTTAACAAACTGCTTTCTTGACTTTGAAAATTTGCTCCTCAAATATTTGAATTTTATTGCTTCTCCAACATGGGGTAGGCTCTCCATTTATATTGCTTAGTGGGATGCTCACAACTAACTTAAGAAGTAGATAGCCCTTACCAAATAAAGGATTCTAAAACTGAGAGGTTAAGTGTGTAACTTAGTCACACAGAAAGCGTGAGTGGGAACCAGAATTCAAACTTAGGTCATCTTGACTTTAAATCCTATATTCCACTCCTCCTCTGTTAAACCTACCATTGGACTTTCCACATAGTCACATATTTATTTATCATCTTATTTGGGGTGGGGACGTCCCTCCATATTTAGTTAAAATAGCACTGGACTAATAGAGGAGGTATTCATTAAGGCTTGGTTTTCTTACCTGTTGAATTTACAAGGAGGGTTTCCATGTTTCCTTCAATCCTGAAATTCTATGGTAATATAATGATCTTAATTGGAATCAATAAGAATAAAATATAATTTTAAAATATAAGTGGTTCAGTGCTAGGAACCTATATTCTAAGCTCTTCCATTATTCAAAAAGAAGGAAAATATTAAAACATTAAATTTTAGGAAATAGTCATATCAAATAGGGTCATAAATTTAAATCTGGGTTAAAATAATTTTTAAAATTTAATTTGTCTAAAGTCAGGATAGTACAACTGTAAAATGCACTATATATATATATATGTATATATATATACACACACACACACATACATACATATATACATACACACGCACGCACGCATATATATGTATGTATATTTACACACAAATATGAACAGTTTGACTAGATGTTCCTGATTTTTACTGTTTCCTGCAAGGCACAAAGTAATCCCAAACTAGGCTTTAGGAAAGGCTGCAAACACTGTCACTTCTGTGAAGGGGCATTGTGCCTGACAGGTCTTATGACCAAGACACTGCCCCCCCCCCCGCTCCCCCCCCCCCCCCAGCCCCCAACACAAGCACCACCACCCTGGGTTCTTGGGGGTACCGCACACAGGATCTGCAAGGCAACCTCCTGGTTGCCATTTTGTTCTCCAAAGTTTGACAAACAACCACCCCTCCCCATCAACTCCCCACACTTTAAAATTGTTGAAGAGGGGGCTGTGTCTTTTTCAAAGTAAAGAGACCTGTTCCCAAACCTTCCCAATCATTAATCTATGGTAAAAGGTAGGTTTCATACCATAGTCTCATTTTCATTTTGAGGCTAATGTTCCCTGATATGCAGTTCTGCTTTTCCCTTTGAATGGTCTCGATTATTTTTTTAATGCCCTCTGACTGCCCTCTTCTATAAATCACATTGGTGCTTTCTTTCATTTAATCATGTTTATATACCTTAGACTGTTTCCCACTAAATGTATACATATTCGTTAGAGCTTTCTTAATGTACTAACAATCTCTTAAGGCACTAGTAACCCAAAGTACAAACATCTAATGGCATTATATTAAGCCAAGTTAAAAAAAAAAGTTGAAACACATTTTGAGTACATTTACTTTGAGAATGTTACTATTTTTGTCTACTGGAACTTTCATTTTTGAGGGGAGTGGTGGAAGAAAACTCTCAGCAGAGTTTTACCATAAACATAGCTGTATGGAGACAATGTGTAGTACAGGGAATGAGAAAAACAGGAGAACTGTTTCATTGGCAAGATATATAAATTAGTGTCTGGATGTGCCAAGACAGCCCTGACATTGTGAAATCTGACATTCAGAACTGCTAAAATCTCAATGCACCACTCAACTGTTTAAAGATGGTCGTCACTTTCAAAGAGTGTCTACCCAAGTTGTATCTTTCATGCAGAAATTCTACTATCTAAATATTCCCAAGACTTTGAAATGGAAATTGTCTCCATAAAGCAGTATATTTTTAGGGGGGGAGGCCAAAAACCTCAGGGAAAAAAATGACCCTTAAAACTCTGTATCAAAGAGAATGAAACTCCAAATTGAAATTTCCCATGCATTTGACGTTCAAGCCAGTCATGCTTCGCTTATATATTTTAATGAAATGATCTTAAGTCAGGATGAAACATCTCATGATTCATTTAAAAAATTAAGTCCAGAAGGAGAGCCAGAGAGTTTCACTGAACAGGTGAACAAAGTATATCTGAGACAAATAATCCCATCTATGGAATATAGCCTGTCTTTTCTAATGTAGTTGGTAAAGAAAACCTACATTAAAAAAATATAATAGTGGGCAGGTTAAACATTTTAATATTAGTTTCATTTTTAAATGACAACAATTGGAGATGTCCTTGATACAAGTGTCTCGTGTGCATATGTGCGGGCATGCACACACGTGCGCGTGTGCACACACACACGCACACCTCTTGCAACCTTGCCAGATTTACCTATGTTCTGGAGGGTCAGATTTTCATAAGGTTATGGAATTAAGCCTAAACTTACTTTCTCATGTTAAGCATTTGTTCTGACATGGTTTTTTTTTTCCTTCCAACTTTGTTGGATTTTTTTATTCCATTTTTATAGGACAGCTTTGACTCTGCACTAAACCATGCCACTAACACGTTACTTAATCTAACTGGCACATTGTAAAATTTTACACATGCGCTCATCCAGATAATTACACAATTAATTTTCACTTAGTTCAGCTGAAACGGGGATAATGAAATTTCCACTGGTGTACTGTTACGTCCAGGGGCCAAGGGTCAGTTTCCTGTTTGGATAAGGGTGAGTTTAAAGAGGATTTCTGACAGTCTCCTTACTTCAACTAGTTCTAAAAACATTGCAATGGAATTTCAATTTACAGCTCAGTTCAACGAAAGGAGCAGATGTTGGGAGTGTGCCACCACCAATGCGAGAGCCTCCTTCCACACAGGTGTGCAAAGGAAACCATCAGCTCTTGCTTTAAAGACATGTCTCTACTACCTTCCATTCTGAAGTGAAAAACTGGCTGACAGACACTTGGAATTCATTTTTCCCTGAAGATTCAGACATCTGCTGAGCCATGGTATTATAGCGAATGTCTCCGTTCCTACTGCCTTTACTACCAAAGGAAAATAGTAGAATCTCCGTGACTCAGTTATCCTTGAGTGTAGAGAATACTTGAAATCATATTCTTGTGAAATTTCTTCACAGAGCAAAAGTGGCCCAACATCTAGGTTGTCCTGGTAGTAAAAGCAAAAACATTTTACTTTGAAAGAAAGTGTAAACCTTAATCTTTCCTTCACAATTTGTTTTGCTATAATTTCAAGGTTTGGATGTCTCATCCTTAGCGCTAGTTGGGTATTTTATAAATAGCAGTGAAAGCTGCCCAACAAGGAAATTCTTTTCACTGAAGTATCAGATATATTGCTGAAACTCTACAGGTGGTCGAAAGAGGACTGGATGCTAACACAAGTCAGCTTTACGTGAAATCACTATGAATATAAAATATTCATTGTGTGGTGAGTGATAAAAATCCCTGAGCAGAGTTATATCTGTTAATTAATAAAGCCAGTGAGGGTGCTGTTTTGATGTCAATTCCTGTCTAGGTTAACATCAGGGGTGGAGAATTGGTTTTATAGCTGAATCCAAAGGCCACAAACATTGCCAATTTGAAGGGAGAGGCTGAAATGTTTACCTCTATAGATAATTAAAAATAATTACTAAAGGGAACTATAGAAAGTAAAGTATGTTACTGTTAATGGCCAAGTACATTTCTTCTAACTGCACTGGAAAATTCATATGTTAAAACTCAAGAAAAAGAGGTTTGAGATTATAGTAGCATACAGATTCCACACTATCCAAAGAAATAATTTAACCTTCTAAAATAAATGAATCTTGCATAGGTCTAAAATAACTTAGGAGAAAAGGCCTGACACTTACGGGTATTAGCTTACAACAGTGTGTCGGGGTAGAGTATGTCTATCTCTTTCACATTCACATTCAAGGTCATGAGCTGGACTCTGCTCTTCCTCCAACATCCCAGGTATGATTTGCCTTTGGGTCTTTGCACTGGCTACTTCTTGTGCCTTCAATCTTTGTGCTCCAGACATCCACTAGATGAAGTATCTTACTTCTTCCAAGAGTTGGCCCAAATCTACCATTTCAATCAAGTTGAGCCCAGCCATCCTGGTTCCATATCCCAATTCACACTGTCCTGATGTCTCCATCAGTCCCAGCTCTTCCAGATCCCCCTTTATCCTGATTTACTTTTCATTCTTCATAACTCTTACCACATTCAAACATACTATGGAATTTTCATATTTATTATACAGCTACTGTTTATTGTCCTCCCATGGAATATAAGCTCCAGGATGGCAAGGATCTTTGTTTTGTTCCCTGCCATAGCCCAAGCTCCTCACATGGCACTTGCTGGGTGCTTGCTGATAGATGAACCAACTCTGTGAAGCTAGGTGCTATTTCTCTTTTAGTCCTTGCTGCAATCACAGCAACTGACATGGTCCTTAGTAAGTATGAGAGGCTCCTTCTTTATTATGGCACGAATGAATGAACAGCTTGGTGTAGTCACCGTGCTTTTTTTTTTTTTTTTAATTTATTTTCAGTGTTCCAGAAATCATTGTTTATGCACCACACCCAGTGTTCCATGCAATACCTGCCCTCCACAATACCCACCACCAGGCTCACCCAACCCCCCACCCCTATCCCCTCCAAAACCCTTAGTCTGTTTCTCAGAGTCCACAGTCTCTCATGGTTTGTCTCCTCCTCCAATTTCCCCCAACTTACTTCTCCTCTCCATCTCCCCATGTCCTCCATGTTATTCCTTATGCTCCACAATAAGTGAAACCATATGATAATTGACTCTCTCTGTTTATTTCAGTCACTGTACTTTTTTTTTTAAAGATTTTATTTATTTATTTGACAGAGAGAGATCACAAGTAGACAGAGAAGCAGGCAGAGAGAGAGAGAGAGAGAGAGAGAGAGAGGGAAGCAGGCTCCCTGCTGAGCAGAGAGCCCGATGCGGGACTCGATCCCAAGACCCTGAGATCATGACCTGAGCCGAAGGCAGCGGCTTAACCCACTGAGCCACCCAGGCGCCCCAGTCACTGTACTTTTTATATGCTGGAGATGTAGATCATTCTGGGAAGGCTAGCCATTCTAAGACCAATGAGTGACCACCTCAAGCACATAACATAAAGTAGGAAACAGCTTTCCAATTTGCAGGCACTACTTCTCTGGGTTAACAGAACACACAAGCCTGTCCTGCTCTTGACTCATTCTCATTGTGAACTGATCACTCAGTTTGCTTTGAGGTCACTGTTTTGCACCCTCTTATTCTTGCAAACATGCAGAGGAATAAATTACATCTTTAATATATTTCTAAATGTATTTTTATTCTACAGCAGATACTCTGGAGCAGAAGACTATTTGTCTCGCTTCTAGAAGGGCCAGACTTGGGAAAGCAATTTAACATAAATTATTAAAGCTACATAACAAACTTCCATACTTTTCAAGAAAGGCATCATAAAAATTTGGTTGCGTTTAGTGTATACAAGAACAGAGTGGAGGCGCCTGGGTGGCTCAGTGGGTTAAAGCCTCTGCCTTCGGCTCAGGTCATGATCCCAGGGTCCTGGGATTGAGCCCCACATCGGGCTCTCTGCTCAGCAGGGAGCATGCTTCCCTTTCTCTCTCTGCCTTCCTCTCTGCCTACTGTGATCTCTGTCTGTCAAATAAATAAATAAAATCTTAAAAAAAAAAAAAAAGAACAGAGTGAACCCGTTTCTAGAAATAATAAGTTGCAACCCCACCTTCTTTCTTTAGGGGAAAAAAAGGAAAGAAAGTTTTTGCCTTGAGTGATCCAGATGCATCCATTAATCTTCTATGATTCTTTGCCTGCTGCTGAACAAGTCACTGCTCCATCTTGAGAAATGGTCACCAAAGCAGCACCTCTAGACAGATGGGGGCATTCGGGAAGAGTCTGAGTAGATAACTTTACATTTGAGGATGAAGAAGAAGCTCTTATGATATATATTTTTTCTGGATGTATAGAATACAGTCATGCTACAGGTGACATTCTTAAATAAAATAAAGGACATGTGGCTTCTTGTAAGATTTTTCTAATTTGTCATATGGTTTTTACTGAGCTTGAGTTGGTTAACACTGATATGAAGTAAAACTAGAGGAAATGGGTGATTTTGATGCCTGTTTCCACTTCATGCCATCATCCCATGCTTGAATGCTCTGCATTTCCTAGCAAGGAAGATCCAGAGAAGCTCAGGCCAAACTTGAGGGTAGACAGCTCCACAGTGAGGAAGTGCGGAGGGCAATAAAATCATTCCTCCATTAGACTATGATTCTTAGCCCTGCTGTTTAAACTTGAAGCACTTCCCTCCTCCATCACCTACCTCCCTACTTTTTAGGAGATACAGGCATCTACTGAGTTCATATCTTTTTTCATCCACAAGTAAACTCAACCCTATCACCTTTATGCACTGTCTAGATCCCAAACTCATGACTAATCTCCCTGGCAAGATCCATCCAGAGAATGGTCAGCTGTTTGGCACCCACATTTTTCTCAATTAGTGTCCTGAGCACCATTGTTCCCTTTCTCCATTCCCTAAATTCATTGACTTTTCTGAGATCACCCATTCGATTTCCACTGGCATTCTGTACTGTTGGCCAAGAGCTTTGGGAATTTAGACAAGGGGAAAAACATCACTTATAAATGAGCAGTATTTTAGGGTCTCTGTTCTTTATATATCATTGAAAACTGGGTGATGGATTTGTAATCCTCATGGCCTTTATCTGTCACTTCTTAATAGAATCACTACATTGCTTCCATATGTTCGGTTATTACACTTCCTCCATTTCATCTTGGCCCTTCTCCATGCACTGTGACTGAGTATCTAGTGACTTTCCAATGGAATGTTGGGTACCTCACTGAAATTTACCGTGTAGCACAATAAGTTCCTCTTTGTTTGAGACTGTACCATCTCCACTAATAAAAATCACTTTGCGGAATAGAAACATCTCCAGATGTTCACTGAACAGAAATATTTCTAATCTCTCTCTTTCTCTCCTTTTTTGTCTTTAAGACACCAAAACATCAATTTAGTTAATTTGCTCATTTCCACCAAAGGCAATAATCAATAGTTTTTGGAATCACCCAGTGTCTGCGAACTAGCACAAGCAGAAACTCTCAAAACACCTTCCTCCTTATAGTAGGTTTAATAGTGTCCTCCCACCCTCCCCCCAAATTGATGCCTACCCAGAACCTCAGAATGGGATCTTATTTGGAAATAGGGTATCATAGGTATAATCAGTTAAGAATTGAGATGAGATTATACCAGATTAGGGTGGCCCATAAATCCAATGAGTGTCCTTATGAGAGACAAAAAAGACCCAGAGAGACATAGAGAAAAAGGGGATAGAAAGATGGAGACAGAGACTGGGTGGGGGACTGCAAGCCAAGGGACACCAAGGATTGCTTACAAGGACAGAAGCTAGGAGAGAGGCATGGTACTGTTTCTCCTTCAGAACCTCTAGAAGAAAACAAACCCTAGAAGGAAATGACAATTTGATTTTAGACCTTAGATCTCCAGAATAAACTTCTGTTGTAAACTACCCAGTTTGTGATAATTCAGAATGTCAGCCATGGGACACTGATACACCCATCTACCTCCTTTCCTCCCTCCCTGTATCTGATCAACAAACTCTGTTCCTCTTCTTACTCTGTTTCCACATTGCTCAGAGTGCTTCTATTATCCTGGTAGCTGGAATCACATTTTAAAAGATGGGCAAACTGGAGCTCATTTTGAGAAGAGTGAAGTCTGGATATATGAGAAAGTTAAGGAGATGCCTGGATGTTTTTGTAAAACCATAGCTATGTGAAGGGAGAAAGCTCAATCTCACATGTTATAACTAAGGTAAAATATATTAAAACAACTTCCAAATAATAAAATGACACATAAATATTTATTATGTTTTTTTTTAATTTTATTTATTTATTTGACAGACAGAAAGAGAGAGGGAGCATAAGCAGGGAGAGTGGCAGAGGGAGAGGGAGAAGCAAGCTCCCTACTGAACAGGGAGCCCAACATGGGGCTCAATCATAGGACGCTGGGATCATGACCTGAACCGAAGGCAGACACTTAACTGACTGAGCCACCCAGGGGCCCCAGTTATGGTTATTATTGATCCATAATGCCCTATTAGAAACTGCAAAAGGTAGGCATTTTAAAAATCACAGAACTTTTTTTTACAAAACTTTTTCATCGGTGAAACACATTTTCCCAACAAATCATGAAATACTCTTGCAGGAGGCATCTAGAGATGTGATGGCGATTGGCCATAAATGTCTCAGGCATTAACGAGCTGAGCAATCTTGGACAGGTGACCAACCCTCTCTGAACCTGTGTGCTAACATGGGAAATGAAACATAATTATCAGTCATTTTGTGTGGTTGCTGTGAGGATATAAAGTACTTCCCGAGCTAGAAAGCAAAATACAAACAAAAGGGACTAAAGTTGCTTTTTACTCTAAATTTAAATGATTCTATATGACTTCATTTATCCAAGGTCTTTTATGATCTAATATCTTTGTACTCTGCCTTTACTGATAAGAACAAAAGAGAAGTTCCTAGGAATCTCTGTGGGGTCATTACTCAGTCACTTGCTCTCCTGACAAGGACAACTTCATTTAATGGTTCTTCAGGTGACCATTCTGTCTGTAAGCTTGGCCCTGGAGACACCATGACCAGTATTTTTGTCTGTCCCTGCACTAGGCTACTGCAAACTAGCCTTCTTCTTTCATTAATTGGCTCTGATATTTCTTTTTCACTTTTTTTTTTTTTTTTTTTTTTTTACATTTTAAAAATGATAAGCTAGGGTGCCTGGGTGGCTCAGTCTGTTAAGCATCTGCCTTCAGCTCAGGTCATGATCTCAGGATCCTGGGATATAGTCCCACATCAGGCTCCTTGCTCAGTGGGGAGCCTGCTTTTCCCTCTTCCCCTTCCTCCCCACTCGTGCTTGCTCTCTCTCTCTCTCTCCCTCACAAGAATAAATAAATAAAATCTTTAAAAATAAAAAAATGAAAATATAAAAGTGACAAGCTTATTATTCTTCTTATTACTTTGCCATTGTTCAATATGTTGTCTAGGCTTGTAAGGGTGATTGGTTTTGACATTTTTTAAATAAAGTATCCCAATTTCTTTATATTTTCAGATATTTTTCATTTGACCTAGTTTTTAATAAATGGACACTTGAAATTCAGGATGCTCTATGCTTTGTTTCTATAGTCCTTCAAATTACTGGAGTGTTTTTTATTTCTTCTTCAGAATTTGTAACTAACATCTAAACAAAATCTCTAAAACCAGATGAAAATACATTGTTTATAATAAATTATAAAAATAAGAGGAGATAAACTAAATCAACTTTATATTTACCTTTAAGAGTATATATTTCAAACTATCTAAATGCCCCAGACTTCCTTTCATCTTTAACATTTAACTAATTCTATCAATTCAACTTTTTGAATAAAAATTCCTAATAAGAGACTCCATAACACTTAATAATTAACCTCTGAGGGATCAGTATGTCTACTCCCTGAAACAGAAACATTGTAATGCTCTTTTCTATCATCCTCCTACAAAAAGGAGGTCTTTCACATTTCCAATATTGGTTTTTGTTGCTCCTACACATGGCAAATTAATTTGGCTTTTATAATGAGGTGGAATGTTTCAAATCTAAATTAACACCTTTGGCTTTACTCTGTGAGAAGACCTACTCATTACTCTCTAGTAACTTAATGGCTGTGCTATTCTATGAACCAAAATAGTTTAATGTAATCTGACATTTATGACTTCCACATAATATCAACTGCTAAAGTTTGAAAAGAGGTTTCTATTCAGAAAAAAACTCAAACTAATAAGCATGCACCCAATATTAAAATCGGGTCAGAGATCCTTTTCACTTTCATTACATATAATTTATGCCACTTGAATGTAGTTTAATAAGGTCGTAAAAATGCCAGTTGTGGTATCTCATAATACTTTTTATAAACTGGTTTTACAGTCTCTCCTTTGTTCCAAAGTTCAAAGTGACAATTGAAATGCACAGGTTGCTTAGGAGTTCTTGAAGTTTCTCCTGGAAAAACTTAATGGTGAATATATAAATTTTATATATACATGTGTGTATATATATATATAAATATATATATTTTATATATATGTGTGTATATACACACATATATATGATACCTAGAATTTATGAATTTTTATATAGTATATACTTAGAGAAAGGCTTAAAATATGTCTTTTATTTAAGATACACTTTTAAAATGCAAAACTGTTCTCCATAATCTTCATAATTTACTAAAAGACATTCCTTTCTTCCAGGTGCATTTAAGTTGATACTTCTCAATTAAAAGGAAAAAAAAAACAGAATTCAAAAAAAGCCTGGGTTTACATTATTGCTCTGGCCCTGCCCTTTTGTTAGATGAAATAAAAACTTCCCAACACTTACTCCTCATTTGGTCAACGTCAAACAATACTCTGAGGCGTTCTTACAATAGTGGCATTGTCAGCTTTCCATGACTTCATTCACTTGCTGACCATTGCCTTACTTCCTGGCTGAGGTAAATAGGGGCTTTGCAAACACTTCCCTTAAGTCATTTCAGAGGAGATAAATTAAATAATGATTGCAACGTAATATTGTGATAGTGCTAAAACATTTCCTTCAAGTTTCAACTTTGAGCACAAGTTTCCAATAATGCGTAATTTTTCATTTGCTAGCTCAAACTTTGGGTTTTATTAAAATCTACAGCTGCACTCGATATTTATGCACTTGGTGACCAACCTTGATATATTATAATAATATGGAGCTAAGACTTTTATATAAGAATACAAAAATGTTTCAAAAATTACTATTGAATCAAACATAGATATTCAATACAATCTGCTTAAACACCATTGAAGGAGAACATAAGCAAGTGTTTTTAAGCCAACACTAAAATTAGAATTCACGCAGCTTGTTCCGTCTCTCTGAAGTCTTATATAGCTTATTTCCATGATCAGTTAAGAGAATTATTCTAGATGACCACTAGAAGAGATTCCTATTCAGTTCTAAACCATTCTACAGGTTTTGGTTAAACTAAAACTTGGTGACTATGGAGATACTCCTTAGAAATATTTACCTCAGCCTGCTAAAAACAAAACAGTATAGTATTTACATGGCTTTTGTCAGGGACAAAAACAAAAGGATTTCAGTCAGAGCTGGGTTCAGTTCAATTATTGAATTTAGTTGTGTGACTTTGGATATGCTACATAATGTCTCTAAGCTTCCCCATCTGCGAAATGAACCTAATTACAACATTCTGTAAGATTAAAATCAAAAGAAGATGTACATTGAAGGAAAACTAAAATGCATATCATAAAAATAATACATTCTCATCATCATCATCATTAGAGGAAAGTGCACATCACATATTAAACAGTGAATGTGGTTTGCTTTTGTTCAATATAGACCCTGGTTTCTCAAGTCAAACACTCTCACTAATTGAATATATTGTCCAAGAAGGGCTCACACTGGCATAACTGGGGTCCAGGAGCAAAGGCAACTAGAAGGAATGATCAAAAAGTTACCAAGATTTGGGGCTAATAAGGCAAGACCACTTGATTCTGGGAAGAGGAATGGCAACCAGGAAACTCAAGCTCCTGAGTAGGATCAAGGCTAGGACATCGTGACAAGGTGGATTAAGGACAAGAACCAGTATTTCCATTGGTCCAGTTATGCTAAATACAGTCTTTCCCTCCACCCTCAGTCATGTGAATCTGGATTTAAGAGACAGTCTTGATTTCACAGCAGTGCTGGTCTTGAATTTGAAGGGTGGAATGTACTCTTGCCAACTTCATATAAACTTTTGGTTGGGAATGCCTTCTTGTTTTACAGTAGTCAGCTAGTCTCCCAGTGGGGAATATAGAAAGAAACCTAGTAAATTTTCATGGGAAAATACACTTTGAGTTATTATATGAAACCAAGACCAATAGTTATGTGAAGTATATGATGTGCATTAAATACAAACCATTTGTGCTTGCAAATCCTGTGATTGAAAGAGAAGTTTTACTTGATTTTTAAGAAACAGTTTTTTATCATTTCAGACATGGCTTTCTTTTTCCTTTGTGAAATAATCTCCATACGTGACATCATTATGTACTCAATGTTTTAGTTTTCATTCTCATTCTGTTCCTCCTCCCTTTGAGGGATATAGGCACAAAAGAGAAGGAAACCTGGCCTTGAACCTGATTCAACACCACTCTGCCTTGAGTCTTGGTCATCACAGACTCAGGATACGTAATCTACCATGATCACTACCACACTGAGTTGCCAGGAAACATCCTCAGAATGACTTTCAAAAGTTACACCCAGAAGCAGAAGGATCACTGTTAAGACCCAACCTCAGCAACATTATTAGGGGCCCTCTGCCATATTATTAGGTAACTTCTTGAAAACTCAAAGCACACACAATTCCCCCAATGAGAAAAAGCTATTAGATGTATACGGTGAGGACTAAGGGAGAGAAATTAATGTAAATATTGAATAGGCAGGATTGTAGTAAAGCTAAATTTGTGGCCCAGGCAGGGTCCTTGGAAGCTGACTGCATTGCAAGAACTCAATAAGAAGGAAACAACTCTGTATGATTAATGACCAGTGAACTAACCTCTTGCTGCTTTCAGTTAGGACTCAGTACCAATGTCAACCACCACATTGGGTAAAAGACTCTGAAGACTTAGTGTTTTGATATGACAACCATCTGAAAATCCTTATCAGTAATTCTTGGCCCATTCAAGGAACTTACTTGCTTGTCTTCAAAGTTACACGTTTGTGTTATTCCTCCTGTCATTCTGAGGTTCTTGGTTAAATACATGTTAAGAGCTTAGATATACATCATATACTCAAATCTGAGCATTGCCCAATTCCAAATGCCACAGTGCTAGAGACAAAATTTTGAGGAAGAATCATAAGATTCATGTTGGAAATCAGAAGTTTGACAGAGTAGTTTCTTCCCTGGGCATCACCCAGTTTTCTCTACCTGACTCTGTTTGAGAATCTCATTTTATACCTACCTCAGAACGGAGGTGTGAGAATAGAGTAAAGAGATACGTGGAGGAAACCTTATTACCATGAATTTAATCCATTTGTGGAGGATAGTATTTCACGATTTAAACTGCTCTGGATTTAGAATCAGGGGCATATGGATCAAATCTGATCTTTGACTCTTGCTAGATGGTACTCAGGCATGATAATTAACCTCTCTGAATCCTAATTTCTTTATCTGTGAAGGAGAGGGATATCTCATTAATTACCACGAGGTGATATATATAGGGCCTCTGGTAGACAGTTCAGTGTAGATTTTCAACAATTTGTAACCACTAACCACCTTTATCTGTAGGAGTTGAAATGTTACATGTTTCTTATATGGTGCAGGGAAGAGGCTGTGCCTCATCAACTTCCCTAGCTTCCTCCCCACGCAAAATTCTCTTATTCACTCACCAAATACCTTTAAGTTAATTGCAGAAGTATTCACTACTTACATCTTTAAAAACTCATCCTAAGATTTCTCAGCTGGTTTTGAAGTCCCAAGCACTGATAGAGGCTCTCACGCCCATACGTTTCCCTTCAGTTACTACAGATTTAGCTAAGTCTTGTGAAATTCTGGGGGGAAAAAAGGACAAAACTGTTAAAATCCAATCATGGGAAAATGACATAGACAACTAATCTAATCTGTTTTTCTTCCCTACAGGAAATATTGACATAATGTTCATTCTTCCTTACATAAGACAACTCTCTGTCTTTAAAAGATTTCCAATTGTTTGAAGTAAAAAAGTAGGCAGAAAAAAAAAAGACATTATCTAAAATATCTAAGCCTAAATCTGAAAAGCAGTCTTAAGTACATGTTTATACAATGCTTTAGAATAGCAGACTCGCAGAATTTTCCAGTTGACTGTTCTTTAAAGATAACGGAACATTTATTTATGTTTGTTGTTGCTATGACTTACTGTCAAAAAATATTCGCTTGACTCAAAATGTTTATAAAACACAGTGGTACACCATAGCAAAAGCTTTCATACCCTTAACAAATGGATGAGCACTGAGAGAACTTCAGTGATAATCTCAGAAAAGCTGAGCATCTCCTGTTAAGTCATTGAGTCATGATGGCTAATCCATTCTTAGGGAGAATTTTGTATCATACCTTTTTTTTTCAAGCACTGAAATGTTCTTGCCCCATGGAGAAAAACTTAACTAGGGTTTTATTAGCATAAAATCTAATAGTAGATATGGTAGACAATCTACAAAGATGGCCACCAACTTCCTCCTATCCCTGCTCGTGCACACCACTCATACTTTCTCTCCCCTTGCATCTGGGCTGGTTTTGATCAAATGGATGAAGCAAATGTGAGTCTCTGCTGCTCCTGGGCCTAGATCTTAAGAGGTCTGGTAGCTTTTACTTTTTCTCACTCAGAAGCCTATCAACCTTTTAAGAAAGTTAGGCTTCTTAATGAATAATGAGAAGCCACATGGAGAGAAAGAGAGAGGCCACATAGAGGAGAAATGCAGCTTCCCCACTGATAGCCAGGACCTAAAATCCCAGACATATCAGTAAGTTGTAGCTGCATGAGTGGCCTAGTCCACACACAGAACTGAAAAACCAATGAGCTCAGCCCAGCCAACTGGGCTGGGAGATTTTGTTTGTTTGTTTTTTGGTTTGTTTTGAGCCACTCAGTCTTGGTGTGATCTTTCACACAACAAAGGAGCACTGGATATAACTCACCATTTAAATAAGAGAATGGATTGAAATTGGAGTTTTACAAATTGCAGTCTGAAATGTGGTAATCCTAGCAATAGCAAGCATCAGATCATTCAGGCTTATTTTCCAGAGGGAAGATTATTTGACTGAATTATGTTAGTCTTTTTCTCAGCATGAACTTGCAGTGTTAGTCACATCCCCAAACTTCGCTGCAGCTACTCATCGTGACTCCGAGATTGCCAGCCAGGAGCTCCTCCAATAGTAGGTCTGTTTTTCCTAAGTTTTAAAAATGTATAGACAGCATATACATACCATTACTATATATCCCAACGCTGGCATGCAGATAATTAGGCCGAAGAAATGTTGCCCTCCAGCAGATCGGTTGGAAGAGTTTGCCAAAGATTTCAAATCACTCAGAAAAGCAGGGTTCTCACAATGAACAATACTACGCACTCTAGCGTGTGCACACTACTCAAAATATTTTAAACACTAGAAAAAGTTTCAGAACAAGGTGACTAGTCAGGTGAGAGTTAGTGGGAGTCTGAATTGGGGTTATGATAGTGAGGGAATAAAAGTACGTTATAATGACACAGAGTTTAACAACTCTTAATACATAATAGGTGACAGAGGTAATAAAGAGATAAATAAATATGAGAAAGAGATAAGCAAGAAGGAATTCTAATATGTAAATATATATGAATATTGTACAACATTTTACTTTCTTTTTGAGGGGAGATTAGTAGGCCTCCAGCAAACTATCTTTTATTGGCATAAAAACTCTTGTGAATTAATCTTACCTTAAACTCCAGTAGTCTACAAACACAGATACTCTAAGAAGTGATTTTTTTTAAGTGCTTTCTTTGGACCACTGGACATTTATATAGCAATCTGGATGAAAAGAGATACAGATTTGGGTATTAGGTTAACCCAATGAAACCAAAACCGAAACCAATCCAAATCAAAAATCCAAGATGTGGAGTTAATCAAGACCCATCAGGATGGTGGCCTGTATTGCCAATGACAGTACATTGTCACACATTTCAGACTGCAGGCAGGCATTGAGAGCACAGCAAAGTTTACCATTGCCAGAACCTTATGATTTCCAGCAACAACTTTTCTTGTAAAGTTTGGATATGACTAAAATGTTTTCTTTGAAAAGCAGCAAGTCTTCTAGCAATTTTCCAGGGTTTTCAGTCCCTATCCAGATGCCTGAAGAATTTTTTTCTTTTTCCACTTTCGGGTATTATCAAGGGTTAGATATTCTACTTGGCTCAGCCAGAGACAATACTCATGGTCACTGGGTTTTAGGCATATTTCCTGGGTCAATCCCATGTTTTCCATTTTCATATTTTCCTTCACAATATGGGAATATTCCCCCATTTTATACCATGTAAAAACAACCCAAGCCAAAATCTTCCATGGTCTCTGAGACCACTCTAGTTGCCTTTCTCTCTCTTTTCTTGCAAACTTCTCCATATCCTTATACCACATTTGTTTCCTGGTTAACCCTAGGCTGACTTCCATTCCTACCACTTGACTAAAGTTACTTTTGCTAAGGTTTCCAGTAACCACTGTGTTGCTCAATCCAATGGATAATGTCAGTCCTCACCTTTCTTGAATATGTCTTAGCTTTCAGCATAAGTTACCTCTTTCTCAGAGAAATTTTGAACTTGGTTGTTGTTATAGGCTAAATGTTTGCATTCCCTACCAAATTCATAAGTTGAAGCCCTAACTGCATGTGATGTACTTAAGATGGGGTCTTTGGGAGGTAATTAGGGTTAGATGAGATGACAGGGATAGGGTTCTTATGATGAAATTCATGTTCTTATAGGAAGAGACATCAGAGAGTTCTCCCTCTTCCCATGAGCATTAAGGCTCTATACATGAACTTTTTCTCACTCTATTCTTTTTAAAGATTTCTATGGATTAACACACACAAATATGATTTATTGCTTATATAGCTATTTGCTATGAATCAAATGGCTCCAGAGTTCAAGGCTCCCTCTACACCATCGGTCTGCTATGTTTAGGGTGTGGTCTCCAAGATCACTTCCCCATCCTCTTCCCTCAGTAAAAGGCTAGGCTTTCTATTATTTCCCTCTATAACATCCACTGCTATTGTCAATTACCATTCATATTTCATCTGTCACTGGACTGTGAGCTCCATATGGACAGAAAATATGTCTCTAGTATGTCACCAGTATGTAACACAGTGTCTGACACCTAACAGTAGTGGTATAGTGGAACCTACTTGTGCTGGTTCATGAAAATGATTGTTAAATTACCAAGGAGCTTGCAAGCCCATTGTTAAATAGGCATTATTAAAAATGAAGTAAATTATATTTGAAGCAAAGGTAATAAATACTGAAAAATTATCATTTCCTAGTTATTTTACTGCATTTTATTATCTATGTTCTTGAGGTAATGTATGCTTATTGTATCTGAGGGGGAAATACTATATAATGGTATGTCACTAAGTAAGTGTCTCATCCCAGCTCTGTGTTTGATGACTTCGTGTTCATAGCCTGAAATTGATCACTGTAACAGTATTTATACCATAGAAATGGGCAAACGCTACAAATCAGGGCTCCCTTCCACCTGCACCCTGCCAGTTATTAAACATTTACTAGCACATCAACACTTAATAGGTATTCTATAACTACATGCTGAATGAGTAAAAAATCCACTATTATTATAGACTTGTGGATTATCCTCTGGCTTAATATAGCTTTATCAATCATCCAAGTAGTTCAAGTCAGAAATCTCTAATGCCTTCAGAATTTTGACAGAATTGTCATTTTAGCCTGAATCACAAAAGGAATTCCTTGGTTTTCTATTTATGGTTCGTGTATACCAGGCTTGGTTCTAATATTTAAAGGCCATGATGTCAGTATTTTGCAAGCATCCTGCCCTATAACAGCTTTCTTTAGTTATGTTTCCCAGCCTAACAGAAGTCAATAAAACTGATCAGGAAATAAGTACAGTCTGATTGTTTAGTGTTCAACAGGATCTACAAGAACTTGTCAGTTAGACAAGCAATTTGGAGTAGACCAAAGCACTCTTTGACACCCTCATTAATTCTGAATATTTTCTGATCTTTTGAGGGACCCTGAGGGTAGTGGAGTCAGAGCTATCATCATGGAAAAACCTTTCAGCTCTCTGGTCTCCTTTGAAACCAATACCATTTTGTACACGCAATAGCAAAGTGCCTCTCTTGTGGCTTTTGCTATAATCAACTTTAAATTAGCATTATTTCACACTGCTAAATTTTTTTAAGATTTTATTTATTTATTTGACAGACAGAGATCACAAGTAGGCAGAGAGAGAAAGAGAGGGGAGGAAGCAGGCTCTCTGCTGAACAGAGAGCCTGAAGTGAGGCTCGATCCCAGGACCCTGGGATCATGACCAGAGCTGAAGGCAGAGGCTTTAACCCCGGAGCCACCCAGGTGCCCCTTAAATTAGCATTATTTATGTGTTGCTTTGTTTCACCCTTGATAGTATCCTCCTCAAGTGAAGGTACCAGGTATTTTATACCTTCACTGTCCCAGAAAGTTCAGATGGTGTTTTGCACAGATTGAGTGCCCAACTGATGTTTGTACATGTCTCGCCTTTATGACCCAGCTTCAAAGTACTTTTGAATCTGGAAAACTATGAAAGCTTGTACTTTTCTTGATTATTGAACTGATTATTAATAAAGAACGTTTAAGAATGCTAAATAAGAGTAAATATCAAGCAAACGCATTTTTAAAATCTTACATTAAAAATGGCTAAAATACATTGAACTTAAAAAATGTTCCAATAAATAGTTTTGTGTCAAAATTAATTGTGTGATGGGGTCTGGTGGTGGCTCCATGGCTATTTTCTCTTTGCCATGAAAGCAAAATAATGCTTGGTATTTGCAATCAAGTTTTTACTGACCTGTTGCTACTTTAGTGCAGTTCCCAGCTGGAACACAGAAAACAAAATCAATCACTAACAATGCAGGGATTCAGAAAACCTGGACCTGGCTTTTGCTCAAAGCCAAGATGCTTCTTTTTCAGGATTCCCTCACATTTTCAGCATTAAAAACAACAGTCCCTGCCAAGCATAGCCACTGCCACAGAGTCAATTAGCAAACTGTCATTTCCACTGTGAGATTATGCAGGGCTTTGAAAAAATCAGTTTACCTTCATGGGATCTTCATAAACCCTCTAGAATACGGTCTTTGTGATTCAGAATGTGGGTGACGCTCTGTCTGGTGCACTTGTCGGACAGCAGCACGTTAGCAGAGGGACAAGGCAGAGACCAAGCCGGCCCGGTGTGGCCTTGGCATTGCTGCTCAGCGGCCCCAGCGTCAGCTTGGGCGCCGCTGTCTGGGCTAAGCCTGGTCCTGCCGGTTTTAGTCATCTGCTCTGATCATTCGACAGACTCCACGCACTGTGGCCCAGAGCAGGTCAAGGGATGTCATTTCCAGGGAAGACTCTGACAACTTTGGGGTCAGGGTCAGGCCAAGGCAAGGCTGAGCAAGCTCTCAGCGCTGCAGTGCGTCTGCTCCCCACAGGCTCCGCCCAGGGCCTTCCGTCTCTGGCGGCTCTATGTCGGGGCGCTAGCCTCAAGGTTCTGGGGCAAAATAATGCTGTCCTTTCTAGTCTCCCTGGCTAACAACGAGTGAGACAGGCTTCCTGTAAAAATTAAATTAACTTAGGTTCTGGCGTGAAAGGACTGGAGGCAAACAAGAACAGAGAAATTGTGAACTGGGGAGTGATCTCGTGGAAAACATCTCAGACTTTGACCCTCCAGAGAAGAGTAGCTTGAGAAAAATACTCTTAAAACCAACTTTACAAATGAGGGGTTACTTTTTTGATATGAGAGTTATGAACAAACTGTAAGTAAATAGCAGTTAGGGACATGTAAAGTCTAGATTACGTGTAAGAATACAATATAGAGAATAGACTTAAAAGATAGTTATGCAATGAGGGCACCTGGGGGGCTCAGAGGGTTAAGCCTCTGACTCTTGGTTTTGGCTCAACTCAGGTTGTGATCTCGGGAATGGAGCCCCACCTGGGGCTCTTTGCTCAGTGGGGAGTCTTCTGGAGATTCTCTCTCCCCCCTTCCACGTGCCTCTCTCTTACCTCTCTAAAATAAGTAAAAAACTTTTTTTAAAAAGGTAAAAACAAAAAATTGTCATGCAATGAAATAATTTTTTGGTAACTGTTTTGTCATTTTGGTTTTTTTTTTAATTAAAGATAAGGATAAATAAAAAGCTTAATAATGTGGAAGTACTTTTATAATAAAATAGTTCAAGATTTTACAGGAGTAGGAAGAGAACTTGCTTCTCTAGCTATATGGGAAATTTTTTTGCTCTTCTGTAACTTAGGGATATGCTGATAAATAAACACCTATCTCATGAGGCATATTTGGCACAAATATGTGAAATAAGTGGTTTTTGGTATACTTAGGGAGCAGAGATTTAATTATACCTAGTGTTTCTGTGGTAAGTCTGCACTCATTCCTACTACTATAGTTTCCTATATGATAATCTATTGCGTTTTTTAATTTCCCAAAGTTCATCTTATTGGTACATTTTGGGATAGAGGAGTATTTTCAGTTTACATGAGGTTGCTAATACAAAAGGGAATAACATTTTCCTTAAGTCATAGGAACAGTTGTCCTTAGAGGGAGTAAACTCTTGCTCTCTTTCCCACCTCTCCCCTGACCCTTTCCCTCTTGCTCTCTTTCCCACCCTCCCACCTCTCCCCTGACCCCCCCCCCCATTAGATGGGAAGAAACTCGATCCTCTCTATGACCAGTGGGAAGGGAATGAAATATTCTAATATTAATGGCCTATTATGCACCAGGCTATATTCATAATCAACAGTCCACATAACATTGCTTGTGACCATATAACATTTCACTTAAGCCACATAGTAATTCTCCATAACAGACTATTATTTTCTCTATTTTGCAGAGGAGGGAATTGAGGATCAGAGAGTCTACCAGATAATGACAAAGTTCACACAATGAGATGTGAACAAGTCTGCCTGTCTGCAAGTTCCTACTCTTTCTTCTGCATACACGTTATGTTGCACACAAGAAGATTGTTCCCACAAAAGGATATCCATCCATCCATCCCTGGAAGAATACTTCTGCTGACCCGCTAAGAACTACAAATAAGAATGCTTTTCTGTTAAAGGAAACCCATCAGCAGCCTTGGGGAAAAGAGAAATTGGTGGAGAGCTGTCCCTCAGGGGCAGTGTTCCCTCCCTGTTGACATAAACAAGGCTCAGGCACCATCTTCCCTTCAAGTGGCATGAAGTGACAAGTCCCAGTGCATGTGTGCAAGGAGTTTTGGTGGTGTTAGGGCATTTACAGCCAAGGATGACAGCCTTATAGTTACCTTATGTGGACTTCACTATTTCTCTTATAACCAGGTGCCTCTTGGCTTGTTGACTCTCAGTTACTACAAGACCATCTGTCCAGCTGGTAAGCAATCTCACCTTCTAGCATTAGACAAACTCCATTCTCACTTCCAGTCTATCACGACAACTGGGAGCAGGCCCCAGAGTCAGAGAGCATGAATATGTGAAAGGAAACTATATGACCATTGATTCCAGCAAATACCATCTTTAAGAAACAAAGACTGTGTTTTGTATTCTTTTATGAGATGGCCATTCAGGTGTGGCTATAACAGGAGACAGAGCGGAGGCTCAGGAAAAAACCAAAATGTATTTTACTCACAGGTCCTGGAGGTAGGAGGCATGGCACACTACACAGGGTGTCCTAGAAGAACCCCAGGGTGATCAGGAGGCAGAAGACAAGAACAAGGGGAGAGCTAAGACCATGACCCATACTGGAGTTTTCTTGGGAAAGGCAAGGAGAGCAAGGTGAGCAGTTTGGAGTTGGCTGGTTTGAATAATTTGAGTAGCCTTTGGATTATTGGCGTGATCTCTACTTGCCTGGTAACTGGCCCTGGGATGATTAAAGCAGAGGAATAGTGCCTCCATGGCTTCTAAAGGTATACTACCTAGGCAGCTAGCCTTGGCCATCCATATTCCAAGTGTGATTGAATTGTGTTAACTCGGGCAAGTCAGTCACCTCCCTGGCCTTCAGTTTCCTCATTTTTCAATAGACCTTGAACTAGATGATAAAGTCCTTCTTAGGTATAAGCTACTACAATCCTTACATACAAATAAAGTTGACATTGGTGGAACTTCTGGGTTTCCTCAAAGGGAGGGGCTCTGGGAGTACAAATTTTGACTTAACCTAGAAGTGCAAATATTTTTCCAGGTTTGCCTCTCTACCCAAAAGATCCTTGAGGTTTATGGTGAGTTAACACCAAGCTAGAGAGGTAAGCTATAAATTATTTGGTTGGCCAAAATCAACCCTAGATCAGTTATTTCAATACTTGCTCAATTTTAGTGTTTGAAAAACATCAACACCTCCATTATGTTGTTAGTATTGATGGAAAAAAGCTACAGTGGACCCTCTTCTAAAAAGAAAAGGCTTGGGAGGTTAGAAAATCCTCAGTGAGCCATCACATACAGGGCATTTTAATAAAGAGAGTAGAACAAGGCCTTTGAAAGGGAAGTGTTGATTGCGAAGTATGTATAGAGGAATTTAAAAAATAAAGCAGGCCCTATGTGGCTAAATGATTAGTGATGTTATTTGAGAACTAGAAACATAAAGACTGGCATGAAGAACTTTATTCATGTTAATCTATTCATCAGTCAGCTGTATTTAGAAGTCGTCTCAAATACATTTTGGATGGGCTATGAGAAATTTACACAGAAAAAGTGCTACTGTGACTTTGCCAATAAATTGTGTATTTCACCATGTGCTAATGATTTTTTTTCCAAAAGAGAATACGTTGTGACCTCAATAAACTTTTATATGTCAAAATAATGAAACAGAACCTTATTTTCTGGTGCCAACTTTCTATAAAATCACTCTTTAAAAAATATTAATCTCACTGCAGCATGTAGAATTTTACACACAGCTTCAGAATGGGTCTGGCACTACATATCTTTATAAAGTGAAAAGACTGGAATAGAGTCAAGATTCAAATGCCAAAGTTTGTATCTGTAACTTTGACTTCTTATTGTTTTAAAAAAGAAATGTCTATAGCATATGCTTACATGGGATCACATAACACAGTTATCTTAGATAACCTCAGTAAGCTGATGTTGCTCCTTCGTTACATTTTCCACAGTGGACATTTTTACAGGCCTGTGATGCAGAGGAAGCAAATAAGCATATGTTTCCTTTTGTTCAGCCCAAGTTGTCGCAGCCCTAAAAATAACACAAGTTAATAGCATTGTATTTAAAAAAATCTAAATGTCAACCTCAGGCTAGTTAATTTGTCTTCAGTATAGTGTCCTGGTTAAGAGCTAAGAGCTAAGGCGGCTTCAGTTCAAGTCCCAGCTCTTCCTATTACTAGCTGTGTGACCCTGTACACATTATTTAACCTTCCGTGCCTAGGGTTTTTTTCATGTCTACAACAGGGCTAACTATAACACCTATAGCATAGGATCTTACGAGTTAGTATTTGTGAAGTGTCTTAGTGCTTGGCAAATCTTATTAGCAAATCTTATTAGCTCTTCATGGTGTTTTTAGTCATCCTTGAATGGACACAGAATGCTGGAGAGAAAAAGAAAAACTACATTTTGTAGGGAAGAACAATCAAAGGACAACTTGGCAAAACAGAAAAATGATAGTTACATTGAATGATAAGGCAAATAATTTAATTGTTTGCAAATAATTTAAAAGCTTCCTCGTCAGGATTTTTCTAAACAATAATTTTAGGTCCAGAATATTTTATTACAAGTCAAGAGTGACATCAGCGGGAATGATGGAGTAAGGACTTCCAATGGGCTGCTCCATCATAAAAGCAAATGAAGCATTGACATGAATTGTCCAAATCAACTTCTTCAGATTTGTAGAAATTAATCAATGATGTACAATAATCCAAAGAGGGTTGATTTTTTATTTTATTTTATTTTTATTTATTTATTTATTTTTTTAAGGGTTGATTTTTAAAAAAAATCTGAATCTGGGTTAAAACAGCAGATTTTGTGGTGTTTGAATTTGCCCTGTTCCCATCATGCTCTTCTTAACTCTGTGATAGCCTTGAAAACCGGCAGCAGTCTCACAACCATGGCTGCTGTGAAAAACAATAGCCTAGAAGACTTGGAGATTCCCAAAGCATCAGTCTCAGAGAACTCTCACTATTTGACCTGTCTGATATTTCCCTGGAAACCTGGAAGTTCTGTCCCAAGAATAAAAGGAAAGTATGAGGATGATGTCTCACCAAATAGAGAATGCTAGTAAGGAGAAAGAAATAAAAAAACAAATCAAATAGAAATTGTGGAGTTAAAAAAAATAATAATTCAAATGAAAATTCAACGTAGGGGTTTAAAAGATGATTTGACCTGGAAGAAGAAAGAATCAATGAATTTAAAGGGAGGGCAATTGAGATTATCAAGTCTGAGGAACAAAAAGAAGAAAGATGAAGAAAAATAAGGAAAATAAACAGAGCCTGGGGCACCTGGGTGGCTCAGTGGGTTAAAGCCTCTGCCTTCGGCTCAGGTCATGATCCTAGCATCCTGGGATCGAGCCCCACATCAGGCTCTCTGCTCTGCAGAGAGCCTGCTTCCTCCTCTCTCTGCCTGCCTCCCTGCCTGCTTGTGATCTCTCTCTCTGTCAAATAAATAAATAAAATCTTTTTAAAAAATAAATAAATAAATAAACAGAGCCTATAGTGACTCATAGAAAAACCAACCTATGAAACAATTGGAGCATACCAAACATATAATTGGAGTGCCAGAAAGAAAGAGGAGAGAAAAAGGTACAGAAAGAATATTTGAAGAAATGATGGCTAAAAGCTCCCCAAATTTGATGACAGCTATTAATCTACATATCCAAGAAGTTCAGCAAATTCCAGGTATGATAAACTCAAAGAGATTCTCCTATAGGCACCGCATAATCAAGTGGTCAAAAGACAAAGACAATAACAGAATAAATGCATTTTTTGTATGTGACTCTTATTTTTCTCCTACCTAAAAGACCACTGCAAAAAGCAATAATTAAAAATCTATGTTGATGGGCATAGACTGTATAAGATATTATTTGTATAAATATAATAGCAGTAGAGAAGGGACAGGCAATGGTGTTATTTAGAAGTGAAGTTTTGAAAGTTATTAACAATCTGAACTAGATTGTAATGAGATGTTAGTCACTTATGAAACTACTAAGAAAATAGCTCAAACTTCAAAAATGAAATAATATATAAGAAAATAACTCAAAAGCAAAATAATGACAAGAGAATAAAAATGGTAAACTAAAAAAAAAATCCCTTTAAGTCAAAGAAGTTAGTAAAAAGCAATAGAAGAACAAAAACTACATAAGACATATGTGGAAAACAAACTACAAATGGCAGATGTAAATCTTACCTTATCAATAATTACATTAAATGCGAATTAGCATTTCAATCAAAAGGCAGAGATTGGCAGAATAATTAAAAAATATGACCTAGGGGTGCCTGGATAGCTCAGATGGTTGGGCGTCTGCCTTCAGCTCTGGTCCCGATCTCCAGGTCCTGGGATTGAGCCCCATGTCTGACTCCCAGCTCGCTGGAGTGTCTGGTTCTTCCTTTCCCTCTGCCTCTCCCCCTGCATGTGCTCTGTCTCCCTCTCTCTCAAATGAATGAATAAAATCTTAAAAAAAAAATGACCCAAATATATACTGTCCACAAGAGATTCGCCTTAAGTTCAAAGACACAAATGGGTTGAAAATAAAAGGATAAAACATATGCCATACAAATAATAACTGAAAGAAAGCTTCAGTGGCTATACTAATAGACATAAAATAGACTTTAAGACAAAAATTATTGTTAGAAAGGGGCACCTGGGTGGCTCATTTGGTTAAGCATCTACCTTCGGCCCAGGTCATGATCCCAGGGTCCCGGGATAGAGCTCTGCGTCAGGCTCCCTGCTCAGTGAGGAGCCTGCTTCTCCCTTTCCCTTTCTTCCTGCTCGTGTTCTCCCTCATTCTCAGTTTGTCAAATAAATAAATAATAAAATCTTTTTAAAAATATTGTTAGAGAAAGAAGGACATTTTATAATGATAAAGAGGACAATCCATCAAGAAGATAAATAATTGTAGACCTGTATGCATGAAACAACAGAACTCCAAAATTCATAAAGCAAATTCTGACAGTTTAAGGGAGAAATGGACAATGCAGCTGTAGAAGCTAAGAGATTTCAAACCCCACTTTCAATAATAGATACAACAACTAGACAAAAGATTGACCAAAAAATAAGAGCCTTGAACAACACTATAAATTAACTAGACATAACAGGCATCTATAACATATCCTAACCAATAGCAGTGGAATACACATTATTCTCAAGTGTCCATGGCATTTTTCAGGATAGACCACATGTCAGGCTATAAAACAAGTCTCAAAAAATCTGAAAGGATTGAAATTACACCAAGGATGTTCTCTGAACACAGGGAATGGAATCAGAAATCAGTAACAGAAGAAAATTTGAAAAATCACAAATAGTGGAAATTAAACTAAACACCCCTAAATAACCAAAGAGTGAAAGAAGAAATCATATGAGAATATAAAAAACATTTAATAAGGAAAATGTAAATACAACATACCAAGACTTATGAGCAGCCGCTAAAATAGAGCTTAGAGGGAAAGTATAGCTATAAATTCCTATATTAAAAAATAAGAAAGATTTCAATTTGTAACCTATTCTTCCACCTTAAGAAGCTAAAAAAGAAGAACAAACTGTACTCAAACCAAGCAAAAAGAAAATAATAATAAAGATTAGACAGGAATAAACAAAATAAAGAATAGAAAAGTAACCAAAAATTAATAAAGCCCAAAGTTGGTCCTTTGAAAAATATCAATAAAGTTGATTAAGCTTTAGCCAGATCGACCAAGAAAAGAGAAAAGATTCAAATTACTAAAATCAGAAATGAAAGAGAAAATATTACTACCCACCTTACAAAAAAGAAAAGAATTATAAGGGGATACTATAAATCATCACATGTCAACAAATTGATAATATAGATGAAATGGACAAATTTCTAGAAAAAAACATACATTGTTGAAACTGGCTCAAAAAGAATTAGAAAATAACCAAGGCAAGTGATTGAATTAGTAGTCATAAAACTTCCCACAAAAAGAATGGCTGCACTGATGAATTCAACCAAACATTTATGGAAGAATTAACATTAACCCTCCACAAAGACTTCCAAAAAACTTAAGAGGCAGGAACACCTCCCAACACATTGTACGAGGCCACTATTACCTCAAAGCCAAAATAAGACAAAGATATCATACACAAAAAATGTTAAAAGCTAAAGACAAATATTCCTCATGAATTCAGATTTCTCTTGAAAGTAGAACATTCCTATGAAACTGGTAAATAGGCAATTACCATCAGTTTCTATAGAAAAATTTTTGAGCATTCCTACATCCCCAAAATAACCTCTCTTAGGCTTTTCTGATACCTTTGGACATAGCTTGCTAACAGATGCACAAAATAAATCAAGGTGAAGCACAGATGCTCACAGACCACTTCAAAGCTAAAGCAGCTGGATTCCCAGATGCTGAGTGTAGTTCCTGAGGAAGGAGCTTGGTGGCGCCATTCTCTCTGCTTGGGGTGAGCACTGCCTATATAACCGGTCCCTGTGAAACAAATGCTGAACACAATTTTCGCTGTTTTTTTTAATAGGTACTAATGTAGGTCTTTCAAAAAAGCAAAGTGGCATAACACAAACTTTCAAAAAGCAAAGGATATTTGTATAAAATACAAAATTCTTCAACAAAGTACTACCAAGCCAAACCCAACATCGTATGTAAAGGATTATACACCTATGACCATGTGGTATTAACCTCAGGAAGAGGTTATTTAACATTTGAAAATCACTTGATACAATACACCATCTTAATAAAATAAAGCACAAAACCCACATGGTCATTTCAATAATTGCAGAACAAGCATCTACAAATTCCATCACCCTTTCAAGATAAATACTCTCACAGATGAGACATGGAAGAGAATTTCTTCATTCTGATAAGGGGCTTCTATCAACAACTCACACTAACATCATACTTAATGGTGAAAGACCAGCTTTCCTTTTAATATCAGGAACAAAGCTAGGATATTCACTTTTGCAACTTCCATTTGATATTAAACTGGAGATTTTATTTTATTTTATTTTATTTTATTTTGTTTTTTAAGTAGGCTTCGCACCCAATGTGGGTGTGAATTCATGAATTCATGACCTTGAGGTTAAGAGTCACATGCTCTACAGACTAAGCCAGGTGCTTCATATACTGGAGATTTTAGCCAGGGCAGTTAAGCAGGAAAAAGAAATAAAAGATATGAAGACTGGAAAGGGAGAAGTAAAACTATTTTCTATTGCCTTGTATATAGAAAATTCTAAGGAACATACACATACTCACATGAACACATATTTGAGTTAATAAATGAGATCAATAAGTTTGTAAGATACAAAATCAATATGTAAAAAATACTACGTTTCAATACACTAACAACGAAAAATCTAAAAATGAAATTAAGAAAACAGTTCCATTTACAACAGCATAAAATATAATAAAATACCTAGAAATAAACTTAAAGTGTGAGATGTGTACACAAAAAACTATAAAGCATTGCTTAAAAAATTAAAGAAGAGCTAAGTAAATGGAAAAACATGCTGTATTTATGGATCAGAAGACTTATTATTGTTAAGATAAAAATACTCGCCAAATTAATTGATTCAACTCAATCCCTTTCAAAATCCCAGCTGACTTCATGCAGAAAATGACAAGTTGATCCTAAAATCAAAATAGAAATGCGAGAGACTCAGAATAGCCAAAGCAATTGTGAAAACAAGGAAGAAAGTTGGAAGAGACACCTTTCCAGAGAATCATAATCAATGCAGAATAGTACTGAGATAAGAATGGAATACAGATGAACAGAATTGAGAATAGAATTGAGAGTCTAAAGCACATTCATTGTAAATTGATTTTCGATATGGATGACAAGACAAGCCAATAGTGAAATATGGTCTTTTTAACAAATAGTGCTGAGACAAATGGTGCTTTTCCACATGTAAAAGAAAGAAGGTGGATTCCTACCTCACACCACACACAAATAGACCTCATATGTAAGAGCTAAAAATAGACCTCATCTTAAGGGCTAAAAATAGACCTCATATTAAGGGCTAAAACTATAAAACTCTTAAAATACAGAAGTGAAATATTTCTGAAATTGTATAGTTTTTTAGACACCAAGAGCACAGGCAATAAAAAATGGAGATAATCTGGAGCTTATCAAAATTTAAAAAAATTTTTGTGCAGTCCTTGATACCATCCAGATCATAAAATGATAAGCCATGGAATGAGAAAAAATATTTGCAAATCACATATCTGATAACGAACTTGTATCCAAAGTATATAAAGAATTCCTATGGCTCAACAATAAAAAAGAAAAAGTATCCAATTAAAATATAGGTAAAGGATTTGAATAGACATTTCTCCAAAAATACACACAAATGGCCAATCAGCACATAAAAAGATGCTCAACATCTTTAGTAATCAGGGTAATTCAGATCAAAATCACAGATGTGGTATCACGTCCCACAGATTAAGATGGCTGTAATCCAATAGACAGTAGCAAGTATTAAATAGGGTATGGAGAAACCAGAACCCTCATATAGTTCAGGTGGATTACAAAATAGAGCAGCATCTTTGGAAAAAAACTGGCAGTTTCTCAAAAGTTAAATAGTATTATACAGTTCAACAGTTCCACTCCCAGATCTATAGCCAAGAGGAGAAACAAAACAAAACAAAACGTATGTCCACAGAAAGATTTATACAAGAATCTTCATGGCAGCACTACCCCAAATAGCCAAGATGGTGGAAACAAACTTAATGTCCCTCTTCAGTTAATGGGTGTGTGTATTCACACAATGGAATATTATTCAGCCATGACAGAGTATTAATACATGCTACTACATGAAAGAACTTTAAAACTATTATACTAAGTGAAATAAGGCAGTCATAAAAGGCCACATATTGTATGATTCCATTTGTATGACATGTGCAGAATAGCAGATCCATAGGAACATAGAAACGCAAAGATGATTGGTAGTTGCCTGCTGTCAGAGGCTTTACATTGCCTAACAAATATTAAGTGCTCATCGAATGTTACTTGTGTTATCATTAGTTGCACTAAATTTAGTCTATCATTATATCATTAAGAAAAGAAATGTAGGGGCACCTGGATGGCTCAGTCAGTTAAGTGTCTGTCTTCAGCTCAGGTCATGATCCCAGGCTCCCAGGATCGAACCCTGTATTGGGCTCCCTGCTCAGTGAGAAGCTTGCTTCTCCCTCTGCTCTGCTCATGTTTCCTCTCTTGCTGCGTCTCTCTCTGTCAAATAAATAAATAAATAAATAAATCTTAAAAGAAAAAAAAAAAAAGAAATGCAAAGGGGGAAAAAACACTAAATATTCTGTGGGGGAAATAATTCATAGAGTATTTTACTGACACTTCGTGTGGGTTTCTGGAAGAGGGAGCAGTTGCTGTGCCAAGTTAGAAGAGAAAGAAAACACAAGGTGCCATATGGGTTCTACTTGTAAAACGCTGGCCCCTCCTCATATTACTGAGGTGAATAAAAGTCATCCCTAAACAAACACATTTCTGATGCTCCCTCCCTGGTAAATGCCACACGGATCTGCGTGTGTGAGAAGCAGTGTGGTTACGAAGCAATGCCTTCTTTTTGGAAAATCTGCCATGGTAACTTCCAGTCAGGGGTTCATGGTGAAGACCTGATGGTAATTTATATCTCTTTCCGGGGCATCCATAATGGCCTGGCCCCTCAGTGAACTCTGTTTTCAGCTGTCCTGAAGGGTGACGGCGTGTCTCTTTGAGCTATATCCACAGGGCCATTCTTCATAGGGTACACAGTCTGTATTTTAAAGCAGAGCAGCTCAAACACATCCTCTACATTTGGGGCAAGTGTCTCCACCTATTTTCAGGAGACACAGAAAGTTCAATCGAAAGACTTCTTTGTCTTTTTTATTCTCTCTGTATTCACTTTGTATGCGCTCTGGTAAACAATAGGGAAACTGCTATGGAAGAAACTTCCATGTATGTCCGGGGCTCTCGGAGTCCACGTGAGGGTACTCAGAGAGTCAGCCCTCCTACATTAGGGAAAGACCTGAACAACCAGGCTGAGCAGATGGGTTTTGTTGTTGAACAAAGGAAGCAGAAGAAGAAAACATTGGCAGAAGAAGAATAGAAACTAGGTCAAACAGAAAGAATTTCTTGAATGGCCCAGGGAGAGAGAGTCTGGATGGGAACGCAGGAAAATTTAGACTGGCCTGAGTCCGCCTAAGAAGACTTCTCCTCTCATCTTCATGTATTTGCTCTCCATGTGTGGACAAAGTCACGGACACAGAGAAACCACTTTTCTGCATCCAAAGCGCCTCCCTGGAATGTTTGTGGCCATTGATGTTATTCCTGAGAAGGTCAAGGAAGTTATGGGTGAAATCACTTTCTTCCAGAATCGACTCCCTCAAAAAGGAAATACCAAAGCCTTTACTATGGCAGAGAAAGTGGTATTTCATAACCGAGTCTATTTGTGGGTGTTTCTCTACCACTGTGATTATTAATATGTCTGTTTCCTCTAAGGCTTAAAATTAGAACACCAGGCCCGAGTTTGTTTACAGTTCAGCATGTGCGGGGCCTGAACCACACAGCACGACCAACAGGAAGCGCGTGTGGAGGGCATCACCACTCTCCACACCAAAAGCATCACCCCTGGTGTGTTTAGACAGGAAAACCCAGAAAAATGAGCACACCGTAAACGTTGCCAGTGATTCAGAAACCCAGCTATCTGGAAGCGATAAAAAAAAAAAAAAACTACGATTGATAAAAGCTTCCCTTGTTAAATTTAGGCCACACATACTCTAAATAAAATATACCACTTAGGAAATGATTTGTGTTGATAAAACTTGATGGAGTTGTTTTTCCAAATGTCTTCTCCCTGCTGGGAATTTCACACTTTGGCAGGCTCTCCTTGGGCCTCCGCAGTTGCCAGTCTCCTTCCATGACCTGACCTGGTGTTGTTTATACGGCTGTTTACACATTTCTTAACAACCTTTGCAAAGGGACTTTAATGACTTTCACTCCTGGCTGTGCTTAGCTTGAATCAGAGCTCCAAAGGCTGCCAGTGTTGTTCTGTTTATCTGTGTGGTGCCCTGCCCCAACGTCCCCCCAACCCCCCCGCCTCCCCGAGGGGCCTGGAAAGCATGTTGCGGGTTAGAGATTTCTAGATGATTTGTAAAACTTGGGCTGTACTTGTTAGAAATGAATTATGGTGAGGCCATTTAAATACTGAAATTAGGGCCTGTCATCATGTTTCAAGGGGGCTAGCCTGGAAAACTAAACATTAATATTTTGAGTTTTTGAGTCTGTTGGAAGAAGTAGAATGACAAGGTCTGAGCTCCAGTACCCATCAGTTGTATGATGGAGGGCAAATCTACCATCTTTCCTGGGCCTTGGTTTCCTCATCTGCTGAGTGACGGGAGTGAAGTAGAATGACCTCTGATGTCCAGCCATGTTGGACAGGCTGAGCTCAGGGATTGTTATTTAACCCCAGACAGGCGGCTCATATTTGGCAAAAGATTAGGAAGGATGAAAAGCTCCCCCTGCAGATGTCTTGATGAATATTATGAGAACAGCATTTGATTTTTAGGCCAGCATAATATTTTACAGTGTGAGGTGGACAACTGACAGTCAAGTTGTATAATTCAGGCCAGCTGTTAAATACACTAAAGTGAGAAAAGAGAAGTTGTTTTTCATAATGTATTCAAAAGACAACAACCAGGCAATGAACTTTACATTTTAATCTTCCTATGTAAGAGAGTCTCAGATAAATTTATACTCTCTGGAATAGCTCTCACTTTACCTACATATAAACTTTCCTCCCAAAAAGAAAATACAAACAAGATCCCAATTACCAAGAGTGATTGTTTTAAATTGGGCATTGCCAATTCTTCTTGCTTTATAGAGACCATTGTAAAATGGAGAAATCAGGAACCTATCATGAAATGAGTGGGGCAGAGTCTGAAAGACCAGGAGCACCTGGGTGGACAGAGTAAGAATGTTCTGGAATTGTAGATGAGCTGGGATTATAGATGAGCATAACCCTGTGGTGCCCTAACTTCTGTAGCATTCACACAGGTTGGACGGGTCACTGCTGAAATCAACAGCATTAATATTAGCAAAGTTCTGTGGCTAAAAACCTGCCCCTCATAGAAATAGCAAATTAAAATATAACTGGGTCCATCTGGCATTAGTGCAGTTTTGAACCCTTCTTATTGGGAAGCAGGAGTAAGACGTGTTGGAATCACGTGACATTTCAAAACAAGGTCACTGTCTATTGTGACAACTGGATTCACTTACTAGTAAGATTCGGAACTGTTCTAAATTCTGAGAAAGTATGTCAAAACAAAGTAATGTAAATGGGGAGATCTTCCCATTTCACACATCCATTACTAGAGGAATACCCCCCTATAAACATCTTTCTACAATCTGCAAGATCTTGTGGTAAGTTATTTTGGTGTAAGTTTCTTAAATTGGTGATTTGAGGGTCGCTAGAGTCATGGATTTTTACTTGAGTCCCCAGCACATGCTTATCAGACATCTAATAGGGATACTCGGTCTGGGTACGAACTGAAGAAGGCACAAACATGGTATGTTGGCCTCAAAGAGCTTCAAGTCTAAAGAAAGGGAATGCTAGATAATTTGTGATGCAACAGAAACTATGATGGCAAATAACAAAAGCAACATGAGCTTCTTTCTCTTGAGGATTCTCTTTTTTATAGCACTTGGGAGACACATGCTCATATTCACTCTGAATGTTGTGTTCCCATATGCTTGGGTCACTGGTTCACTTAGATAATGAAAGCAGCTTCTTTTCTTTTTTTAAAGATTTTATGTATTTACTTATTTGACACAGAAAGAGCACGAGGTAACATAAGCAAGGGGAACTGTAGTGGGAGAGGGAGAAGCAGCTCCCCACTGAGCAGGGAATCCAACAAGGTGGGGCTCGATCCCAGGACCCCGAGATCATGACCTGAGCCAAAGGCAGATGCTTAAACAACTGAGCCACCCAGGCACTGCCGAAAACAGCTTATTTTAAAAGATTTTCTGACTGTTTTGTTTTTTTTTGTTTTTGTTTTTTGTTTTTGTTTTTTTTTTTTACAGCATTACCAAGCTGTATGATACCTGCACTACAAGGGTCTCTCAGTGACCTGAACTCCTCTCTTCTGGTGATCTATCTTGCCCCTGCCTACCTTATTATCTGGGTCATTACTGACCTTGATATTATTCAAAAACTGCAACAACTTTATAACATCTCCCCAGCAGGATCTATCCCTCTTATGGACCAGTGGGCTGCTGTGATATTCCAGATTTCTCTTCCCTTTTCCAAATGGGAGTTTTATTTCAGGTTAACTGTTTTTGCCTCACCATTGAGTACAGGAGATGCGTTTGTGACTGGGTGCATTGGGGATGGCAGATACCATGTCTTTTTATTCTAAGTTGATGGACACAAGGAGCCATACCACATCTAACTGGGAGGACTACACAGTGTGCTCTAGGAGTACGAGAAAAAATAAAAAAATATATGTAGTTTTAAATTTGGCTCATACAGTAAATTAGAAAGAGATGAGTGATCAGGAGAAAAGTAAGCTGGGAAAGGGAGATTAGTTATGTGGGAGATGGAAGTTTTGGGTAGTTAGAGAAGAATTCACTGGAATCAAGTAAAAAACATGAGAGAAAACGCTAATACAGAAGAGTAATTAACGAGATCCTACATTTGAAGAATTGGATTTTAGTAGAGAATTGACAGAACAGAGAAATAATAAAAGAAACTTCCCATAGCTTAAAGGAGAAAGTTAACCACACTACTTCATAAAAGATGAGAATCAAGCTAATATTAGATAACTATATCCATGTAAACTATATGCTACAACCAGCAGTGAATGCTAGAAGCAATGACTTTAAAGTTTTGAGGAAAAACTATTTTTCTCAAAACAGGTGAACCAGCCAAGCTATCAGTTAATTGCAAAGCCAGAATAATGACTGGCAGAACTCAGAAAGTGTACCTCCCAAGAACACTTTATTGAGTCTGTTAGTAAACCAGGGAAGAGGAAAGCATAAGTTCCAGTAAATAGTAGATTCTACCAAGAAGGCAGTGAAGGGAGTCTAAAAACGACTGACCATTGCCCAGAAGAACTAGTCGTTGCTAGTCCTTAGCAAGAGTTGGTCCTAGAGAGAACTAGAAGGCAGTTAGTTAACAAGAGGATAGGATAATAGAAGTCTCTAGAGGAAAAAAAAAAAAAAAAGGTAAAGTCCAAATTTAGAGGACATACTTGAAACATTAGAAAAAGGAAAGGATTTGATAAAGGTATATAATGAAAGGGATGGTGAAAAAGGAAACTAGAAATCCAGGGAAAAGAACAATAAGTCATTAGAAAGAGAATATACCCATAATATGTTACTCAACGTGGTGATTAAGGACATTTGCTTAGTCATAAAATGCAAATGTCATTGATTTATTTTTTGCTCTTAGAATCAACTTATATACAAGTACTGAGGACTTAACTATGAGTATCGAGCTCAATATAAAGATTATTTACCTTGAGAATGCAACAATAAAAATGTCAGTCAAAAGTCAAAAGAAGAACATGAGAAAGGCTGAAGAAGTAGAAGCAAATATAAGCAAAACATATAAATAGGATGCCTAGAGATTCTGTGGAAGGTATATAATAAGATGCTGAAAAATAGAATTTAAAGGATGGAAAGAGAACAGGCAAGATTCAGTTTTGAGCAGATAATTAATGGGATTTAATAATTAAATGAATAGATGTCAGGGGTGTGGAGATGGGTTAGAATAGAATATGGCTCCAAAGTTCTCCCCCTGAATGAGGAAGACTGATGGTACCACTAAGTTTGATGGTCAAGTTCCTGAGGACAGGAACCATCTGTTTTTGAACTAGTAGATCAAGAAGAGAGGATTACAGGAATTGGGGAGGGATGCTGGGGAAGGAGAGGGAGAATGATTGATTAACCAAGGTTAATCCCTTTTCATGAAGGGAAGAGATGGGTTCAAGATCACAGGGAGGATATAACCTTGAAAAGAAGGAAGAAAAATAGAGGATTCATAATTCAGTAAGACTACAGTGAATTTGGAGGGTAATAAGATCAGAGCAGAATCACCCGGAGGGATTTAAAAATTCCCAAGAGCCAGGCCACATCCTAGACCAATTAGGTCGGTATCTTTAAAAAAAATGACATCCAGGCATGAACATTTTTAAAGCTTCCAAAGTGATCACAACATCAGCCAAGGTCTAGAGCTACTGAATTAGGTGATACAGCTTCCGCCAGTCAGAGGTGAGGCTGCCTGCTAAGGGTGAAATAGAAAAGTTTGGCGGCCCGAAAAGAAAAAGCAAGCAAGCAAACAAACAAACAAACAAAAAAACCAAAACCAAAACCACATTTATAGCAGCTGCAATAGGGAAATCCAAACGGATCCTAGCAGAGAAGGATAAAAGTCTTGGTCAGCAGCAATGGGATCTCCCACTTTTGCACTGCCTACCCCCCACCCCATGCCCACCCCTGCACATTCTCAGTGGAGGATACTTGGTTTTGGAACGAACTCAATACTAGAAAATGTGATTTTCCCCTCCTACCTGAAAAAGTGATGTAGAAGAAAAGTAGGCCTTAGCCACACAGCCAAAGAGGGTATTGTGAATGTCAAAGGGATGTGTGCATCTAGGGACTTGCTAAAGAATTGTAGAAAGATTAACAGTGAGGTGCAAGGTGCCTGGTGACACATAAAGTCAGAGGGAATTTGGGAAAAGGGACTGGAAGTCATGTGACCAGCACAAAGGATGAGGCCAAAGGAAAGAAATACTTAAGAGAATAAGAGATTCTGGTTGGAGAGGTAGGAGTCAGCACTTGAGACATTAGCAAGGTAAGTCAGTTCTAAATCCCAGGCATAGCTATACTGTTGAGTGCTTGAGAGCATAAAAATAAAGGCTATTGAAGGCAAGGAAATAAAGGAGTTATGAGCATCTTCAACAAGAGGGAGAGCCAGGAAGAATGCTGTAAAGGTACATTGTGGAGAGAGAGACTGGACACAAAGCAGGTGTTGGAGTGAAGAAGCCCCCCCTATCTAAAGGAGGGGCTAACAGAAATGGGAAAAAGATGGTATGGTGATGAGTTAGGGACCACAGAACACCTTTCCTTCAGGATTACAATCCACTGAGAAAGTATCTTACCCATTCAGTAACCATCCTTAGGAAATCCTAGAAAAATGTAATATAGAAGCCATACGAAAATTTACCTTCACACATGAATTACAGGCCTGTAACATCAAGGAATCTGTTCTGCAAATGAAGACATTTAGAGATATGCCTTAGAGTCTGGTACTTGTGCAAGGTGCTTATTGCTTGTTATAAAAAAAAGAAAGGAAGCATCCTAAGTGTCCATCAATAGTGGAATGGATAGAATAAATGTGGGTAAAATAAATAAGAGAAAATATTATACATGCAGGTATAATTGTCTAAGTATGAGATAGTTCTTATAATAATATGTTTTACAAAGAAGTAGAAGAAGAAAAAGGAGGAAGAGGAGGAAAGCTGCAGAGTAATACAAAACACCGTTTTTACACATTTTAGGAAACATATGTGGTAATAGGATAAATTGAGGACTGGAAAGGGGAACCTGGGTGGCTCAGTGGGTTAAACCTCTGCCTTCCTGGGTCCTGGGACCCAGCCCCACGTCAGGCTCTCTGCTCAGCAGGGAGCCTGCCCCCGCCCCGCCTGCCTCTCTGCCGATTTGTGATCTCTGTGATTGTGATTTACTCTGTCAAGTAAATAAATATAATCTTTAAAAAATTGAGGACTGGACAAATAGCAAATTCAAGATACTGGTTACATCTGGCAGTGGGGGGGCCTGGGGCTTACGGGTGGGGTTGATGCTGGAGAAGGACACAAAGAGGTTTTAAACTATTGCAAAAAGCAAACAATTGAAGAGAATATAATATTTGTTAATACTGAGGATCAGTAAATGACTGTTTTAAAATATTTTTCCTGTATTTTTTGATAGGTACATGTATGAATTCAAATAAAATTCCTTCTATGGAAACACTTGCATTCAGAAATGCTAACTCTTCGGGGCACCTGGGTGGCTCAGTGGGTTAAAGCCTCTGCCTTCGGCTCAGGTCGTGATCCCAGAGTCCTGGGATCGAGCTCCACATTGGGTTCCCTGCTCAGCGGGGAGCCTGCCCCCCCCCCCCCCCCCCCTCCCGGCCCCTCTGCCTATTTGTGATCTCTGTCTGTCAAATAAATAAAAAATAAAATCTTAAAAAAAAAAAGAGAAGAAAAAAAAAAGAAATGCTAACTCTTCATCATTCCCAATATCATTGAGGACAGCATCCAACTTATTCCCATTTTGCAGGTGACAAAATGAGGCTTTGGAAGAGGAGGGCTAGTGTGGACAGGAAGATGGGACAAGATGTGGGATGTCTATAAGTGGCCCAACCCAAGACTCCTTAGACACCAAAATGCCTTTTATTTTACACTTCTATAAAATAATTTATATGCACAATTCCCACTGAGTCATGCTCTTCTAAGGCTGTGCTTCTAAGGTTTGTGCTCTTCCAAGGTTTGGTTCAATGAATGATTCAAACTAGTCTTAGGATGTACTACAGGACAGTATTTTGAGTCTGAGATTTAAAAAGAGATCTGTTTTGGGTCATTTTCTTTATGTCTTTTTCTAGGACCTTTACCTTTTCAAGGAAAAAAAAAATCTAATTTCTACCTAACAAATTTCTCTGGAAGGTTCTCTTTCTCCCAGCCCATTCACTGTCATTCAAACATGAGAACTTATATGTTCTCTATAAATATTTCAACTTCCCTAGAGAACTACAAGTACCTTATCAGTTAGCAAGAAGTCAGGATGGTAAGACTGATGGAACATCCCATTGATATAAGGGGGCAGGTCCAGTGAAGGGTTTATCTTTAGGTGGAAGCTACTCCCCCTCCATGACTACTATTTGAGGACCTGTATTTCATACCCATCACCAGCAAAGAAGTGAATCTTCAAGGGGCACCAAATTAAAGAATGGATGTCTCAGGGATTGCCTTGCTAGGCTTAAAGGGCCAGTAGCAATTTGTAAGATCAAAATCATCCCACGTTTCCTTAATTCCAAGGGTAGTGAAAGCTGTTTATGATGCACTGTAGTCAGAAGAGTAAAATTTTAGTTATATAAAATGAAAAGGACCCTTAGTGAAGAAAACTTATCAATTCACTTCACTGAAAGAATATTCCTGGTGCAATTCAAAGAATTTGGATTATGGAAAAGAGATCTAAGTAGAGCTTATTTTAAACCCTGTCTTTTGTATAAACTATTAAAAGCCTATTTTCTTTTCCCCATTTTTAAAATAACAATGGTGGATGTTAAATCAAATGAGAGAGTGAGCTTGAAAGCACTTTGAAAAGCAGAAAGCAGAATTCTAAGTGTAACCACTTCTGTTCACTAATGATAACTATTATTGAGCAAATTTGCTATGTGCAAGGCATATCTGAACATGCATTATCTCATTGAATGCCAGCAGCAGCTCCAAGGGGCAGACTCAGTGGTTTTGTCCATTTTACAGATGAGGTGACTGAGGATTGGTAAGTATCAGGAACTTGTTCAAGGTTTCAGGAGGTCTAAGTGGGTTAGTACCCTGATGATGTTTGACTTCAAAGTCCCTGCTCTTACCTATTCACTATCAGAGTTTACAGGGGATTCAAGAGAGGGGTCTCTTTTTTTTTTTTTTTAAGATTTTATTTATTTATTTGCTAGAGATCACAAGCAGGGAGAGCAGAAGACAGAGAGGGAGGAGGGAAGCAGGCTCCCTGCTAAGCAGAGAGCCCGATGTGGGGCTCTATCCCAGGACCCTGGGATCATGACCCGAGCTGAAGGCAGAGGCTTTAACCCACTGAGCCACTCAGGCGCCCCGAGAGGGGTCTCTTTTACCCTCTTTTACAATCTTTGTTATTAGGGGATTTTTAGTATCAGTTATCAGTTAGTGTACTAGTGTATTCTTTCAAGATTTATTATATATACATTATAAATAAGATTTATTATATATTCAATATTTAATAATATATATTCATTAATATAATATATATTTTCAAGATTTATTATATATTTATACATATTATATATGTATATGTATATATATATACACACACAATGTGTGTGTATAAGTAGCAATGACACAAAAATTCTGCCTTTGCCCTCAAGTGGCTCAGTTTAGCAGCAGAACCAGTAGAGATAAAGAAAAACAGAGTGCAGCCCAGTAAGTGGCTGGCGGCCTTTGACTTGTGCAGTGTGCAGGCCCCTGTGCTTGGTTTAATGCTCTGGTGTTGCCATTTTGAAATTCTTGATAATTTTTTAAGAAGGCAGCCTTCCTTTTCATCTTCCCCCGAACCCCACAAATTATGTAACAGGTCCTCATTCTGACAGAAATGCAAATGATGTCCTACAGGAGCCGGGGCAGGGTTGGGGGAATCGGACAAGTATGGCAGACGGGAGGTGAGAAGCCTCATGGGCACAACACATCTGGGGGTGCTGAATGTCCAGTGGACCGACAGGACTCCCCTGAAGGAGCCACACTGGGTTCGAAGGCAGAAGCTGTGATGGCAGTCTGGGCCGGTGCGGTTCTTGGGCACCAGTATTAAAAGTCTAGGATGAGGGAGGGAATGGAGTCCAGTTGCCTGCAGCCCGTGAGGACAGCATGATGGGAAGGTACTGAGTTAACCTGAGCTAGGACTCCACTACCTACTTAGCATGTGTCAAGGAATAATAATAACAACTTTATAGTGTTTACTAAGGGCTCGGCTCTATTCTATTCTACTTGGATCGAACCATTCAATTTCCCTAGCCACCTGATGTGGTAGGTACTGTAGAAAAGAACAATTTTCCTTTAAAGAAGATATCAAGGTATAGAGAGGTTAAGTTACTTTCTCAACATCACACAGCAAGCAAATGATAAAGATTTGAACCCAAGCAGTCTGTCTCCAGTTCGTGCTTCTAGCCACTCCAGTGTACCAGTGCATTATTCTTTCTAAAATCAACACACTCCCATGCTTACGATGAAGATAAAATTCCTTAACATGGGGTGGGGGGCACCGGAGCAGTGCAGGCTGACTCGGTCTGACTCTTGATTTCAGCCCAGGTCATGATCTCAGGGTTGTGAGATCAAGCCCCATGTCAGGCTCTGCACTGGGCATGGAGCCTGCTTAAGATTCTCTCTCTCTTCCTCTCTCTCTGACCCTCCCCTACTCCCTCTCAAAAAAAAAAAAAAAAAAAAAAAAAAAAATCTTAACATGGACTAACCATCCTAGACTGAACTCACCACCTCTGCAGTGTCCTCTCTCTCACTTGTTCTTTATTTCAGATGCTGGAGCTGTGCAGCTTCCTCCTGCTTGCAGCTGATTGTGTTTTCCCAGGATGACCACCATGATATGTTTCAATCCACATTCACTTCTTAGAATGTGACAGTGAAGATCCTTCATGAAGACATGAGGTCTGGGTCCCCCTCTCCTTTGAATATGGGTGGACCTATGGTTACAGCAGGAATGTTGCTGTCTGATATACAAAAGGAGCCCATAAAGAATAATACAGCTTCCATCTCATTCTCCTAGGATGCTAAATCCAGTTCTCGTGTGGTAAGGAACTGGAGAGCTCACATGGGAAGTCTTTTGGATCTAGGTATTTTGGTCCATAGCCAAGCTGAGGGCCCCGTGGATAGCCAGCATCTCATTGCAGATGGGTAAAGAAGCCTTCAAGATGACTCCAACCCCAACCCCCTCCATGGCTTGGCCATGACCCTGAGGAAGAACTGGTTCACTGGGCCCAGCCAGTCCCTGGAACTGTGAAAGGTAATCACAAAATGATTGTTGTGTCAAGCCACTGAATTTTGGGGGTGAATTTTACATGGCAGTGGATATTGGGAGAGGACTTCTGCTCCTGCTGTGTTTTCTGTCCACATTGCTCTCACCTTCCTCTTTTCCTACACAAAGTTAAATATCATAGAAGCCCCTCCAATGGCATCCCCAAGCCACTCCACCCCCATCATGGTGCTAGGTCGTGTTGCTTTGTCATCTGCTCTTGGAATCTTCTTCATTTCTTTTGGAGCAGGAACCACAAACTTTTTTCTGTCAAGTGTTAGATAATAAGTAAGTTCAGCTTTACAGACCACGTGGTCTCCATTTTCAACTACTAGATTCTGCTGCCAAGTTATGAATATGAGCGACAGTATGTAAATGAACAGGCAGGGCTGTGTCCTGATACACATTTACTTACAAAGGCAGTCAGGGGTCAAATTGAGCCCAAGGGCCATAGTTTGACAACATCTGCTTTAGAGCAAGAGTTCCCAAACTTGTCTGCAGAGCAGAGTTACTTGGGGAGCTTCAGAAACTTCCAAAACTCAGGCAACGCCCCAGATTTTTTGGAAGAAGATCCACAGGTATTGGATAAATCTAATGGGCAAGAAGCACTGAAGGTCAAGGCTATCCAGCCTTGTCTCCACTTGTCATTAGGCATTCCTGAGTGCACCTGCAGCTTTGGTAACAACTCTCACCAGACTGGAAACTCGTGAGAGCAGCTTTTACTTTGGGTTAGATCCCTTGGACCCAACCAGTGTCTGGGACATGGCCTGCTCCATGGTCATCAATTAAGCAAATGAATAATAAATACTGGTTGAATGAACATGTTGAACCTCCCTCAATCCTCAAATCTTTAATAATTTTTCATTTTTTCCATCATTCTATTCAGGCATCCTCTTTTTCTGTCTTCCCACAGGTTCATTTCTGGCTCTTTTTTCCTCCTCAAAACTTACTTAAACTACCTCCCACCATATCAGTCACACCTGACCTTCCTTGTCTGTTCCAGCTGGGTTCACCTTAATTCAAGTCTTCACCAATTTTTCCTGGATTCTTCAGAAATCTTAACTGCTCTCTCCACCTCCTGATCTCTTCTCCTTCTCTCCCTCCCTCTCTCCCTCATCCATTCTGGAGCAGAACAATGTGGGCTTTTGTGCCATGAGTGCCATGGGTTTGGACTGAGGTCTAGGTACCAGAATGCTCTTGGTCGGGGAAGTCATCAGTATCTCTGAGCCTCTGTTTCTTTATTTGAGTCATGGGGTTGAAACATTTCTGTGAGGAGTTGGCAAGCCACACAGAACAGGCTAAAACTGAGCCAGCCCCATAGCAGGCATCAGTGCCCGTTGTTATGTTCACCCTTCATCTCAGCTGGCTTCCCTGAGACACTTCCCCATCCCCCCCACCACCACACAGTAGTTTTGTTGACTCTGTTTTGTTGACTCCGATAGCCCCATGGTTGCTATATTATACCCTCCAAAGCTAGCAATTTTAGGATCTGTGTGATCCGATCCCAGCCAACTTTTCTTTACAAAACTTCCTCACGTTTTAGCCAAACTGAATGGCTTGTTCTTCCATTATCTTTTCTTTCCTGTCTTTCCATGCCTTTACCATTGCTCCACCAACCTTCACTGGACTCTGAATCCTGGCAGTTGAAATTGGATTCATCTTTTCAAGCCCAGCTCACAAGCTACTGTGCTCATTAAGACTTTCCCTCTTCCCCCCATACATTCTTTCGGGGTTCCTGCTGATCAGTCCCTCCTTCATGGCATTATATGTCTTGTGCCAGTATTATCAGTGTCTAGGTATTATCAGGTGACTTTTGGAGCTACTGTCTAATTAAATTTTGTGTGTCCTTGGTACATTTTTCTGAACCACAGAGCTAATCCAATAAATCTTGGGATACATTTCTCACTGAATGAATGCGCCCAGTTCTACAATTGGGACAAAGGGATTGCCTTAAAAGGAAAAATCTTGGCAAGAAACCATACATGATTTTGGAGGTGATTCAAAGTTGTAGTTCTAAAGTTGAAACTGGATTCCTCAAGTGCCAGTGGCAAAGACAAACTGTGTGGAGAACAAATGTACCTTGTTTGTAAACAGAGTTTGCAAAGATAAACCAGTCCATCTCCCATATGTGTTTTCCAGCTGGAGCTCATAAGCAATTTCCCCAGAGTTCAGGCTTTGGTGTGGGGGTATCCCCCCTGCAGATTAAGCTTTGCTGCCTTAATGCATAACACACCTCTAGATTAGGTTACAGGGCGACTCCACATGCTGCCAGAAGGGGGTTTGCCCTGGAAAAGGTGTAACTGCCAAGATCTCTCTATACCCCCATCCCATTTCTTGCTTCTTACGGAGGGTAATTGCAGACACTTCTGAATATAACTATAAACGTGGTCTGTAGATTTCTTCTTCTACTTTAGTCCTGGATAAGTAGTGACTTCTCTGCCCAAGCTCCAGATTAGACTGTCCCCTGCACATCCGTGTTACGAACTCGTTCTTAAAATAAACTGAACTGAACAGATTCCATGGCTCAGAGCAGCGATCGTGGGCCACTGGTTAAAGAGGAGTAACATTTGACCAACGCCAAACTTTAGCAAGTCTCTTTGTCACCCTGTGGAAATCCAGACATGTCTGGGTATGAAAACTGTTTGGGTCTCATGTGGATTTTGTTGTAATGTTTAAAGATATATTTGTAAGGCTGAGTTCCTGGGTAGCATCCAAAGCAGGAGAGGTGCCTGCTTGGATGCCGGTTCTGGAAATAGCTTTTTGTATAACCTAAGGCAACCAGCTGTTCTGGTTTGCCTGGGATGGAAGAGTTTCCCAAGTTGTGGGATATTCAGTGCTAGAATTAGGGAATTAGGGAAGTCTAGAATTAGGGAAGTCTCAAAAAACTGGGAACAACCGGTCATCCTAATAATAGCTGGTGGATAGACAAAGTTACATAAAAGAAACTTTTTTTTAAAAAAGATTTTATTTATTTATTTGACAGAGAGAGATCACAAGTAGGCAGAGAGGCAGGCAGAGAGAGAAGGGGAAGCAGGCTCTCTGCTGAGCAGAGAGCCCGATGTGGGACTCAATCCCAGGACCCTGAGATCATGACCTGAGCCAAAGGCAGAGGCTTAATCCACTGAGCCACCCAGGTGCCCCACATAAAAGAAACTCTTGCTCAGGCACCAGAGTGTGCCAGAATATTTAGTTGGACACTGTGTGTCAACTCCATGTAGATTTCCTTAGGCATATTTGCGTGTCTATGTTTCACCTTCATATATTTATATCACACACATTGCTATTAGACGGAACCATAGGAATTGCCCAAATGGCCAAAGGTACTTGAGACTACACAGCTTTCTTTGAACAGCAGATTCTTATTTCATGCCTCCTTTCACCAGGCCAGTACCCTTCTAAGAAGGCGGTAACCTCAAGAATGATCTTGCACTCCAAGGCATTTAATTAAATACAGTTGCTTCTCAACAGTTTGTTACAAAAAATTACAAATATATAAAAAATTGGGAAGAATTTTATAGTGAACATCCTTATTTCCACGGCCTAAATACTGTAACTGTTAACATGTCGCCGTATTTGCTTTATCCCATTTCTATCTGAACAATGATCTAACCATCAAACTATCTTACTCTTTGGATGTATTTCTAAGTGAATTGCAGACATCAGTACCCTTCACCCCTAAACATTTCAGCATGCATATCATTAACAAAAGTTCAATATTTATTTGCATGCTTTTAAAAAAAGATTTTATTTATTTGAGAGAAAGCAAAAGAGAGAGCATGAGCGGGGCGTGGGTAGGTGAGTGGAGAGGCAGACTCCTCCCCCAGAGGGACAAGCAGACTCCTCACTGAGCAGGGAGCCCAATGCAGGGCTTGATCCCAGGACCCTGGGATCTTCACCTGAGCCGAGGGCAGACACTTAACCAACTGAACCACCCACGTACGTGCCCCTGCAGACTATTTTAAACGTAAAATTTACATTTTATGAAACACTTTATAATTAAACATATTATTTCGTGACTTCTGACAGATGCATATACCTGTATAAAATTTCAAACTCTAGTCAAGGTATGGAATATTTCCGTCACCTTGGAAGTTCCCTCAAAACTCCTCTGTAGTCAATCCTTGCTGCCCACTCCACCTCCAGAGGTAACTATTGCTGATTTTGTTCACAATCTGACATTGTTCACAATGTCATAGAAATGGAATCATTTCTATGCAGTAAAAACTAGTTCACGTAAGACTTCTTTCACCCAGCACAAACTTTTCGAGATTTATACATGGTTTTGCATGAATCAGTAGTTTCTTATTTGCATTGTATTATCAAATGAACACAGCCCAATCTGTTTACCCACTTTCCTACCGATGAACAGAGGAGTGGGTTGTGGATGGGTTATTTCTAGTTTTTTACAATTATGAATAAAGCCGCGACGAACATTCTTTCTATAAGTCTTTCTTTCTGTATACATATGTTTTCCTTTCTCTTGGTAAAAACCTAGAATTGGGACGGCTCAATCACAGGCAGGTATATGTTTACCTTTAAAAGAAGTTGCCAGAACTTTTGCCAAAGAGGCTGTATCCCACCTGCAATGTATAGGAGTCCTGGTTACTCCATGTCCAAGGTAGGATTTATATCTGCCAATCTGCCATTTTCTTACCTGCTTTCTATTTGCCTAAGTCTTTTTTTTTTTTTCCTGTATTTTTCTATTACTGTTATTTTGTTAAACACTTATTTTCTAGTGTACCAAATTAATTCTCTTGTTTCTTTTACTATTTTTTTGAGTTATTATCTTGTCGATTGTCATAGGAACCATAATTTATATCTAAATTTAAACATGCTAGTTCTGATTAATACCAATTTAATTTCAACTGTATAAAAAAGTTTTGTGTTTATATAGCTCTATACCTTCCCTCCTCCTTTGTACCATTGCTGTATATAAATTATATCTTTATACTTTATATGCCCATCAATACAGATTTATAATTACTGGTTTTTCAAGTGGTCTTTTAAATCAGATTAGATTACCAAAAAAACATCAAAACAAAAAAAATTTATATTGTCCTTTATATTTATCTATGTAGTTACTGTTTCTGATTCTTATTTCTTCACACAGATTCCAGTTGTTTTCTAGGGTCCTCTCATTTCAGATTAAAGGATGCTCTTGAGCTTTCTTGTAGGCAGGTCTTCTACTAACAAACTCTCTCAATTTCTGCTTATTTGAGTATGTGTTAGTTTCTTTATTTTTGAAGCATAATTTTGCTGGATATAAAATTCTTATTTGACAGCTCTTTGAATATTTTATGCTACTGCTTTCTGGCCTTTATGGTTTCTGCTAAAAAGTCAGCTATTAATTTTATTGATGAACATTTATACATGATGAGTTGTTCTCTTCAGCTTTCAAAATTCTTCCTCTTTCTACAGATGGATGATGATGTGTCTAGGTTTGTACATCTTGAGATTATTTGGAGCTTGTTGAGTTTCTTGGAGAGGTAGACGATGGTTTTCATCATATTTGGGATTGATTTTAATCAGTATTTCTTCAAATATCCTTTTTTCCCCTTTCTCACCTCTCTTCTGGGACTCCAAGTATGTATATTGGTATGTTTGATGATGTCCTGCAAATCTCTGAGGTTCTGATAATTTTTTTCATTCTTTTTATTTCTGTTCCTAAGGCTATACAATCTTAATTGGCCTATCTTCTAGTCCACTAATTTTTAGTGTACTACTAAACTCAATGTACCAACTCAAATGTACTACTGAGTTCCTCTACTGAATTTTTCATTTGAGCATTTATACTTTTCAACTCCATAATTTTTATTTTTTATATAATTCATATTTCTTTATTGCTATTCTCTATTTGACGTGACACTGTTTTTAATTTTTCATTTTATTCTTTGGACATGGTTTGCTCCGGTTCTTCAAACATATTTAAATTAGCTCATTTAAAGTTTTGGGTAGTAAATCTCACATCTGTGCTTCCTCAAAATTCTTTCATTTCTGTATACTGCTTTTTTCTCTGGGGTATGGCCCTGTATTAGTCAGGGTTCTCCAGAGAAACAGAAGGAGTAAATATCCTATATATGCAATTGCTACCTTTAATTTACCCCAAGCTCTGTTTCCACATGCTACCTCATGTACAAGGCTATATTCCCTTTTGTTTCCACTTTTTCACTTGTTTCTCACTTTAGTCTTTGCTCATAAGGATAGGATTTGGACTTCTTAGCCTTCTCAAGGCTGCCACCTAGGACCTGGAACCCGGGGATCACTTCTTTCTGATCTCGCGCACTCCGTTGCCTATCCTGAGCTACAACTACTACTGACCGTCTTGTTTCATGTTTAATATAGCCCACTTTCTCCCCATTGATTCATTTCTGACTTTTGTTCCTTCTATATTAGTCCCTTCTAATTTACTGGAAGGGGCTGTTAAGCTCCCTTACTAATTTTTATCAGAAAGAACAGTCATACTTTCTCAAACACAGGCCCCATCCTGTATTTTCTTATTTCCTGTTCCAAAATGTTTTTTTTTTTCTTTCACAATTGTAAGATAAGAGACACAATGCTTGTATTTTTCATGTAAGGACTATTATTCATATTCAAATTTGTGCTGTTGGAAGACCTCTTTTTGAATCTTTTTGATCTCCAACCATGCTGATGTGCATGAAAATTGTGTCTTAGGTAGAGATATACAAGCTAAAACTCAGCAGCATGTGGATCAAAACCCCATTTAAGAACTGGTTATTTAAAATTGTAAAAAAATTCAAACTAGTAAGATCTTTTTTTTTTTTTTTTCATACATCCTTCTCTGAATTTGAAGATGTGTCATATAACACATATCTGAGATAGTGTGGGAGCAGCCTGGGAATGGTAACTGTGTGCCTAAAACAACAAAGACGTCATGTAGCACTTTGGTTTAGATAAGTGAACATTTGGGCTGAGGACAAGATGTAGGCAAAGGATACTAAAGCTCCAACTAATTAGGGAGTTATCACTTGAAAAGTTACATAGCTCTGGGTCAGCGAAGTAACAGCTATCAAAGGAAACTTCTGGGAGCCATCTTGCTTTCATTTCACAGTCTTCTGATGACAGAATAAGCAGGATGATGTGGTAGCATGTACCCTGAAGTTCACTGCCCTTTCCATGTCAGTGACAAAATAAAAAGATCATGAAGAAATGGACAAAAACATTCTAATAGTTTGACATGCTTATGACTTTTAAATGGATTTTTGTTAAGAATTAACTAGACTCAGCTCAAATAACATAAAATTAAACTTCTTGTAAATGCTGTAAGCAAACAGTCCTATTGCCCATTAAAGTGCTGAAATATATTCAAAATGATTTTGATGTTTTTCTCTGTCATATAAGGATTTTGCTAATAGCCATAGGAAATCAGAGCAAGAAATGGTGAGATAATCCTTCCATCTTTTTTTGCATCCCTATTGCTTCTGAATATGTGATGTGGGAATAAAGGATCTAACAAAGTCCATTGTCTCTTTTTATTTAAGATATACCATGATCATCTTCAATGTGCAAAGTATGGATGTATGTTTGGGAGACGCACACATACATATACATACATACACACACACAAAACCCATTCCTTATGAAATTTACAATCTAAAATATGGTTGTCAAATATGAGCATCCCATAACTAAACTTGGGAGAGAAATTAAGATAAGAAAGATTTCTTGGGGATGTAGTGATTAGGATTTCACTTGAAAGATTAGTCCTTCAAAAAACTTCTTCAAGGTATTCCTTGAAAGAGTAACATATTGAGAGGTGAGTGGCAGAAGCACAAACCCAAACTGGAGGCTGATAGCCCACCATCAGTGGGGCTGGTATATGTCCCACCTTGGTATAATAAGGGGTTCATATAGGGGCGCAGTAGGAGAACACCAAAGTTGAGGCCATGTTGTCGTTACACATCAGATGTGTTCTTTGTACTTCAGGAGCCAGAGCAGCAGCAAAAGCACTGTGGCAGCAGCTCTTCATGGAAGAATATCTTTCATTGCTTCTTAACTTCTCCTCTACCGCACCCAGCTCCTTCTCAGGGCTGCTGCCTCTCCTTGCTGGCCTCGTCCAGCACCCACCTCCCCTCTGTAGCCTATTTCATTTGCTCATTCAGATGGGTATGATTGAATCTTTTTATATTAATGAACTACTTTTTATTTTTTAATTATTTTTTAAAAGATTTTATTTAATTATTTGACAGAGAGAGATCACAAGTAGGCGGAGAGGCAGGCAGAGAGAGAGGAAGGGAAGCAGGCTCCCTGCTGAGCAGAGAGCCTGATGTGGAGCTCAATCCCAGGACCCTGGGATCATGACCTGAGCCAAAGGCAGAGGCTTTAACCCACTGAGCCACCCAGGCGCCCCAGTGAAATACTTTTTAAATTGAACCTTCTCTCACTGAAACAAAACTGAGGCAGCTCCCCAAATGGCACAACATAGGAAGATTTTAAAAGATAAAGACATTAAGGGGGAAGTTTTTTTTTTTTTTTTTTTAAGTAATGTGGGGCTTAACTCAGGACCCTGAGATCAAGACCTGAGCTGAGATCAAGAGTTGGAAGCTTAACTGACTGAGCCACAAAGGTGCCCCAGGGAAAATTTATTTTTAATAAATAAAGACAAAGGCAAAATAAAGGTTGAATTGTAACTACTTGGTGAATTTTAAATTTGGCTCTGAGCTTCTTAGCAACTAGAGAGGAGCAGTATTTATTAATTTTTTTAAAGATCTTATTTATTTATTTATTTATTTGTCAGAGAGAGAGAGAGAGAGCCTGTGAATGAGCAGGGGGAGCAGCAGGCAGAGGGAGAAGCAGGCTCCCTGCTGATCAAGGAGCCTGATGCAGAACTCGATCCCAGGACCCTGGGATCAAGACCTGAGCTGAAGGCAGCCACCTGACCGACTGAGCCACCCTGGCATCCTAAGGGGAGCGGTATTTATAAGATTCACACACCCTATGACATTTTAATCTATAGGCAATTATTTTGATAGCGTTAAAAGTCTTCATTAACTATATTGGAATTAGAAAACAATTTTTAAAAAGTCTTCAAGACTGGGGAAAAAAAAAAAAGCACACAACCCTGAATTCTAGTCCTAGCTCTGCCGGTAATTGCTGTTGGTATGAGTCACCTTAATCTCATTAGGTCTAGTTTTCTCATATGGGAAGAGGCAGCTCAGTTTGAAGAACACATCAAGCCCTTTCCAGCCCTAACAAGGACCAGCCTGTTCCTTTGAGGTTTCTAATAGTTGTTGCCATCTGGGTTCAAATCCTAGCTCTCTTCCTTTCTGGGTGTGTACATTTGAGCAAGTGATTTAAGCAGTTTCCTCTCCTATACAACTGAAACAATTATAAAATAATTGGTAGAGCTGTTTTAAGGGTTAAAATACATACAAAACACTTAGCACATTGCCTGACAACCAATAATTGCTTGGTAAGTGTTAACTGTTAGCCCTCTTAGCTACAGTGGGCAGCTCGGTCAAGGGAACAGAAAAGATGTAGGCGATGACCAGCAATCCAAAAGTGGGAATGCCTCTCCCAGCTACTTGGCAACCTCTAGTGTAAATCAACAGAGGAACGCAGTTTCTTAGCCAGTATCTTTCAGACTTTGCTAACCTGAGTCTCAAAGTCAGAAATATAATTTCTATCTTGACCTGCTACACACACATGCATACAAGCGTATGACAACAAGTTTTCATAAAACAAATCTAACCCTTACTATGAATTCTGCACTTCGATCTATCCTATCTCATCCTATTACCCGATCCTATTTTTCAGTACTGGTTCCTAGCTCCTAAACTGATTGTATGACCTCATAATGGCTCTCGACTGAATAGGTCACATTTAGAAAGGTACCAGACCAGCAAAAAGATCTGATTCTGGTCCAACAGGGTTGAGTACAGGCTCACAGAGCAGGGTTCCAGAGAGGGAGGAAAAGTTGCTGCCACGCCTTCCACCCGCTCTGATGTCAGTTTCAGCCTCCTAAATCCCCCTGCCACACCCGCCACAAGGAAAAACACTAGTTATGCTGAGGCCAAATCCTAAATCCTAATGTATAGATACAAGCAACTCATTTCACTTTTATCCAGACTCTAAGATAAAACTCTCCACCATCAGATGTAGGAGTGAAGTGACAGCTTAAATATTTGTAGATCTCATTCTGCCGGGTTTTTGGTGTCCCACTTATCACTGGGTTAAAAGTGCAATCAGCGAGTGTAGCTTTTCCTGGCCCGCTGTCTACCAGCACTGCCGCTACCCACCAGCACGGGCGTGACCGTCATCAGCACACACCACATTTTTCATAGTGGCGATTTTTGCTTTCAGCTGATGAAGTACTTCACCATCTTGCTATTTGGGGAGCACCAAAAAAGACAGTCTTAAAGAGCAAAGTGCAGACAACAGTATGGTAATTCCATACATAAATCATTATTAGTTGATCATGTGTTTCACCTCTAAGTTTTCTATGAAGATTGGCGACATCCTTATGCAAAGGGGTCATTCTGAAAAACATCTTCCCCCAAAATGCAGACAAGGGAGGAGGAACAGGACTGAGAAGCCCACCTGGGATTGCCGGGTCCAGAATGGAGAAGCAGGATTTGGGAGCAAAACTTTGTCACTGGGTATCTTCCTCTTCTCAGAATTGTCTTATGCTATTCTTCATGTACAAAGAAAACACCCAGAGGTTTTTTAAATGTGCTCTGTTCAATTCAACATGTTCCTTCTTCCAGCTTCTAAAAGTTGTTTGATGTTTCCCCTCTACTCGAGAAGGCCTTTTCCAGGCTGGGTGAGGGATAGAGAAGAGCTGTAAGGCATGGCCCCGCCTTGACAGGGACTGGGAAAATAACAGCTAGTGTTTGCAAGCACTTACCGTGTGCCACGTGCTGTGCCATTTTCTCTTTTGACTCATAGAGCTCTTCTGAGGAGGAGGTACTGTGATTACCGTATGTTGCAGATGAAAACCTGAAGCTTAGAGTCTAAATTAGAGCCAGGCAGCAGGCTCCAGAGCCCACAGTCCTTTCCATGATGCATAAATGGGATGAAAAACTGAACTAAAGGTTGCAGTTTGACAGACCAAAGAGCCAAGCCAGTAGCAATCACTGGCCGGAAACAGTTAAATAAGAGCTTTTTTTTTTTTTTTTTTCTTATTTGGGTCCTTATAGATACACAACAACCCAGATTATTTTCAGAAATACATAAAAAGGTCCTGCACAAAAGATTTTTTGGGCCACACAGATTAATAAGTAGGTCTTTTTCTCCTTGAGTTCATACTAACACGTAGCTTCTCTCCTGTTTAGTCAGGGTCACAGGATAAGAAGTCCTTTCAGAGGAAGAAAGCCTAAGGCTTACTTTCTAGATTAATCACAAAACATGTCCTTATCCAGGGCTGACTCTGTTTATAATGTCACGTAGGCACCCTGACCACTTCTAGACTTATTACTTCACTCTATTATGTTCAAGGTCCAAGAGAGGTGTCCATTTTTATCTTCACTTTTCTATTTAAAACAGCTCTGCAAGTTCGGTGAATGTCACATTTCCCTTTTCCCAGACATATAAATTTGGATTTCCAAAAAATTCATGTGGGGAAATAATTTGCTCTGACTCATTGAAGGATGCCTGAAAGAGAAAGAAAGAAAGAAAGAAAGAAAGAATATTCTTTTTTTTAAGTATTGTTTTTTGTTTTTGTTTTTTAAGATTTTATTTATTTGACAGAGAGAGACAGTGAGAGAAAGAACACAAGCAGGGTAAATGGGAGAGGGAGAAGCAGGCTCCTCTCCGTGCAGGGAGCCCAACGTGGGGCTTGATCCCAGGGCCCTGGGATCCCCACCTGAGCTGAAGGCAGATGCTTAACGACTGAGCCACCCAGGTGTCCCAAGGCAGAATATTCTATTAGGAGAGCATGATGTGCATGATATGATGGTCTGTCCCGGCTGCTGGTCAATCAGGCAAAATGGGCACTGATGAGAACTGAAGGACTCCATCTACCTAGATAGTCTCACAGATGAACTTGCCTCTTGGAGGCTTACAAAGCTTAAGTCTGTCAGGGATGAGACACTCTCATGCTAAGCTGTTAAAACCACCAGACTCACTCCTAGAGCAGCGCATTTCTCAGACCTTCGTCTGGGATCCTTAGTTGAGAGTCACTTAAAGAGCTTACAGAAATGCAGATTCCTGGGGCTCTGCCCTAAGTCCTAGGTGAGGCTCTGGAGCAGGCATTTTATTTTATTTTTTATATTTTGGGGTTTTTTCTTGGTTGTTGTTTTTTGTTTTGGAGTCTGTATTTTAAACAAACTTCTCAAGTGACCACATTTTGAGAAATGCTGTTCTCAACAGTAGCACCATGAACCTCAAGAGAATTACACACCACTGTGTTTGCAGTGCATACATTTTGAGAAATGACAAAACATTCTTCAGTGGTTTTCAAAGCAATTTCTGTAGAATAACAATTCCAAGAGATGATTTATAATGAACAATTTCCATGGTCAAATAAGTTTGGGGGAATTCCTTCCAATATCCCTCCTCTTAGAGGTTTCTAAGATCATATACAAGGTTCTGAGAAGTCCTGCAGGAAAGAAACCAGTTGAACAACACAAGCATTTCCAAAACAGATTTCCCAACAGGACTCCTCTTGGAGATAGCACTTGCTAATTTTCCATGTATTCTTCAGGCCTGCTTTGGGGAAATGCTGGTTACAGACTAATGGCAGGATTTCTAGAGAAGATGAAGGAGGTCTGGTGATGCAGGATCCTTGCTTTAATCCTCCTTTTTAAGGGATCCTTACAGAAAGGTGAGAAACCCCACAGCTTATTAATTACACTTCACATCTGTGTGGTTTTTATAGTTCCACAGGCCCCCTTTCACACCTTTTCTCATTAAAGAAAAATCTTCACATGATTCCTGTGAGCCAAGCAGATCAGGTATTATTATCCCCATATACAAGTGAATAAATACGTTTATCGAGGGTAAAGAGTTTGCCTATATAGGTCATACATTTCTGCACCTTGTGCCTTCTTCAAATCATCCAAGCTTTTGATGACCTGGCAGCTAAGGTTCTAAAAACACATCAGCCTGGAGCATTTTGCTAAATTCATGAATAATGTTTTATCTTTTTTTTTTAAATGGGAATAGTGGTGATACTGACTGGCCACGACTAGATATAGCCGTGAGTTATTTTTCCAATAGTGGGGATGAATGGACTTGAACTTGGGCTTCTTCTATCCTACACCCTGGAGAGTCCAGGGGCCCAGGTTATGACATAGAGCAAGCCATGGCTGGGGGTGAGTTTATAACTGGGAAGTTATTTCCATCCATGCAATTTTGTTTGAGCTTTATAAGACACGAACTAAATTGCTCCTAAACTGTGACCTGATTGCATGAGTTAACATATTCCATTGATATGACTGTATTTCTTTTAGCAAATAAAACCTGAGGCCCTGAAGAGTTGTTATCCTAGTACCTTTGGTCTTCTCTTTTTTCTCTAGGATATTTTTCCCCTTTCACTTTTCCCAGCTTAACTTCTTGAGGGCCTATTCCAATGTCTTCTAGTGCCAAGACTTAGGAACTTTCACTAGCATGACTGTCAAAAAAAAAATATTTGGACTGATGGCTAAATTTTAAGATTCCATGTTTAAACACATCTGTAACAAACTCTTCTGAACAGCAAGCGTGGCTAAATGACATATTCCTAGATTTAATATCCCTCCCTTTGCCCTCCCTCATCCATCATCCACCATCCACCATTAAATCTTGATGTTTGGGGCAAGGTTGGGATGTGACTATAGTTAGGTGTAAACCTCAAAGATTATTAAATATGTGTAACTTAGCAAATTTCCCCCAAGTTTTAGTTTCTACATATTTTTTTTCAATGTCAAGAAGATTGACCAAATTGTACATGGCAACTCCTCCTTTTCTAGATTAAACTAGGCCTTGTTTTCTTAGGCTTTTTAACTATAAAAAAATGCAGACTTTTCTAGAAACACTCCATGCCCCACCCCAACCCTGTAATCTGTTTTGTTATAATGGATCCAGAGAAAATAAAAATGCTTGTTTGAAGTCTACACCATTCAAGGGTAAACTGTGTCTCACTTTGAGTCACATTATACGTTCATTGTATCTAGAAAAACAATTTGGATAATAAAAGTGCCAAATGTTAACTCAAGCTATAAACATATAATGGCATATTTACATCATGCATCAAACTTTTCTAGATTTTTTTTCTTCAGGCTTCTCATCTTGCACTAAAGTTCTTAACCCATTTATTTCATGATTTATGGAATAGATTAATTATTTTTGATTAATAAAAATTGGAAACTTTAATTGGGCCCTATTTGAGGTTTGGTTGCATGAAATGAATCTACTGGTGATCAAAAATGTATTTTTAAAGGGAGTTTAGGCTAATATATCAACAAATGAGGAGCTATAAACATGATTAATATACACATTAGACTTTCCTTATCACATTCTGCTGGCAGTTTTTATCCGGTCACAGCGAAAATTCCATTGAGTTCTTTCTCCTTTTGTATAAAATACAGATTATGTGGAGACAGCAGTCTGAGCAACTGGAGTTTCATCTTGTCTGCCCATTAATTATTAATGCTGTTTCAGTCCTTCTTATCTATCACTGCTGAGATGGAGGGCTGTATTTTTACAGTCATTTTCCAGGAAAGAAAGGAATAAAGAAAGAAAGAAAGAAAGAAAGAGAAAGAAAGAGAGAGAGAAAGAGAGAAAAGAAGAAAGAAGGAGAAAGAAAAAGAATGAAACCAGGCTGGATGGTGTCTCTGCATTTGACAATAGAGAAAGGATCAAAAGGACTTCCATTTTTATGAAACTGTTAAAGATGAACGTTCTAACTCACTAATTTTCCTGTTGCACTGAAAGGGAGTATGATTTTTGAAGAGTACACCAAAGCTGAGAAAAGCACATGTCTATTTTGACATCTTTTTCAGACTATGGTGGTTTCAAAAGTATGGAGTCCAAGCCACTCTGAGTATTGGAGATTATGAGTTGCCCCCAAATTTCAATGATACATCCCTGTGAGTTGAATTTCGCTTTACGTCTCGATTACTTGAGTAATGGACTTAATGCTCCTGTAGAAGGACAATGCTGTGATTTAGAGCCAGGGCTGAAATGTCAGGCACACTAGAGAGACACCTTGGGCAAGTGACTTTAACGTGCTAAGTCTCAACTCCCTCATCTGAACGAGGATACCCTTTTCACAGGGTGGTGAAAGGATTAAATAAAACACAGCATTTCAAACAGGTTCCCACTATTGGCAGTAAACCCTGAAACTTCATTGCTTTTTTCTGTTTTCTTTACTAAAATCAGTGGAATGAATCACGCTAATTTTCAACAGGAAATAAAACAAAAACAGAAGAAGTTGATTCAAAGACTATTTCAACCACTTAAAGTGGGGACTGGGAGGGAATGAGGTGGAAAAGATATAAGTAAAGTGCCAAGAGCAGGATTTCTAACAAATGACAGGAAAGCAGGGGATCTGACTTACTAAGTAGAAGAGGTTTCAGGATACCAAGACAGTCCTCTTTTCTCCAATTACTTGATGACCCTAACTAGATCACATGACATTCCCTCACATGTTCAATGTCTCCTTTATTAAATGTATTGAAGAAATACTCCCTATTAGTGAATGTGTGGAAAATCTCAGAGCACATGGGAACATATCACACATACTCCTATCTATAGGATAACAGCATTCCCCCAACATCAAGTTCAGTGGAGAACACTCATTGTCCCCCAGGAGCCACTATCCTTTTCATCCTGTCAGATAAAGAGCACTCACACACAAACACACAAAACACACACCCAGTTCTAGTAGGCTAGTAGCCCCTCAACCAGAGAACTCTTTTCCAGGTCCCCCTTACAGCCAGGTGTGGCCAGGCGACTAAGCTATTGCCATTTAAAGGAGAGCACAATTGGCATATGTAACTTCTGAGTCATGTCTTTAGAAAGAAAGTTGCTTGTCCTCCTTGTCTCCTTCCCTCTTCTCACAGTCTGGGTTTGGGGTAATGACCTCCTTCAACCATGTGGCCAGGGTAAAATCCTAGGAATTTGCAAATTAACAAAGTAGAAGGGACCTGAATCACTGGAAGACCTTGAGGACTAGAGGCACCTACCTGTCTACTCCATGGACTGGAATGTAGAAAAGAAATCAACTTCTACAGTGTTGATTTCATCCCACTTCGAGTCTTACTTTTTTGCAATAACTTACCTTAACCCTAACTAAATAGTGGGTCATATCCTTCCTAGGCAGTAGGGTTCTTGCTGCAGATGATTAATGTGTATTTGTAACTTGAAAGAGTTGACCTGCTTCACGATGCAAATGGCTCTGGTCAATCATTGTGATTTAAAGCAGAACATAGGTAATAGTTCAAAAATAAAATCATTTAAAAAACTTTTTGGTATGCACTGAAAATTTTGTGACCATTTATTTATTCTTTATCTTTTCTGATTAAAGGAACCAAGAGATGAAGGAAGCAAAACCGAGGACCATACAAACAGGTTGCTTGCCGATCCTGTCCTGACTTTTGTGACAAGAATGCCTTTCAAAGACTCTGGGACAGAAAGCAATACTGTCAAGTCTAACATACCTGGCAGCTGTTCGATACAAAGAAAGTACTGAAGGGTCCCTAACTCATTTTTCTGCACATACCACTACTTCCTAGATGACTCTGTGATTATTATTTTTATAATAAAAAATGTTATTTTTTATTGGCTGGTGTTTTGCCAGCCAACAGAAACACAATATTAGTCTATATACTAGTACTCATAAAACTTTAAGCTAGAGTAAGAACTGAATGTCTTTGAGCAGTCATACAACCTAGTATGTGACTTATGAGAAAAATAACCATGATATTTGGAATAATAAAAGTATCCTTTAACCTCAAATGCATGGGCCTAATTCACTGCCTATATTTCAAAAGTTTAACGTAATTTTTGTAGTCAGGTAATGGATTAGTTTGGGAAAATGTAGTGGTTCACCTTGATTCTCTTTGTAATGTGCAGCTGGGGACACTTGTAACTCTCCTCCCAGCCGGAGTGGGGGTGGTCAGTGAAATTAACTGGCCCACATTTGGCTCTAACAGAAAAATAGAATCCAAGTAACTGAGCTATGTTAGAAAAAAAAACAAAACAAAACAAAAGGAAATATGTGCAGTACCCTCAGTGTTTTACTTGGTTTGCTATTACCATCATTACAGCACTTCCTAAGATGTTAAGAAAAGGAATATCCCATAGACCTAGATCATTGGGTGAGCTTTATTGGTTAACTGTCAGTTCATACCTTCATGAAAAATATTCTCAAACTATGGCGTACTCTTTCTATGGAATACGGCTGAGCAAATAGCGGCCACCTCAATGTTTTATGATGTATCCAAGGCCTAAGAAGCACTCAGGGGCAAAATTGATATCTTAATGTTTTAACTACCAAGTGATCTTCCTGCTCTGATGAAACATACACTTTTAGTAACACTTCACAACTGATGTTTTGGGAAGACACTAAAAATCTTGTGCAAGAAATAGCTGAGATGTTGCCAAATTCCTGAGTACGTGGTTTTTCTTTGTAACATCTGAATTGGTTTCATGGGTGAAGCTATAGTCAACCTCGAAAATGTGGTAGTGAGAGATCTGGCTCTGTGACAGAAAGAACCAAATCAGGAAATGAGGGAAAATAACAACCTAGGGAATAATGGCCAAGAGAGGAACATTAATACTAAATAATGAAGAAGAATGTAAACAGATAAGAGATTCAGAGAGCCCTAGATCTTTAAAAGGCTGAAAGAGGGATGGCGAAGATAAAAAATGATAAGACCTGTCAAAAAGAACAAAGTCAATGTGTGTACATTATTCAGTTTAAGGAATTAGAATCATAAGGTCAAGTGTGGGTAACATTAAATATGAATAATGAGGAATAAAATAAGTAAAAAGCAAACTAGTGTCATAAATCAATTCCAGAGCAACGGGCCTGGGGGAGGAAAATGGAGAATGGAGGATAACCCACTGTAGCCTGTTGAAATGTCAAGATCTATTACCAATTACTAAATATCAATGCGTCCATACAAAATCCCAGTGTTTGGGGTCATAAAACTGTGCATTCCACTGACCAGTGGGAACTAGAGAATTTGCACTTTGAAGTGTACTTAAGCAAAACATAATGAAACAAAACAAAAAAAACTGGCATTTGTAGCAGGAGGGAAATGTGTGTTAGAGGGCAGGTGGAGACCAGAAATACAGGAGCCTTGTCACAGTGCATTGTCCAAGGATGGTCTGTGAGCCAGCCTTGGAGGGGACCCCATTTTTGCCTCCTCGGCAATGTAGACAATGCTGGGGAAGAAGCTGCTATAAAGGACTTGCAAAAGGGAAAGTTCTGGAATGAAGATTTGGGCAAGAGTCCATATGCCAAGAGCTCTGGGCCAGAGCTCTTGCTCTCCATGCTCTCCCACTGGGAGCTGTGCAGGCAGGAGAAACAGGGATGGGCCCCTTGAGGAAGGAGGGGGACACTGGAGTTGGCCACTAACAGCAGATTAAAACCCAATGTAAACAGTATGCTGGACACATGTGGGTCGCAGAGAGAGTGGTGATGAATAAGCACATATATCCAGACAAGGACTTCAAACGGGAGGAGGCTGAACAGTGATGAAAATGATTCAGTGCCTTCAGAAATAACTCATGAGACGCACAGAATGTGAAGAAAATAAAGAGGAAGTGTTCACATTTATCAAAGCACTTGACAAAGGATAGGGGGATGCACAATTAGAGAGAACAAATCACTGGGACAGGGTAAGGGAAAGGAGAGAGGCTGTGGGCTGTGTGAGAAGAAAGCCAATGATGTAATCAACCCAAAGGATCAATTCACTCCCACTGAATTGTAGTGAACACAAACTCATCTTCCAGCTCTGATTTTTATTCGATCCCAGAGAATATTGACTCTGGCTAGTACTGGGCTCTACCTGCTTTGCAGTCATTTCCATTCACAGGCTCTTTCTGCCTTTCAGGAGAGCTGAGACCCAGCAGGTACGCGCAGGGCTGGTTGACCAGGTGTCTATATACCACCCATGGCCACATGCTTTGATGATCACCTCTACCTTGAATTATTCTTTGATGATATTCTGAACTTATCTGAGCTAAACTTTTTAAAATAATATAATTAATACTTACTTTTTTGGATCAACAGTTCCAATTTTGACCTCCCTCTCTCTTTTTCTTTCCCTCAGTCCTGCACAATCTTTCTAAACTACTTCTAGTGTCTATCGTGTTGTCCATGTGTTGGCGTTACTAGAGAGAACAGAGCTCCCCGCCACCTTATTTTGAACGTGGAGCATGAGTGAGGAGAAAAAAGCCAAAACAAACTTTGTTGTGTTAAGTCACTGAGGTTTTTGGGTGGATTTGTTACTGCAGTGAGTAACCTAGCTTGTGCTAATATTATATAATGCTTACTGTACATCTGGACCTACAGCCTTCAGAGTTTTATTCATCAAGAAATACCCATAGGATTAACATTATACATGCTTCTTTATCCCTTTTACTGGTTTTCTGACCTTGAGTCTTATTGAGTCATTTGTCCCAAGCTGTATTTTATAAATGAGAAATTCAGATTATCATTCTTTCAGCTACTGAGTATATATACTTATTTAAAGAGTGGTCACTTTGAGGGCGCATGAGTGGCTCAGTCAGTTAAGGGTCCAACTCTTGATTTTGGCTCAGGTCATGATCTCAGGGTTGTGAGATTCCGTCAGGCTCCATGCTCAATGGAGAGTCTGCTTGGGATTCCTTCTCTCCCTCCCCCTCTGCTCCTCCACCTGTTTCTCTCTCTCAAATAAATAAATAAATCTCTAAAAAAAAAAAAAAAAAAAAAAAACCAAGTGGTTGCTTTTCTATGTAAAATGAAACTCTTGGCTACAAATTGTTGACTATAATTCTATACTGTAGTCATATATATTTAAGCATATATAATTTTTACAAAACTTCCAAAGATTCTTCTATGCAGAAATGAATGCAGAGTTTAATTTGACTGATGCTAGGCCTGGAGAAACACACAGAAAGAAACGGATGGCCAAGTTCAGGGAGCTCTGCTTGTTAAGGGCTGGGACACCAGCAGGGAGCATAGATTTCAGTGGCTCCTTCTCCAAAAGTTGGATGGTTACCCTTTCATCTGGTCATAACTAGTCTCAGGTAAACACATTTCCTCCCATAGGTTTTGGACTAGTGTTTATTTTGAGACAGTGTCTTATGGCATTTGAAAAAGGAAGTGTGATTTAAATCTCTACCATGCCAGTCTACCAGAGCTAGAACAAAATATCTCAGAAGGTGAAACCCTGTGGTTTGACACTGGGATATGAAGTACAGAGAAATATTAGTGGCATCAATGATTTTACATTTTTGGATTATGACTTTTCCTACAGGTCCTAACATCCTGTCAGTTTTATCCTCTTACCTGGGTCATTAGTTTAGGGTTATGTACTTCAACAATACCTAGCACATGAAATATATTTAATAATTAAATCACTGTTTGTTGAGTGAATAAATTAATCCATTAAAATGACACTAAAATCGTGCCAAAGTCTCTCTGAAACCTAGCAAAATTATTCATAGAATCCTCACAGATGTTTTGTAATTGGAAAGGACTTAAGACTGTGTAGTCTAGCCTCTACAACATCTCTTCTTTTGGGTATTTCCAACTCCTTAAACATCTCCAGTGTCACGAGGCTCATTACCTTTCAGGATGGCCTTTTCTGTTTAGGATGAGTTCTGACACTAATAGACACCTGCTCTCTCTAACTCCCACAACCTTTGTCTCATTAAAAAGGAAGTCCCAAATAATAAGTTTGCATTAAGTTTTATTATACTCCAGCTTGTCCAGTTTCCTATCTTTAGTGGCTGGGGGCCCCATCATGTGGCATAATTGACCTCTCTCAGCATTGTGGTTCTGCATTAGAACTTTGATCTCTCACCCTCTCCAATTTCCAATCAAATACATCTCTGGCGTCCTATTTGAAAAACTCTGATATAAAATCTGTACATTCTAACATAGATCTCCTGAGAAAAATGTCTTGCCCTAGGACATTTTTAAAGATATGAACTTGTATACCTTAATAGGTAGGAATGAAAAAGACTTGAAAGCAGGTGGAACCCTCTTTATGCCTTAAATCTCACCGCGTAGGCAATTCTGTGTTGGCTTGTGTATGGAGTTGGTTCTTTTTATCTTGTTCTGTCTTGACCTTCCACTAGGGAGAAGACTAGAGCATTTTGCTCCAAATTCTCAGGCACTTCTCTTTGAACTTACTGTTATCTAGACAGATATTTTTTTTAAAAAATTGTTTACTTTTATTAAATACTAGAGCTATAAAAAGAAAATATGTTTTCTTAGTTTTGAGAAATACACAATTTCTACTTCTAAAATTCTTTGTGTGTGTGTGTGTGTGTGTGTGTGTGTGTGTGTGTGTGTGTGTGTGT